>NW_026594453.1:0-9658 GCF_907164565.1 Psammomys obesus
TGGGTCATCACAAACCTGCATGCTCTCTTGCACACTCTCCTCATGGTTCGACTCACCTTCTGTTCCCACAATGAGGTGCACCACTTCTTCTGTGACCCCTACCCCATCCTGAAACTCTCTTGTTCTGACACCTTTATCAATGACCTGATGGTCTTCACTGTGGGTGGTGTGATATTCCTGACACCATTTACGAGCATTGTTGTTTCCTATGTTTACATCTTCTCTAATGTCCTGAAGATGCCCTCTGCCCGAGGGATAAGGAAAGCCCTGTCCACATGTGGGTCTCACCTCACCGTGGTCTCTCTCTTCTACAGGGCCATCCTGGGGGTCTATATGCGTCCTTCATCGTCATATTCGCTACAGGACACAGTTGCCACTGTCATCTTCACAGTGGTGACACCATTGGTCAACCCCTTCATCTACAGCCTGAGGAATCGTGACATGAAAGGAGCCCTAAGGAAGCTAGTCCTCAGATCCTAGGATCTGAAAATTTAAAGCTCAGAGGACTCCCAGCCATCATGCATTTGTTCATCTTTACAGAAAAACAGATGCACAGATTTGTATAGAATTCATGCACGGCTTTTCCTGTGACTAATAACAAAAAGTCATGGTTGTGTTTTTAAATTTGAAGCTGACAGGCACACATTTTCAAAAAAGCAGCGATGCGCCGCCTCTGAAAAGGGCTTATTCTAAGGGGCTCTTTTCACAGACAAGCAAGCCTGGGATAACTAGGTATGCTGTGGTTGGAGTTGGTCCCTCCCATCCTGTCAGATGCCTGCTCCCACAATGCCCCTGGGCTTTTACAGTACTTTAGAGCTGACCCTCCTCAGATCTGCTCTCTGGCCTCTGATGAGGAACATCCAGTTCATTTGCTGGCTGGTCAATGGCGTGTTTAACTCTGCCTCAGGCTTAAGCACCTCTGCTACAGCTGACATACCATCGCTTTGCAGATCCTCTGCCCCTCCTGCCCTGTTGTCCTTCTCCTCCTCAGCACGGACATTGGTCAGGGATGCGTGGTGCTCAGGGGTGAACACCAGAAGCCTGCAGACAGTAAGCGAGATGAACTTTAGAGGCAGAGGAGAAAAGATTTTAGAAGAAACAGTGTACAACTAAATCAAATACAGGAATAACCCAGCAAGTTATGAATATTTTAGATTAACAAATAGAAATCCATAGCCTTTATGTGAGTGGACAATGTCCGCCCACAAGACAGAATGGGAGAGGAGTTCACGTAAGAATAAAGTTAGCAGTAGATATGAGTATACACAGTTGCGCAAGGGAACGCATCTTTCCAATAAACAGCTGATTTCAACATCGCAGGGATGTGGTTTTTCTGTTTGTCTCTAACTGGAAAACAGTCAATGATGATAAAAAACACAAGACAATTTTATCTGGCACTCTAGAGACTAGCACTAGGCTTGCATAGAAACAGACATGTGTATTTATTTACATATAAATACACATTATAAACTCCTGTAATCAAAGCACAGAACAGTCCAAACACCCCACAGACTAGAGCAGGAGGAACGGAATCAGACAACAGCACACAGTGGTAGACAGGAACTGTAGACATGGCTCAACCCCGAATGGCAACTATGAAGTGGAGAAGCAGTCATGACTATCTCAGAGCTCCAGAGCCTGTCACAGCATGCAGTATCCTGGGACTCTGATGAAGTGAGACCGTGGCCCTTTAGTAGGAAAGGGCTTGGTATGCAAGAAGCACTCTCCCCATTCCTAAGTGGAGAACATTCCACTTCCTGAAACAGTTGGTGCTAAAGGGGGTCCAGGGCCATTGTCTCCCAAAATTAGTGGGTGGAGTGATGGGCAGGGATGTTAGCCTCCCTGAAGGAACTCAGGGCCACAATGCCTCGTCAGAACATAACAGGATTGATTATCAGCCTTTCCTCCTATTTCAATGTTTGCAGCCAGGCATTTAAGGAAGTCAAAGGGATGGTCCTCCACCCAATAAAGGGCATTTTACAAACAAACAGAAACTTTTTAGAGGACAATACATTTAAGATGAAAGACTAAATCTTCTCTCCTCTAACTCTGGGGACAAGGGACAGAGGCATGTCCCAGCCACCCCAGGCCAGCATTGCACTGGCAGGCCTATCTGCTTCAATGGTGCAAGAACAAAAAGCTGCAGAGACTGAAATGGAAAATAAGACCATTAATAACATTTGCCAGATACAGAAAATGCCAAGGGACACACCAAAACCAAACCAAATGAAGTAAGCAAACAGAACCCACAGAGAGAACCCCAAAGATGGCTAGGTTTTAAAGATGATAGTGTGTAAGGTCAATACTCAAAACTGAATCATGTTCCTGGGTGCCAATAGTGGAAACTGGAAGTCAACATTTTTTTAAAGTACACATTACATTAGTGTCAAATATGAGGCCAATCATGGTACCCAGTTCCCCAAACTCCAAATGGCAGTCCATATATCCAGAAATGAGCTCAAGATGGGCTTTGCAATTTCTGGCAGTTACATGAAAGCATCGCTCCTCAGGAATTTGTGAAGTCGGTTCCCATTTGCTGAAAGGAGTCATTTCCCTGACTTCCAGCTGAAGGGACAGCAACCATCCAGCTGGCCTGCAGGTTCCCTCAGTCAGTATGTAAACTTCAAAGTCCACACTAGTATCCTGGCTCTTCTCCCCTCCTCCCTTCCCCTAAACTCCCTCTAGCTCACAGACTTCCCTCCCTCTTCTAGTGTATACTAAAGACCAGGTGCTCACAATGTCAGTTGCCATGTTCCTGCCTCATGTCCAGATACTTCTGCCCATCAATCTCCTGGGATGGGGCAGTGGTCAATCTTCAGTACCTCTCCCTTCGTGGCCTCAGGCTCCTCACTTCTTTTGTTCTCCCACTCTTCCGGCTTATGGGTCCTTGCTGTGCTCACTTTCATCTCCTTCTGGACTCTGTCCTGCCCCTGACTGTAGCAATTTTGATCCTGATGAGTCTTGTCATCTTTTTTTCCCCCTGGACGTCTCTCTGCTATATGACAGCAACGTGTGTTCCTCCTCAGACACTGACTGGCTCCTGTCACTCAGCCCTCCCAGAAACACAGGAGAGGTAAAATAGTCTTTCTTCATGTAGGAAAGCCTAATAGTGATTTTCCTACAGCTTGCTTTCTTTCCTTCCTAGATATGTCCACCATGCCCCGTTCTCCCCCAATTCTCTTCTTCAGTGCTTTGTTCATTCTTGGCTGAAATGTTCCCCTGAGCTTTAAAAACTCAAGTAACTGTATTTTCGTCACTATTCAGCAGTCCTTCTGCACAGGCAGATTTGGGAGGGTTTCTCCAGTGGGAACCTGGCCGCATGGCATAGGCACCAACTATTATTTTTAATTTTCATTTCTATTTAACTTATTTATTTTATGTTATGGGTATTTTGCCTGCATGTATGTCTGATAACCACATGTGTGTGTGTGGTGTTTTCAGAGAGCAGAAAAAGGGATTTGGTCACTTAACACTGGAGATATGGTTGTGAACGACCCCTTTCCCTTTTTTATAGAAGTATGTCAGTGAGACATTTGAAATATAATAAGATGGATGATGGCTTTGCATTTATGTATTCACGAGTCTTCTTGTTCTCACCACAGGCTTCCTTGTGTTCCCTATATCTGTTTCCACGTATCCTCTCGGTTACTGCATTACATAGTCACTTTCCAAAAGAACCATAGCTTACACAAGACACATTCCCAACACTGCTCAGTACTGTTTTGTTGTTCTAAGTGATCCTAGGTGGAAGAATTATTGATGATGTGCGAAGTGAGCCCAATGGGTGAAGAAAACCAAAAGTTTTCTCCCTCTGATACTGAGGGATGTGGGATAGAAAGATGGTTCAACTGTTAAGAGCACTGGCTCTTGTGGAAGACCCAGGCTCGAGTCCCAGCACCCACACCACAGCACACAACCAGCTGTACCTTCAACTCCAGGGGACCTGGTACCCTCTTCTGGACTCTGGTGCATTGCACACACATGATACACAGATGTGCAGGCCCAATAGGTATACACATAAAATAATTTTTAAAATATTGAGGAACACTGGACTAAAGATAGTTTAAAAGTAGGCACTCTCACTGCTTTTCCTCTATTTGCTTGATGGCAGGACTGAGAACACAAAGGAAAAAAAGGTCTGTTCTTCCTTCTTCTCCATCTACCCTACCCTGCCTTCCACCCCAGAAAGATAAAGCTACTATAACTCTCCTCCTGTCCCTCATGAGTGCAGAGTTTAGTACCCAGAGGGTCCGGGTGGAACCTTGAAACTGGCTACAATCTCCCCACAGTCCCCTCTCCTCTGGTGGCAGGAATGCCTCCTCCTCTGTGACTTCAATGTACAACAGCCTTTATTAAAATAATGCTGGAATCAGAGTCCTGGGCCAAATAGTTACTGTGGTGAATAAAAATGTCCCGTACAGCTCTGATATTTGAACATCTGGTCCCAGTTGGTGGCGCTTAGGAGGTGTGGCCTTGCTGGAGGAAGCAGGCCACCAGGGGGCCACCCGACACAGCCCATTCACCCTCCCTGTGTCACGCTTGCCTTTGAAGATGAGTTGTCAGCTTTTGTGTCCTGCATTTTGCTGCCACGACTCTCTGTCACCATGGAGTCTTGTCCCTCTGGAACCATAAACGAAAATGAGCTTTCATCTATAAGCTGTGTTGGTCATGGTGTTTTATCACAGCAAAAGAAAAGTAGCTAATGCAGTTACTCTCCTGAGAGCCTTGATTTTCTCCTGAGTGGCCAGTGGCCAGTGGCCAGGTATTATTAGAGTAGGCAAGGAGTTAACAATTTGAGAAAGCAGGCAGATTCTCAGAGGTAACTTTTTTTTTTACAGTTTATTCATTTATATCCTGATTATAACCCCCTTCCTCAACAACTCCCGATCCCACCCTCTTTCCCTCTTCTCCCCTATCTCCATGCCCTAGTCCACAGAGAGAGTTCTCCTCCCCTACCATCTGCCCATAGCTTATCAAGTCTCATCAGGACTGCTTAGATCCTCTTCCTCTGTGGCCTGGCAAGGCTGAATAGCCAGGGGGAAGTGATCAAAGAGCAGGCAACCGAGTTCATGTCAGAGACAGCCCCTACTCCCGTTACTCGGAAACTCACATGGAGACTGAGCTGCCTATTGGTTACATCTGAGGAGGGGGTCTAGATCCTCTCCATGCATAGTCCTCGGTTGGTGCATCAGTCTCTGCAGGACCACCTGGGCTCAGAGGTTTTAGTTTTGTTGATCTCCTCGTGGGAATCCTGTCCCCTCCGTGTCCTTCTATCCCTCCCTTCTTCCAGAAGACTCCCTGCGCTCTGGACAAAGTCTGGCTGAGTCTCAGCATCTGCTTCCACCCCTGTGGTGGAGCCTTTCAGAGGACCCTCTATAGTAGGCTCCCATCCTGTTTCCTCTCCTCCACTGCTTCTGGTGTCTATCCTATTTGCCATTCTGAATGAGATTTAAGAATCCTCCCTAGGGTCCTCCTTGTTGTTCAGCTTCGTTAGGTCTGTAGATTTTAGTATGGTTATCCTATATTGTTTGGCTAATATCCGCTTATAAGTGAGTGTATACCACACGTGTCTTTCTGCTTCTGGGTTTTAAGACTACCTTCATATTTATTTGGCAAAGTCCCCAAACAAAGCTGACCTATGGGCAGGCAACAGCAATTTCAATTAGGTTCAATCTATCAGACCCATTTGGGCGTTATTCAGGAATTCAGTTTCTTTTCTTTCATACTTTTTTATTTACTTTTGGTAGTTTCGCACATGAACGTGATAATTTTAGGTCATACGCAGCTTTAAAAATGTGAAAGTTAGTGTTTCAACACAGAATCCTTAAAATGAACATGTGAACAGCTGGTGGTACTAAACTGGCCACAAGGCTAAATGGATAAACTGATGATGGCAAGTAAGGTTAGCTGTGATATTACATATGTGTATATATATATATATATATATATGTGTATATATATATATATACACATATATATATATAATATAAAATATGTAAAGCTAACAAAAGCTGAAAAGGGCAAACTCACTGCCATCTGTGTGGTTAGCTGCCTTCTGTTCCAGGAATCTTGAGTTAGGGGCCACCAACAACGGCCTTGAAGTGACCGCAGAGTTAGATTAACAGTAATGAAATGCAGTTATTTCTTTATGTGGCCAAGGAGGTGGAGCCCCCCCCCCCGCCCCGCACGTAAGGCTCAAGTTGTTGTAAGCAGAACACACTTTTCATGCTAAGACCCCACAAGACTGGTTATTTATTATTCCTTTTTTTTAATAAAAAGGTTTCTGCATTATTTATTTATTTATTTATTTATTTATTTATTTATTTATTTATTTTGATCACTTCTGTCTCTGTCTTTGTCTATCTGTCCGTCCATCTGTCTGTCTGTCTGTCAGCATGCATGTGGAAGTCTGTCGGCCCAGGTCCGCTTCTGCCTTGGGACAGCCAGGCACTTGTTGCTCACCAGGCTGGACTGGAAGGAATGAAGCTTGGTCATCGGTGAGTGCAGAGAGAAACAGCCTTCTCTGAGATGGTTTTTAGTGAAACAGCTCTTTTTTATTGTGGGGAACACGGGCTATATAAACCCGGGGGACGTGGGTAGGGTTTTCGTGGTGAGCGTCCATCATTGGCCAGGACTGAGGTGCTGGGAATGCTTCATTTGCCTGGTGGCTAGACATGTCCTTATAAGGAAACAGGAGGTTTTAACCTGAAGCCTGGTTATCAGACTAAGTGACTACTTCAAAGCTGGCAGAGGTGGGGGTCCCAAGGCCATGTGCACCAGGACATGCAGGCCCAGAAGAGGGAGGAGGTTATCCTTCTGCTGGTCTCAAGATGAGACTTTCCGAGTTTGGACATGTCTTGACCTCTCTCTTGCTCTAGGCTGGCTCTCCTGGTTGCGCTGCTCACCTGCCCCACAGAAGTCAGAGATGACTTGTGGAATTCAGTTCTGGCCTTCTGTAAGAAATAAAACATTCTTGTCTGTTTTCAGTGTGAGGTTCCTTTAGTGCTCATCAGGGAATCACAGTTAAGCAGGAAGCACCAGGCTCCTGGTTTCCCTATCAGCCGGTGCCTGCTTGCCTGAGTGTTTTTGAGTTTATTTTAGGGTTGAAAAGTTGCAGTTGGCTCTGTGACTGAACCCTTGTATCAAGAAAGAGGAGAAGGATATCAAGCCCCAGGAAGATAGGAAGTTTGGGTGGGATTATGCTAGGGGAGATTGTAGCTCCTTGAAAAACTCAGCGAAGGGGAAATTCAGGTTCAGGCAAATACAACAACAAAGAACAACAACAAAAAAGAAACCAGTGTTCTCTCACTTCATTTCCTCTGGGCTGATGCCTACTTTGCAGGATCAAAATAGTTCACTTTTGCTGGTCTGTGTCTCCAGTGCTCTTTTTTTAATTTTTTGATCATTTTCTTTTATGTGTCTGATGTTTTATCTGTGTGTATGTCTGTGTACCATGTGTGTGCAATATAGGCCAGAAAAATGGTATCAGATCCCCTGAGACTAGAGTTTTAAACAACTGAGTGCCGTGTAGCTGCTGAGATTTGAACCTGAGTCCTCTGTTAGAGCAGCCAGCGCTCTTAACTGCTCAGTCACCTCTCCAGCCGCTCTGGTACTCTTATTATGAAGTGAGGATCCTCATGTCTCTCACTCTAAACACATGGGTGCAGGAGATTGGATTTAGGTCACCAGGCTTGGTAGTAAGCACCTTGAACTACTGAGCCATCTCGATGGCCCTGGTTCTTTGGTCTTGTCCCAATTCGCCTGCCCAGCCTACTTGCAAATTTACTATTTCCCTAAACTCTCTCTTTCCATTAAAGCTTTCTTGGCTTTCCTTCTGGTATCTCTTTGGCAGGTTCTCCTGGGGATGAGCCTTGAATCTTGGGCCATCTTACTCAAAGACTGGGCGATTTTCCACGACTCTGGTATCAGTCCAGCATGTGTTTTTGAACATCCTGTATGTTTCTCCTATTGATTTTTTTGTTTGTTTGTTTGTTAATGGAATCTATCCAAGTTAAGGACCTACAAGCATCAGGAAAAGGCATTGTTTTTCCCTTTATGGTATCACAAACAGGTGGCTAATGAGTCCACTCAGATGGAAATTTTGACTAGGGAAGGAGCCTTCTTTGGTTTGTCAGCCTTGGCCCTGGAATGTGGCCTATAGACCTAGACACATACTGTTCTGGGCCATGAGAGCTAGAGGCTTATATTGACAAACTGTCTTTTAAAAGATTTATTTATCTGGACTTAGAGGAAGATGCCTTTGATTCCAGCACTTAAGAGGCAGGGGTAGGAGGGTCTCTGTGAGTTCCAGGCCAGCCAAGACTACACAGTGCGACTCTTTTTCAAAAATACAAACAACACAAAGAATTATTTTTATTTTATGTGTATAAATGTTTGCTTGCATATACGTTGAGTATGCCACATACATGCCAAATGCCAGCAGAAGCCAAAATAGGGTGTCAGATTCCCTGGTACTGCTGTTAAAATAGTTGTGAGGCACCATATGGGTGATGGAAACAGAACTTGGGTCCCCTGGAAGAGCAGAAAGTGAACTTCTGCCCTGATCCATCTATCCAACCCCAGATTTCCAAACTTCAAAAGATCAGAGACTACAGTCAAAACAATCTTTGGTCCTTAAAGCCTGAGGCTTGCAACTCTGTGACCCTGAGAATTAGAGGCTTTCAAAGCCAGAGAACTATGACTCTAGATACCAAGTCAGATGACTTCTGGCTGTTTGCTTTGAGTGCAGCAGCCTGGTACCCAGTGGCTAGGGTTGTAGCACTCTGAGTTGCAGATGCTGGAGAGTCTCAGCTCTTAACACTTTGCAGCTCACTGGAACCTGCCAGGGGTGGTGGTGGTGGGCAGGGAGATCATAGCCACAGTTCTTCTTCCCAACCTTGACCTTTCTGTAAAAGCTCAGCTCCTTCCTGCTCTTCATTGTGCCTGTTCCGATCACTCTGAGTGAACTGAGGGCTGACAATCATGGGGGTCTCGTGAGAGCCCTGTAACCACTAGAAGGGCTGCTGGTGCCTGGGGTTTGAGGCTCAGGATTCCGTCCATTTGTATTCTTGATGCTACCAGTTCGGCTCGCTCTGGCTGTGATAAGAGACACAAGTAGACAAGTGAAAAAAGATAGGATTTTATTGAAGGTTACAGCCTGGCATGGAGGCGGGTGTGCAAAAAAGAAGCCCGCCTGTCTGATAGCGAAGCCGAAAACCACATCACTTCCTGAGCTGGAAGATGGCTGTGGCACTGGTGTGCACAGCTTCTAGATTCTCCCCGTAGCAGCTTCTCCTGTGTGGACTCTAGTTCCACCAGTTACAGGAACTTGGATGGGCAGCCTCCCTTCTGTCGATCGTGAGCTTGCTGCTGAGTCCCTGGCAGATGAGCTCTCCTGAGGCTGGAGCGAGAATGCCTGTACCCCTGAGGCAAGGTCAGCCAGAACCCACTGAAGTTTATCATGGACACAGAGAAGCCTTCCAGAGCCAGCACAAGTTGTCTGGAATAGTTTCAACCAAAGCATGATCTTGAGCAGAAGTCCTGGCTTCAGCAGCCAGTTTCAGTGACATAGCAAGTTCGAGAGCAGTCTGAGATACATGAGGTCCTGTCTTTAACTAACTAACTAACTAACTAACTAACTAACTAACTAACTAACTAA
>NW_026594454.1:0-9600 GCF_907164565.1 Psammomys obesus
CTAACTAACTAACTAACTAACTAACTAACTAACTAACTAACTAACTAGCAATTGTTTGATGGACATCTCTTGTTCAAGCTATCTGGGTAGAAGGGCAGGATTGGACAGCTATCAAAGGCTCAAAACAGTCCAGTGCTCAAGAACCTAGCTGTCCTGGTTAGTTTTATGTCAACTTAACACAAACTAGAGTCATCTGAAAGGAGGGAGCCTCAGCTGTGAAAATGCCTCTATAAGATCCAACTGTAAGACATTCTTTCTTTTTTGAAAAAATATATTCTTATTCTCTGAGAATTTCATATAATATATTTTGACCATATTCACCCCTTCCTCCCTCCCTAACTCCTCCCAGACTTACCCCTACTTCCGTACTCCCTTCCAATGTTATATATTCACTTTTGTTTGTTTTAATAATCTAATGAGTTCAATTTGTGCTGCCCATATACCCTTGAGTATGAGGAGCATTTGTATTTTCTTAACCAGTGATTAATGGAGGAGAGCCTAGTCCGTGGTAGGTGGTGCCATCCCTGGCCTGGTGGTCCTATAAAAAATCAGGGTGACCTTGAATGCGCCCGATCTCATCTGATCTTGGAAGAAATCAGGGTGAGCAAACCCATGGGTGCAAGGCAGTAAGCAGCATCCCTCGTGGCCTCTGCATCAGCTCCCGCCTCCAGATTTCTAGCCTGTTTGAGTTTCTGTCGTGATGTCCTTCAGTGATAAACAGGAAGTGTAAGCTGAATAAACCCTTTCCTCCCTAAGTTTCTTCAGTCACAGTGTTTCATCACAACAATAGTAACTCTAACTAAGACACTAGCTTAACTAAAGAAAAGCAAAATTTAAAAGGTGCCTACAATAAAGGCTTATTGTAATGTTGATGTTCTTATTTATCAGGGCTTAAAGGTCAGGCAAAGCTTTTGGGAGAGTTGGGCTCTTCTGAGTCAATGGGAAATTGAGAAGTAACAGACAGCAAAACTTAGAGCCATGAAAATTGGAATATAAGGAACTCAAGCCCTCCAAAGTCACTATGGAATGTAAGACATTGAATTCTGGGACCCAGAGAAATAGCAATGGAAAGAGTCATGTTCAGAACCCAGGACTTTGTTTGGCTGTTTTTAGAGTTGAGTCTTCTTGTGTTTTCCATGATAGGCTGAAACTCTTGCATTCAGCAATCCTCCTGCCTCAGGGTGCTGAATAACTAGTACTACTGGTATGTGTGTGCCTCACCAGTGGGTCATAGATCAAAAGTTGGATGTGAATTACACTTATCTGATGGCATAAAGAGAAATATTGAGAATATAGTTAAGAAATATGTAGGTTTCGTAGTATTGGTTGTAGCTTCTCTGCCAAGATTCATGACTTCATTAGCCAGGAGTAGTAGTTGGCTAGATTTAAAGTACCAGACATGATTCCACTCTAGATGATCAGATCCTGAGTCCAATTAGAGAGCTGCTGGTTACTGCCAATGTATGCATGCCACCACTTCACCCTTAGGGTTATTGTGCTATCAAGAACATGCCTTCTTACAATAGAGGAGATCATCACAGAAAACCACAGCCAATCAAAATGCAGAGTCGTGGAACCCAGCTGCACACTGGATACACCTACAAAATAACTCCTGCACCCAAGGCTCAGGAAACATTAGGTAAGAGGGGACAGAAAGAGTTTATGACCCAGAAGATCAGGGAGTTTTCTCTGAGATTGTGTCTCCTGGGGATGTCAGAAGCTGCGTCAATAAAGTCTCACTTCCATGACCACCTAAACAGGAGATGAATAAGGATAACAAGAGATATAACAAGGTGGACTGGGGAAAGTCCAGGAGGCCTCAACCCTATACAAAGAACTACAGGCAACTAAGGAATGCTGAGAGCAGAAGAAGTCGTCTGGGAAGAAGACACCAATTGGTTATCCAATACCAAATGGTTGGCCCTGAAAGCATACAAACAAGTAACACTATACACACTGGGCAGGCTATATTTAGGACCTGTGTGTGTACACATAAACATATAACAAGTCACAACAATTAATGAAAATAGAGGCCATGAATTTGAAAGAGAGCAAGAAGAGATATATGGGATGGTTTAAGGTGGGGGGGAGGGAAGGAAGGGGAAATGATGTAACTATATTATAATTTCAAAAAATAAAAGAGGTATTTTTAAGTTGAATGAGGAGGAAGACAAAGAATTAGGATGAAGAAAGTCAATGAAGTTATTTAAGGATCCAGAAACAAATGGGAAGCCAGTCTCCATCCACCTGTGCCCTTCATACGTTATCTTAGAAACTCCTTATTCACTAGAAAGCCCTATTGGTGTGCCCATTGCATGCTGGTTAATGCCACATGAACTTCCTGGTTTTCATTTCATTCTGCTGAAGGCTCACTTCCTTGCTCTCTTCCTGGATCATTTCTCTCCAGCTTCCTGCTCAGGGAGATGTAGGAGGAAGGGCGAGATTCCTCTAGAGGTCTGGGTAGACTCATCCTGCTCCTAGTTGTCTGTAGGTAAGCAACTCACAGCTAATTAGAAGAAAGCACCATGTGGGGTCCCTGGTGCCATCTTCCCTCAGAGGCAGACCCTGTGCTAAGATTATATCGTGCTCCCTGGTGGCAGCTACGTTGTCTGATGATTTACCTCCCAGGGCCTGAGTTAACAGAGACCAGGCCTGGCCCAGAGCCTTTTCCCCCTCAGCCTAGACTCCTGGGAGGCATCACAAACGCCTTTCCACAAGCAATTTCTATTTACGACTAATTAGCCTTTGGGGAGTCAACTCTTGTTATGCCAATTAAACAAATTTTAAAAAGTTTGGTATTATCTCAGTGAATGTTGAAACAAATGGTCATCCCTCAACCCTACACAGCGCCCCAGACACTGCTGTCCCCAGAGGGACCAGGGACTGTGCCACCTCAGGGCCAATGTAGTCTCACAGACTCACATCCCTTACACGTGTACATCAAGGTGATAAGCCACCAGGCCTAGTACAGATGGAGTCTGTCTGCCACAGGCTGGTTGTTACAACCTTCTAGAAATTATTGTTCTGTAGTTGACTCCCGGTGGCTGCTTCAGGGCAGAGGCAAGGCTTTCTGGAAGTTTCTTCCACACAATGTCAATGGACCTTCAGTAGATGGCTTTGTTCTGGGCATTGCCCTTTTGCTACGTGGGCCGTAGAGGTTGGCTTTGTCTTCTTGCTTGAGCTCTGCCTGTCCTCACATGTTTGGCTGAGCCTGTTTTCAAACAACTACCCAGTGTTTGTCCTGAGTTTCGTGTGTGTGTGTGTGTGTGTGTGTGTGTGTGTGTCTGTCTGTCTGTCTGGACTAGAGTTACTGGGGGAAATGGCTGACAGAATCCTGAGTCAACCTGTACTGTAGGACGGGAGGGAGTTCCAAGAAGAGGGAAGAAACGGGGGAAGGGGTGGGGAAAAGGGGTTAAGGTAAAAAGAAAAGAGAAAAGAGGGAAACAAAAGAAAGAAAAGAGATAAGGCATGCTACAAAGTCACAGCAGCCAAAACGAAGGTGCTCCTCATGGCTAAATAGGCAACAGATAGTGACTCCAGCTGAGCATCCCTAGTCCAATGTCTGAAACTTTAACATTCCCTTCAAATCTGAAACTTTCTGAATGCTGGCACAACACAGAAAATTTTCAGGTGACATGGTGTAGTTGGAAGTAGTCAAAACAGGCCCATTTAAGTCTCTGAATAAAGTTACCTCCAGGCTGCATATACAGGGGATCCATGAAACCAAAACTATGTTTCATGTTTAGACCAGTTTAGACATGTTTCCACAGTATTTCATTATGTTTATGCAAATATTCCAAGATTTGACACACTTGAAATAGCAAACACTCTGATTCCCAGCATTTTGGGATAGGATGTTTAGTGTAGTTGTGATTCAAAATAGGAAATAAATATGAGTAAGCCCATAGTGATGGAAAGCAAGCAACACAACAAACACTACAAAGGGATCCTCAGTAAACGCCAACCCTGGTAGGCTTGATGATGTGGAGAGTGTTAGTTGCAGGCTGACAAACAGACCTGGTGATGCGTGTCAGTCTTGTCTGCTTCAGGAGGTCAAGACAATCATGAGTTTTAACCCAGCCTCAGCTACATAAGGAGTTTTAGGTCACTCCCAGACACTTAGCAAGTCACCAACTTTAAAATCCAAAAGTAAATAAATAAGAAAACAAACAAGCTAAAAGAAAGCAAAGCCTTAGAGTTATTTACTGGATATAACTATCCAGCCAGAATAAAGAAAAAATTTAAATGTTTCTGGAGTAGCAGAAGCCGAGGGGTGTGTTTTCAGTAAATCTCCACAATGCATCGTGAAAGGAAGCCTTACGCTAAAATGGAAGTGTATTAGTGATGCTGGTAAGCACACAGGCCAATCATTGTACTTGGGCCAACAGTTCTCCCTTTCTATGCTACCCAAAAGGATAATGCATAAAGTAATTATTATAAACTGATACTAGTTGTCACACAATATATAAAGATGTAATATGTGACCTTAATAAAAGGGGAGAGACATATAGGGACTCATTTGAATCCAAGATACTGAATTTTAAATTGGTTTTATTCAACAATCTTTTAACAGGGTTGTTAAAATATTAAGATGTTAATTACACCTTTCAAAGTAACAATTAAGAGAACAACTTAAAATACAAAGAAAGAGGGAAGAATCAATATAGAATGATAAAAAAAAAAAAAGAGAATCAACTGAATAACAACAACAACAAGCCCAATAATATAAGTTGAGATACAAAGAATAAGACCTGGAGAAAATAATACCAGAGGTAAACTCTTCTTGGACAGTAGTCATATTAAGTATAAATGAGTTAAATTATTTTTGATAGGCAGAGATGCATTCCAAAAATATTCTTCTCCACTTAAGCTCATGCATGCATCCGTGGTAAAACACAGTAAAGGGCAAAAAGATAGTAATGTAATAAGAAAATTGTAAGGAAGAAGAATGGTTTTAGGTGGGGAGGAGGGGAAGTGGGGAGTGTGAGAGAATCTGGGATATGAAAATGCCCCTAGCTCAGGATTTACATCTATTATTATTGTCAAAGAAAAAAAAATCAAAGATGGCATATGAACTAAAAAATAGAATCCACCTATAAAAGTTATCCTGCTTACATGAAGAACTCTTAAAATATAGGGGTAGGGGCGCATTTCTTTTGTAGCCATATGTGGGCTCCTGCAAAGGGCCTTGCTAAAACACCTTAAAACCATTGCTTTAGATATCTGGATGGAGGTCGGGGAGAGATGGCTTGGCAGGTAAAGCTGCTTCCTGCCTCGCCTGATAACCCAGGTTCAGTTGATCCCCAGAACCTACATGGCGGAAGGAGGGAAGCATCTCCCCCAAGCTGTCCTCTGACCCGCATGTGTGCACTCCCACCTCATATACAAGAGGGAAGGCAGGCAGGGAGGAAGGAGGACTAAAACCAAGCTGGAGGGACAGAGCACTTTGCCCGGCAGGTGTGAAGCCCTGTTTTAATCCCCAGCACAGCAATAAAATAATAAGATGAAAATAATGAAAACAGCATTCTTGCATTAGTTAGTGATAAATCTACAAAATTATCCAGTGACAATAGGGTCATCCTCACTATTTAATTGGGGTTTGAAAATGGCTACATTTTAAGAAATGCTCTAGAATTCTGGTAGAATCTAAATATAGTAAAACATGGGGCTGATGGGCTAAGAGGGCTCCTGGCTCTTCTAGAGGACCCAGGATGGACTTCCAGCACCCACACCGGGCTTATTAGTGTCTGTAACTCCAGTCCCAGTAACTCCCCTTGCCTCCTCCATCATGGCACCCATAGCTCATAGACATGCATGTAAAATACAAACATTAAGAACTGCAAAGATGTATTTTGGGGGTTTTCACCATCTGTTTTGTGCTGATTACGTTTCTCAGAGAGTTTACAACTGGCTTTGTTATATGAGCTACTTCATTATGGCAGCGAATCCTCCTCTCTGCTCTTCCTTTCACCAGATTCTCAAAGAAGACCAAAGGAAAGGGAGGCAAGGAAGTCATGTTTGGACAAGTGTTTCATAGAATTGAGTTCATGACAACATCTTCAGTGTCCAGGGAGAATGCAAACAATGAGCGCTTAGTATGGGTCCCTAGTGGAGACCTCTGAGGAATGGTCTCTAGAGGTGCCCCAATGTGTTAGTCATCACCATGACAACCCTGATCTCCAGGGATGGTGGATCTATTTATTTACTCTCATCACCAAAGCTTGACCATAGAGAGCCATGCATCTCTTCCTAGATGTTCTCCGTAGGTGAATGTCCTATTCATGAGTTGGCCCAAATTTAGCATCAAGCGTGGAATCCACAGAGATGGGAATTGTATGAAAGCCACAATAGCACAAACAGCAGCAGGTAAGACAGTCTGGGCAGGCAGGTGAAGCAATATCACCTCAGTAGGTGAGACAGTCAGGGCAGGCAGATGAAGCAATATCACCTCAGTAGGTGAGACAGTCAGGGCAGGCAGGTGAAGCAATATCACCTCAGCAGGTGAGACAGGGCAGGCAGGTGGAGCAATATCACCTCAGCAGCAGAGAGGGGCAGAGACACAGCTCAGGGAATGCATGGAGAAAACCAGGTCCAAGATCAGAGGCAAAGCTTCTTGGTAGACACTCAAACCGTTCTGTCAAGATGTGCTGCCCACCAAGAACAGGACAGTCTCTCTCTAAGACAAAGGTTCTGGACAGGAAAGGGAAGGGGGCAACTTGGGCTTATAAGGGCAACTGCAGTTTACTGAGGAGCTTGGCCTGATGTACACATCCAAGAGATGAGAGGGAGGAGGAAGAGGGGTGAAGAGAAAACAGGAGAGAAAAGAAGAGAGAAAGAGAGAGAGAGAGAGAGAGAGAGAGGGAAAGGAAGGAAAAGGGAGAGGGAGAGAGAAAGGGAGGGAGGGAGAGGGAGAGAGAAAGGGAGGGAAGGAGAAAGAGAGAGAAAGAGCTATCTCCCACATTAAAAGATAGTCTTCATTTGGGTAAATGCTCCAAATCTCTGCCTTGGTGTTTGTTTTTATGTCCACTCACTATGATCTGTGATCACACAAGAAATGTGCTTCATACTTAAGCTACACGGCTGCCATTTTTTGTCCCATGGAGGGACACTGGTTCATTTTAGTGCAGGGACTAACAGCCTTCATTTGGAGACTCAGGGTCACCAAGCCCTTAGCCAGGCATCGCAGACACAGGCACACATCCTGTGACTCCTCTCAGGGTAATGTGAGTCACAGTGAAGGTAGATGTCAAAGGTGTGCATTGAAGCTGTCGTCTGTCTGTCTGTCTGCCTTTCATGTGCACATGTGCACTCTCTCTCACTCTCAGAAAACATCAGGGGAGCTAAATAAAGCTCTATACGATGTGTGGTGACTCTCCAGTGACAGCAGGAGAAACCATGATTTAGTGGGTCCCCTGCTGAATCAGAACACGATCGTTTAAGCCATGAAATGTATCGTTCCAACACAATTGAACAGATCCAGCCTGCCATCCTATTCTTCTCTTTCCCAGGAAGCCGTCTACCATGAAGAACAGAATAGTATAAGTAGCAACCAGCACACCACCTTTCTGTTTCATAACCTATTCCACAACCTCCCCTGGCCCCTCCCTGCTTGACTTCCCTAGCCCCCTTTACCTGTGACCCATTGGCATCGTCTTCTAGCTATCTACCTTGGTTCTAGAAGTTATTACAGGTAGGATGATTTCACAGCTCTACACTGTACTCTTTTTTTCACTAATTTCACTCACAGTGCTCATCACCTCACTGACTCCAGCATTAGCTAGCCCCCCATAAGTGTTCTCTATATGCTTCTCCATGATGCTTCTTTCTTTTTAATCCTTCCAAGTTCATTGATCTCTAAGGCAAAATTCTTCCTCTCCCTTCCAGCTGAAACACCAAAAATTCTCTCACAGATGCTGTAGTTGTTTTTTACCTGACCCCTGCCTCTGGACATTTCTTCTGCTGGGAGTGTCTTTTAAATACACTGCATGGCTTTTTCTCTTTACCAATCAGTAACACTCCTTTTTCTTTCCAGAGAAAAATAAATCAGGGGCTACAGAGATGGCTCAGCAGTTAAACACATGCACTGCTCTTGCTGAGGACCTGAGTTCAGTTCTCAGCAGCAGCAACCTGTAACTCCAGCTCTTCTGACTCCATAGGCACATACACTCACTGGCACATACTCACACAGACACACACAATCAGAAAGTAAAATAAATCCTTAAAAATAATTAATCCAATCGTACTTGCTCTTCCTCTCGGGATGCAAAAGGTCGGAGGAACTTGTGTGGAGCTAGAACAGAGGACCAACAGCTGTGAGCGAGGGTGACAACAGCTTTCTGGCAGATAAAATGCTTCATAGTGTAAACCTACTCCACAGATCTATCAAAGCCCAGGGACATTCTAAATTGTGAGAAAACAGCATAGCCACAAACACAACCTGCACATTTGTAGTACAGTATTTAACAAACAGCTTGCCATGTGGTTAAATTGCCAGCAAATGGCAGCTGTTTGAAATACAGCATAAAGATAGCTGGATGGGTACTTAAACATGTAGTCCTCAGTGCTGAGTAGTCTACAATGGGGGATGGGGGATAGCTTGAGTTCATGCTATCACGACCAGCCTGGGTACCATAGCAATACCCTGTGTACTGGCTGGTTTTGTGTGTCAACCTTACACAAGCTAAGAGTCATAGAGGAAGGAGCCTCAGTTGAGAAAATGTCTCTATGAGATCCAGCTGTATGGCATTTCCTCAATTAGTGATCAGTGGGGAGGGCCCAGACCACTATGGGGGGGTGCCATCCCCAGGCTGGTGGTCCTGGGTTCTATAAGAAAGCAGGCTGAGCAAGCTATGGGGAGCAAGCCAGTAAGCAGCACCCATCCATGGCCTCTGCATCAGCTTCTGTCTTCAGGTTCCGTCTTTTTTGAGTTCCTGTCCTGACTTCGTTCAATGATGGACAATGATCTAGAAGTGTGAGCCAAATAAACCCTTTCCTTCCCAACTTGCTTTTTGGTCATAGTGTTTCATTGCAGCAATATTAACCCTATTGAAGACACCCTGTCTCAA
Source organism: Psammomys obesus (assembly GCF_907164565.1). Lineage (NCBI taxonomy): Eukaryota > Metazoa > Chordata > Mammalia > Rodentia > Muridae > Psammomys > Psammomys obesus. The sequence goes on from NW_026594454.1 coordinate 9,066, forward strand.
GAACATATAGATTGCACAAACACACACATATGTGTGTGTGTTTATAGTAAAAGGAAAATCAGAAGATTATTTTGAATTCTTCTTTCTAATATGTAATTGATTAAGTGCATGATATCTGCAATTGGTTTCTTTATTGATAAAGTGAATTGTATTACCTCAATTGCTAGACTAATATCGTGAATAAAAAAAAGCAACCAAGTTTAGAACAAGCCAGTGGGAGTAGCTTACAAAACCGCAGCCACTCATGTTGAAACTAACCAGGATTTTGTTTAAAATTACAAAAGGGACAATGTAGTTTTAGTTCATTCTCAACCTGTCAGTAAATTGTTTCAAATTATGTGTTTTTTCCCAAAATGATAGCAAATAATCTGACTACATGACAGAACTGTTCTCCATAGACATGGTCGGGAACAATCACACAACGGTCAAAGAATTCCTCCTCCTGGGACTCTCCGGAAAGTCAGAGCAAGAAGAGGTCGTCTTTGGGTTGTTCTTGTGGATGTACTTGGTCACCATCTCTGGGAACCTTCTCATC
>NW_026594455.1:0-1751 GCF_907164565.1 Psammomys obesus
AATAATAATAATAATAATAATAATAATAATAATAATAATAATAATAACAATTATTATGATGATTATATCTTGGTGCTGGAGAGACCTCTCAGCGGTTAAGAACACTTACTGTTCTTACAGAAGACCGGGGTTGTGTTCCTAGCACCCACATGGTGACCCACAGCCATTCCTAACTCTAATTCCAGGGAATCCAGTGCCCCCTTCTGACCCCGGACGGCACCAGTCACGTACACGGAACACATACATTTCTGTATGCAAAACACTTATACACAAAATAAGTAAATCTAATAAATGTTTTCATGAGTCCCTATCTCAGCACTTTCGCCTTAATTTCATGAGTTTAACTCTTCCGGGAGCAGTCACCACCCCTAGAATAGACACCTTCTACAGTCGGCTCCCCAGATCCTCCCTGTATACCCTTCTACCCCAGCAGTCAGGATTCATCACACAGAGCAGCGGTCCTCAACCTCCCTAATGCTGCGACCCTTTAATACAGTTCCTCATGTTGTGGTGACCCCCCAACCATAAAAAAAATAATTTTTGTTGCTACTCCATAACTGTAATTTTATTATTGTTATGAATCATAATGTAAATATTTGATATCCAACCCCTTGAAATGGCCATTTGACCCTAAGAGGGGTTGTGACCCATAGGTTGAGAACTGCTAAGGTAGAGGCTCTGCGTCTTTCTTTCTTTGCCTCTGTCAGAAGCCTTTGATGAGCAAGGCAGGCAGTACACTCCTTTCCTGGGGAAACACCTTGACCCCTCCCAGGAACACTGGTTTGCCTGACTCACCCTCCGCCCCGCCCCCACTCAGCAGAGAGGATCTACCAGGTCTGCCCTGACTTCGGGATAGACTGCATTGCGTTGCTCTTTATCAGTCAGGAATTGTGTTTCATCTCAGGAAGCCGCTCTGAGAGGGTAGCATGCGGCTTTCCTTTCCTGACTGCAGTGAGGAGGGGGTTAATGCTCACAGGGGAGCCTGAGCAGCAGCTCGGGTCAGCCGACCCACAGCTGGGAGGGGCCCTGACGCATCTTAGTGACAGATACAAAGCCAAGAAAAACCCAGGGGCAGGTCTAGCAGAGGCCACACACTTTCCAGTTCCCCTGAAAGTAGGAAAGACAGAGACAGAACCTTCAGGATTATAGTATAGAGACCTGATGCAGAAATTGCTCCTGGATTAAAATTTCCATATGTGAAGGCTATTAAAATACAGGCTAAAGAAAAAAAAAAAAAGCACTAAGCTCGTCTTGAACTTTTATTTTATTGGCTCTGTGAATGTGGTTTAATGATCTATCAGCCCCATCCTGAATTTCATCATCTATAAGGAAAATTCATTGCCTCAATCATTAGACAAAGGTAGATATTTACATAGGAAAGGTCCTGTATGTGGGGCTTAGCAAATAGGAAGGGTGTTCAGAAACCATGGACTGAGCTTAGCAGGGATTTTACTGTAAGATTGTACAACATGTATTTATTGTACAATAACATTGGACAATACGTGTGTTTGTGTTCAGTCGCCATCCACCAGCAAACCACTGCAAGATAGAAACTGCTTTTGCTTAAATGTTAGCAAATAATCTTACTGACTGGTAATACTTTCTTCCCCCCAGACATGGGTAGAGACAATGAAACCAGGATTGCACAATTCCTCCTCCTGGGACTCTCTGGAAAGTCAGAGCAAGAAGAGGTCGTCTTTGGGCTGTTCTTGTGGATGTACTTGGTCACCATCTCTGGGAACCTTCTCATC
>NW_026594456.1:0-6972 GCF_907164565.1 Psammomys obesus
CAACATTTAGAAAACATAGGAGAAAAAAAAAAAAAAAAAAAAAAAAAAAGCAGAATGCCCAAGCTACACCTCAAATCCTGGGAAGTAGTCACAGCTTAGCATGGTGGCAAAAAGGCTGGAGACAATAGTAGTTTTTGATGTTTTTTGTGAACTATAAACTACCCCTGACTACAGTGTAAACACGAAGCCAGATGGTGGTGTTGGTGCAAGCCTTTAATTACAGCACAGAGAGAAGCAGAGGCAAGTGGTTCACTGGAGGCCAGCATGGTCTACATAGTTAGTTCCAGGACAGCCAGTACTACATAGAGAAACCTTCCCTCAAAAAAGGAAGGATGGAAGGAAGGAAGGAAGGAAAAGAAAGAATATAAAAGAAAGAAAGAAACAGGAAAAAAAAAGGAACTGCAATACTGGAACAATGTTCTTGCCCTCAAGAATAAAATACTTGTTTATTAGTGTATGCCTTTATTTCAGACTTTGGTGACTTCAAGAATTTGGTGCAGACCAACTCTGTTAAATTAATAAGCAATTTACATATGCTACATTTTATGTAAATTAAGACATAAAGTATATAATTCAATTTTACAATATGAAATGGTCATAGGGACAAACTTGTGTAGAATTTTAGAAACAATGGGATATGTGGATGTTGTGGAATAAGATATTCTCAGAACATAAATTGTTATTTTTGCTATTTTAGTTATCGAGGGAAATCACCTGGGAATTTTTTGAAGCAATACTTGGGTCTCAGATCAAACAAACCACAGGACAAGACTTGAACACTAATATTTTTCAAAACTCTCCCTAGGGGATTCTAATGTGTAGACAATGTTCAGATACTATGGGCAGAAAAGTTAAATAAATAATTACACCAGGAGGTAAAGAAGCTAGAAAATAAAATTTTCTTAGATGAAGTGATATATTTACACTGGATCTATCTGTTTTTTGGAATCAATGAAATCTGAAAGGGTGCTCTTTTTTTTTTTTTTCCAATGCCACATTTTCTGAAGAGTATCTCTTGTCCAGAGACTGTGAGAACCAACTCTTTCCAATTTTGAAGTTCTAAATTCCAAAGATCTAAAGTGGCATCAGAAAGTCTTATGAGTCTAGATCACACTGTACTTGGGGAAAAGATTTGATATCTCCATCTGAAGCAAACCTGAAAGTAAAGAAAGATTCTGGCTTTGTGGCTCTCAAGTGGATGAACTTCATGATGTTATCTAATCTTCTGCACTTTGGAAATTCTTCTCATAGTCAAACCCAGAAATGTGATGTTTCATAAAAGCTCATGTGATCGGAGAACCTCAAGGCGTTATCTTTATTTAAGTTTCTGCAATTGCCACAGTGTCTTTTTCATATCCTTACTTTTGTTTGTAATAATAACTAAATAACAAAAATAAACTAAATAGCCTGTCACATTAGGGATGTCAACAATACTGTTTTCATTTTATCACCCTGAGCCTTCCAATCCCAACCAGGCTGGAGAAACAATTTTCATCCCTTTCTTCATAACAGAGAAAACTGTAATACTGATACTCTTTCTTTTCATCCTACTACACTGACTTCTGAGATTATAACTTTTAAGGTTTCATCCTTTAAGACTACTGAAATGCATGTAAAAATGACACCTCTACCTAAAATATAATTCAAGCCTAAGATCTACTGGAGAGGAAGAAACACTTAGGAGTCAGTGATGATTAACATGGAATGTTATCTTGACGGGATGTAGAGTCAACTAGGAGAAGCTTCTTGGCATGCCTCTAAGGGATTATCTAGGTTAACTGATGTGGGAAGATCACCTTAGATGTGGGCTGAGGTCCTGACTTGATAAAAGAAGAAAGCAAGCCTGAGTATCAGCACTTATCTTTGCTGTGCATGCAATGATGTGACCAGCTGCCTCCAGTTCCTGCCACCATGAGGTCCCCATCATGTTGGAACTGAGAGTCAAACCAGTCCTGCTTTAAGTTTTGTTTTGTTTTTTTGTCAGTATTTGACACATCAAGAATACAAGTAACTAATACTGAACCAAACTCTAATTGCAGTTCTGCCAGGAGTAATGTGCACGGAATTAGACATGCTTTTCCCCACTCGTATGTAAAATTAAGAGCTCAGGCTGAAATAATATTAAGTAAATGCTTTCTGTGGGAACGTTAAAGTCAATGTCTAAGCAATAGTTCCAGATGCCTTCTAGGTAAATAAAAGAATCCTAGGCTGAGAAGTTGAGCATCTGCTTAGCATTTCCAAACTTTGCTTACAGATGCCAACATTGATCTTCACTTCAGATGGGGCTGGATGTGGAGCTAGGTGCCGAAGTTCATGTGTGGGTCCTCAGTTTGATCACCACCACAAAAAATAAATAATAAATAAAAGTCACCTGAAGTTTGGTCTGACCACCCTCCCTCCTTAGATAAGACCTTTTATATGTTGATCTAACTTATCTTAGAAATGATACCATTCAACTTAGATACCTTACGCAGAATCCTGTCAGATGGTAGACATTTGACTTCGGACTTTTGTTAGTCCCCAGAAACTTTCCTCTACACCGCTGCAGCTCATCTGAGAAATAATAAAATAGTTGCTATGTATGTGTATTATTTCTCCTCCTGGATAAACTCGTATATAAAAAGGAACATGTTGCTAGGCAGTGGAAGTCAAAACAAAAGATATTGCTTACATTGCTGTTTTAGATTTGGTTCTATATTCAAGCTTAATCAGTGAATTTTAAAAAATGCACAAATGGCCAGCCCCTGACATTAATAATGATACTCTGCTATGCTTGCCAACAGGACCCTAACTTGACTGTCATCTGGGAGGCTCCAGCCAGCTGCATACCAGGACAGATGCTGCCAAGCATGGGGCAGAGCTCCAGGGATCCAGTGAAAGTGTTGGGAAAAAGATGGAAGGACCTGGAGGGGACAGGAACCTCACAAGAAGACCAACAATGAAAACTAACGCAGCCCTGTGGGGGCTTTCAGAGACTGAGACATGAACTAAAAGGCATGCATGATATGGACTAGGCCCCCTATACACATGTAGCCTGTGGGCAGGTTGGTCTTCATATGGGGCACCTGGTGAGTGTGTGTGGGTGGGGGGGGGGTGGAGTGGCCTCTATTGCCTGTTTTTGGATCACTTCCACCTGGCAGGGCTGCCTTGCCTGGCCTCAGTGGATGAAGATATGCTCAGTCCTGGTGGAGCCTGACATGCTGGAGAAGGTTGATACAGGGGGAGAAAGCCTCCCCTTTTCTGAGGGGAAAGGGAGAGAGAAGGGAGAAGAGGAAAGGAGGAAGGGGGTACGGGGAGGAGAGCAGGGAGGGGGCACCCTTGGGATGTAAGGCAAATATATATAATATAAATATATATATTTATATATATTCCAAATATATGTTAAATGTAAAAAGGAATGCAATGTATTGTTTCTTGTGCATACCAGCAGTTTAGGAACTCTTCTTTACACAATTTGAAGAAAATTTTTTAAATAAACTGTTTACAACTGTTAAAAAAAACAAAAACAAAACTATAGATGAATATTGAGGAAATTTCAGCCTAAAAGACCACATAATTTCAGGCCTGTTAGTGGTGGCATATGCCTTTAATCCCAACACTGGGGAGGCAGAGGCAGGTGGATCTCTGTGAGTTTGAAGCTAGCTCTGGTCTACACAGCTAGTTCCAGGACATCCACTGCTACACAAGAAACTGTCTCAAAAAACAAAAAGAGAAAGAAGAAACAAACAAACAAACAAAAACACATAATTTCAAGCTTCTCCACAAATGTGCCTAGTTAAGCATATTCAACCACACTTTATTAGGTCAACCAAAGTCTAAGGGGATTCTTGACCATGTTTGCTTACATAAACTCAGAAAAGGTCCCACTGCAGGGCTATACACTGTTTCCTCCTTCCCTATAATCTCTGCAGAGCCCCTTCTCTAAGGATAATGAGATTTTAAGCATCATCTATGTCTTCATAAATCCTTGTTATGTTTTTCGTACGATCAGGTACCTTTGGACCCGAAGAGTTTTCAGGAAATTGAAAAGCAATATATAGCATTTGATTGGCTCCGTGAATTATTTTATTAAACCAACCCAGGATATGGATGATGGCAGGTCTAAAAGAGAGTTAAAATCATTCTCATCTTCCCGATAGCTGAAAAGGATCACAAAGGACCTAACTGATTATGAGGTTAGAAATTATGTTTTCAAGTTCCCATCTGGAAGCATGTTTGTTTCTTGCTGTGTAAGTTTGCTCCTGAGTTATTCAATGGCCTGTTTTGAAAGGGTGCCATTGAAACAAATGCCTCTGTCTTAAGGACTTAAAAAAAAATAATTGAAAACAATGTAGGGCTATAAATGTCTGTGCCCACAGCCAAGATAAAAAATGCAAAGTCTGGGCCACCTTGCCTTTAATTTTCTAACTGCTGTTTTGTAAGGCTGTGTCATGCTTCTCAGTTCAAACACGCTTTGGCTCTTTATTATTCATGGACCTTTTTCTCAGTCAGTGGTGTTGAATAATAAAACAGCCCAGGATCAAATGGGCCAATTCTCCACGCCTGACACCAACTGCTACTGTTCACTGGGCTCTGCCAAGCGTTGCCTCTGATAATGAGTGGGATTTGGTTAAACAGTAAATTAATGAATAATGAAATATCCAGGTTGATCAGTTAGAGAGCACGCTTGCTTTGCCCTGGGCTAAATGCTTGGGGCAGAAATTACTCTCAAACAGCACTTGCCTGGCTGCTGGTCTGGATAACTATTTTACAGCCTATTGCTTGACAGAATGCTGGAGAGGGGGGCAGTCAATGGGGAAGAGGAAAGGAAGGACAGAGTTATTAACAGGGGTTGGGGGGAGAGAATAACCTAGTTATCACCTTGTAGGCTTCTAAACTGCATTTGTAAGAACAAAGTCACAAATATGATCTGGAGAAGTCAGAAGTCCAAAATTCCCAACACATGTTTAACATCAAGAGGAAATGATGAGTGAAAACAGCCTTCTTTGTGTGTTTATGCACATATGTAATTAGAAATAGAGCCATTCAACTATTCAGCTGCAAATTTTTGTTTTTGTGTACACATTAGAATGATGACATGCAGGGCAGCCATCCAGTAGCCAGGTGATAGGAAAACTCATTGCTCATTTTCAAGTTCCACGATCTGGTTCTCGTACACACCCACTTCTACAAATTAAGGTGACTTTTTCAAATGCCCTTGATTAGGAATGGTGTCCACTCCAACTGAGACTCTAGAGATTTATAAAGACAGAGACAGAGATATTTTGTCATGTTTCAGCTGTACCCATGAGTTTTAAACTGTTAAGTAATGTCATGCTTTCCTAACAGAGCAGCTTGGCTCCATGAAGATCAGACATGTGGCCTTTACAAAAAACAAGCTTTGAAACATCAAAAGACCACAGCTGAGTGACGTGAGGACAACATGTACTTAGAAAATGCGGGGCTTTTTCAGCCTCAACATTTGTTTTGTACATAAATTTCTCTAATTTGTTATCTCTGGAATATCTTATTCTTTCAGATCTTTGACAATTTAAATTGGCTCAAGATTAGTGGACTTTTCCGTTTCATATACTGAAGATTTACATATGTGTCAATAAATCAATTCATATGTGGTGGGAACTTATGTATCATCTAAGTAGTTAATATTGGTTTGTTCGGGGAGTTCTGTTTAGAGAGAAGAAAGAGATGTGTACATCATGAAGTTGTTGAGAGAGTGAGAAAGTCTTTAGGAGCTTGGAAAATAAACTCAGAACCTGGCCAGGACCAGGAAGAAAGGTAGATGTTGTTTTCTTTCCTTGGTGTAGAAGTGAATTTATTTTAAATAAATAAGTCCACCAACTAATAAAAACAAGGAAAGGAGCAACATGACCTGCTTGTAGTTTTAGCATATAACCTCCTTCATTCCATTCCTGGGGCCTATGAAGGAGAAGGCTCATTGGATGTTACTCCTCCACATTCAGCCTGCAAACCAGTGTTATCCACAGGGACTTAACCTCTGCACTGGCACCCAACTCTTTTCCAAGAAAAAATAAAATGCTCTAATTGTCTTTATTACTTTCAGACATTGGCCAGCAGACACAGATGTTCAGTATTGAGAATTAAGGGGGGGGGATAAAAAGTCATAAGGACCAGGATCAGTGTGATCCTTCCTTGCATTATGTAGCTCTATTGTCTTGACTGGCCCCTATCATTGAAAAAGAAAAGAATATTTAGATAGAATATAAAAGCAAATGACTCACCAGCGAGCGGGCCCATTTTGTTAGCTGGGCTCGTGCCCGTGGTTCTTTATCCTGCATCACTAAAAACAGTGAAAATGTATGAGACAGAAAAGTCAGCCTTGCATCTGCTTCAGACATTGAAAGTACCCTACCTTTAGAATTCCATCCAGAAAGAAAGAGAGTTAAAGTATAATAAATTAAAACACAAAGTATGCAGATACAAGTGGATCCCTGAGTTCAAGCCCAACATGGTCTACAGTGAGAGTTCCAGTACAGCTAGGCATACACAGAGAAATTCTATCTCAAAAAAAAAAAATCAGAAGAAGAAGAGGAGGAGGAGGAAGGGGAGCAGGAGAAGAAGGAGAAGGGGGAAAAGAAAAAGGAAAAGTTCAAAAGAACAGAACAAAAACAAGAGCTTTAACATATGGCAATGTCAGAACAACAACAAAAATATTCACTTGGGTAAACATTGCTATGTTGTGCCTGCTCCATGTTTACTCTGGATCTGCAGTTTCAAGACTGAGCTCATTTGTAGCATGCAGCTGCAGCCACAAACAGCCTGAACTGCTCTCTCCAAGGCATGTCTCTCATCTGGTCACCTGGCAAAACCATTTATCAGGGATAATGTCCTCACTGAATCCATTCTAGTCAAAGCTTAATGTTTGGGTCTCCAAGTTAAAACAGTCACAAAAATGTCTCTTCTTCTTTTCTTCTTCTTCTTCTTCTTCTTCTTCTTCTTCTTCTTCTTCTTCTT
>NW_026594457.1:0-9817 GCF_907164565.1 Psammomys obesus
TATACATATACATATACATATACATATACATATACATATACATATACCTTTATGTGTGTTCATACTTTATATTATACTATATGCATAACTTTCAAGTCATATATATGTGTGTGTGTGTGACTTGAAAGATTAACCACATAGATATTGTCAAAACAATAGCAATTCTCCCTCACTTACTTCTCTTCTTCACATTTTACATTGTAAAATTATACTACTTTAAGCCTTATACCATAATATCATTAATAGAGTTAAAAGTTTGTATTGTGTACCAAATATATCTACATCATACTCCATTTGTTCTTTACTTTCTTTTTATTTAAGTAATCATTTCTCAAAGCCAAAACTATTCTTTATGCTTTCTTATTATATAAAAATTTAATCATTACAGAAAATAAAAACTACCATAACTTGCTGCATGAAGTGGAAGTGAAATTATCATGCACAAATTCTAAGCATAGAAGAAAAGTTTTAATATCAATAGCTCTAAACCTTGATCCATTGAATTCATATCCTGTCCCTGACACTTTTAAAATGTACTTTCAGTAGCACTGTAATGTTTTTCTGATTCAGGTTCCAGAAGAATCAAATAATACTGACCTCACAGGACTGGAATGTAACCTAAATTTATTAAGAATGTATTGGTAATAATGATTTCATAAGTCTGAAGATTAATCTAATGTCTAAATGAGTTAATAGGTCAGGAGGATTAAATTAACCTCGAAATAGTATTTAACCTCCAATTCCTTAGCTATACAAATTTGCAGAATTTTAGTGCTTTAATCCTACATGATGTGTAATAGTTGGCTACTTCTCTTTCATTTAGAAAAACATTTCACATTGTTTCTAAGAACCACTATTTATAATAAGCCAGTAGCAATAATATATTTTAACACTTTCAAATTAATACAAAAACTATAGCCTTGTTTAGGCAATTCAGTAGAAATAAAGGGTCCCAAAATCAGGCAAAAGAGTTTAGGACAACTCCTGCTAACACTGTTAGGAGTCCCACAAAAACACCAAGCTACACAAACCTGCAGAGAACCTAGGTCAGACCCATTTAGCTCAGAGATGTATAGGTAATTTCCAGTTTCTGGCTTTTATGAATAAAGCTGCTATGAACATAGTTGAACCAGTGTCCTTGTGGTAAGATAGTGCATGTTTTCAGCTTATACCTAGGAGTGGTATAGCTGTGTCCAGAGGTAGATCCTTTCTCAATTATCCTTTCCCAGTTTCATGTGATCCTCTTTATTACTTGTTGATCTTAGCACATGAGAAGTTGGTGTTCTCTTCAGGAAAGTTGTCCCCTGCGCCAATTAGTTCAAGGCTCTTCCCCATTTTCTCTTGTAACAAATTTTCAGCATCTGGTTTTATGTTGAGGTCATTGATCCAATGAAACTTTAGTGCAGAATAATAAATATGAATCTATTTGCATTCTTCTACATGCTGACATCCGGTTATATCAGCATCATTTGTTAAAGAGACATTTCTTTTTTCATTGCATAGTTTTGGCTTCTTTATAAAAACTCAGGTGTCCATAGGTGTATTGATTTTCATCAGTCTTTAATTAGATAAAATAAGTCAATACTACTTTCAGAAAAAAATCCTTAAATAGCACTTTCAGAAAAAAATATTTATAAAATATTTTTCCAACTTTACATAATCAATCATAGTTTCTAGTGAGAGACTATATATGTATAAATATGTAGACATATTTCAGGCCAAAATCCCTCATGAACATTGATGCAAAAATACTCAACAAAATACTCGCAAACCGAATACAAGAACACATCAAAGACATAATTCATTACGACCACGTTGGCTTCATTCCAGGCATGCAGGGGTGGTTCAGTATACCGAAATCCATCAATGTGATCCACCACATAAACAAACTGAAGGAGAAAAACCACATGATCATTTCCTTAGATGCTGAAAGGCATTTGACAAAATCCAACATCCATTCATGTTTAAAGTATTGGAGAGATCAGGGATACAAGGCACATACCTGAACATAGTAAAGGCGATATACAGCAAGCCTATAGCCAACATCAAACTCAATGGAGAGAAACTTAAATCATTCCCACTGAAATCAGGGACAAGGCAAGGCTGTCCACTCTCTTCGTATATTTTCAACATTGTTCTTGAAGTCCTAGCTAGAGCAATAAGACAATTGAAGGAGATCAAGTGGATACAAATTGGAAAGGAAGAAGTCAAAGTATCACTATTTGCAGATGATATGTTTACCTGAGTGACCCCAATAACTCTACCAGCAAACTCTTACAACTGATTAACACCTTCAGCAAAGTGGCTGGATACAAAATTAACTCAAAAGAAATCAGTAGCCTTCCTGTATACAAAGGACAAAAGGGCCGAGAAAGTAATTAAGGAAACAATACCCTGCACAATAGCCACAAAGGACATAAAGTACCTCGGTGTGAACCTAACCAAACAAGTCAAAGACTTGTATGAAAAAAATTCCATGTCTCTGAAGAAAGAATTAGAAGATCTCAGAAGATGGAAAGATCTCCCATGCTCACGGCTTGGCAGGATTAACATAGTAAAAATGGCCATCTTACCAAAAGCAATCTACAGATTCAATGCAATTCTCATCAAATTACCAACACAATTCTTTACAAACCTTGAAAGAAAAATTCTCACCTTCATATGGAACAAAAAAACCCCCAGAATTGCTAAAACAATTCTCTACAGTAAAAGATCTTCAGGAGGTATCTCTATCTCTGATCTCAAGCTGTACTATAGACCAACAATACTAAAAACTGTGTGGTACTGGCATAGAAACAGACTGGTGGATCAATGGAATCGAATCGAATACCCTGACATAAATCCACACACTTATGGACACCCGATTTTTAACAAAGATACCAAATCCATTCAATGGAAAAAAGACAGCATCTTCAACAAATGGTGCTGGTTTAACTGGAAGTCTACATGTAGAAAAATGCAAATAGATCCATACTAATCACCCTGCACAAAACTAAAGTCCATGTGGATCAAAGACCTCAATATAAAACTAGACACACTAAACCGCTTAGAAGAAAAAGTGGGGAATACCCTTGAACTCATTAGCACAGGAGACAACTTCCTGAACAGAACACCAACAGCACAGGCTCTAAGAGCAACAATCAATGAATGGGACCTCATGTAACTGTAAAGCAAAGGATACTGTCCTCAGAACAAAATGACAGCCTACAGATTGGGAAAAGGTCTTCACCAACCCTCTATCTGACAGAGGGCTAAAATCCAGTATATATAAAGAACTAAAGAAGTTAAACAGCAAAAAATCAAGTAATCCAATTAAAAACATGGGGTATAGAGCTAAACAGAGAATTCTCTCTAGAGGAATATCAAATGGCAAAGAAACACTTAAAGAAATGCTCAACCTTATTAGCCATCAGGGAAATGCAAATGAAAACGACCCTAAGATTTCAGAATGGCTAAGATCAAAAATTCAAGAGACAACACATGCTGGAGAGGTTGTGGAGAAAGGGGAACCCTCCTCCACTGCTGGTGGGAATGTAAACTTGTATAACCACTCTGGAAAGCAATCTGGCACTTACTCAGACAACTAGGAATAGCGCTTCCTCAAGATCCAGCTGTACCACTCCTAAGCATATATGCAAAAGATTCTCCAGTACACAGTAAGGACATTTGCTCAACCATGTTTGTAGCAGCCTTATTTGTAATAGCCAGAAGCTGGAAACAGCTCAGATGCCCCTCAGTGGAGGAATGGATGCACAAATTGTGATATATCTACACAATGGAATATTACTCAGAAATAAAAAACAAGGAAATCATGAATTTGCAGGTAAATGGTGGGACCTGAAAAGGATCATCCTGAGTGAGCTATCCCAGAAACAGAAAGATGCACAGGGTATATACTCACTCATATAGACATGTAATATAGGATAAACCTACTAAAATCTGTACACCTAAAGAAACTAATCAAGAGGGAGGACTCTTGCTAAAATGCTCAATTCCTATCCAGAAAGGCAAAGAGGATGGACATCAGAAGAAGGAGAAAAAAGGGAACAAGTCAGGAGCCTGACACAGAGGACCTCTGAAAAGCTCTGCCCTGCAGGCTATCAATGTAGATACTGAGACTTATGGGCAACCTTTGGGCAGAGTGCAGGGAATCTTAAGAAAGAAGTGGGAAACAGTAAGATCTGGAGAGGACAGGAACTCCACAGGAAAGCAACAGAACCAAAAAATCTGAGCACAGGGGTCTTTCCTGGGACCGATACTCCAACCAAGGACTATGCATGGAGAAAACCTAAGACCCCTGCACAGATGTAGCCCATGGCAGTTCAGTATCCAAGTAGGTTCCATTTAATTGGAACAGGGACTGTCTCTGACATGAACTGATTGGTCTGCTCTTAAATTACCTCCCCCTGAGAGGGAAGCAGCCTTACCAGGCCACAGAAGAAGACAATGCAGCCACTCCTGATGAAACCTAATTGACTAAGATCAGAAGGAAGGAAAAGAAGTCATCTCCAATCAATGGATTTGGGGAGGGGCATGCATGCAGAGGGTGGAGGAAGGGAGGGGTTGGGATGGGAGGAGGGAGGGAACCACGGGGGAGGGGAATACAAAGTGAGTAAAGTGTAATTAATAAAGAAAAATAAAATAAAAAATAAAAAATATGTAGACATATATGAATATTTATATTTATTTTCTCCATTTTTTGTTCTGATGTAAAATTCTACACTAAGTTCTTGTATTTTCCCTCACATTCAAACATATTGATTAAGACTAAATTTAGGTGAGTTAATTATAGACTCATAGAAAGACAATATTTATTTCCTAATGTCAAATATTTTTTCCAAATTTTCATGAGAATAAAGTATTTCAAATTACCCTACACAATAATGCTAATACTATTCCCATCATTACCATGAGGCTGCTACGTCTTCACAGCAATAGTCAAACCTTGGAATATAAAACAGTATTAGTCAATACCTGATAACTACTGAACCAAAGAACTCCAACTGATAAGGGATTTATAAATCTTGTATCGCATCATATTAGAGAAAGTGTTTTATACATTATAAAATGAGAGTTATTGTTAACATAAGTATATTTTTCACCTGCTGAAAAGCTGAGACTTAAAATGTAATTTCTGACATCCAATAGAAGTATGCTGTTAAGGAATATTATAACTCCTATGAATATTCAGACACTTTGGAAAAATGATTAAAAGTCTTCTTTCTTTATCTACATTGATACTACAACATATTGGGTTATGCGTAAGGGATTATATTGTGTGAAATTTCTTTCTCTAATAAATAATTTAATAATTACATCGTAGAAGGTACACACAGGCTTTTTTTATTTTATTCATTATATATCCTGATTGAAGCCCCCTCCCTCCCTCTTTCCACCATCCCATTCCTCTATTCCACTGAAAGGGGGCATTCTCCACTATTACCATCTTCCCATAGCTTCTTAAATCTCATCAGGACTGCCTGGATCCTCTTCCTCCGTGGCCTGGCAAGGCTGCATCATCAGGAGCAAATGATCAAAGAGCAGTCAACTGAGTTCACAATAGAGACAGCCCCTGCTCCCCTCCCTCAGAGATGCACATGGACACAGCTCACATGGACTGAGCTGCCAATAGGCCACATCTAAGCAGGGTATATAGGTCACACCAGAGACTGGGTTTTCCTGTTGGGAGGAATCCCCACAATGAAGGAAACATCAAGTCTGACCTCAGGGTACCTAGCCTTGTGCCACACCGTTTTTTGTTGTTGTTGTTGTTGTTTGTTTGTTTTAAAGCTATTATAGATTTTTAAGTTATATATATAAAACAACAAAATATAGTGAAAGATTAAACATAAAAATAAAAATATTGTATTTTCATGTCATTTAGAACTTATTTCATAAGTATTTACATTAAGATTTGGTATCATGTTAATGGCCCCTTGAAGATTCATTATATTGTCATGTCAAATACAATTATTTCCAATTTAATGTTTTAAAAAGCTTGATGTTAAAATGCAATTCATTTCCTTTCATTAGTTTAAGATGAAATCAAGGTATTATCTATCCACATACTGGCATAAGGATGTGATAGACATGGCTTTAAAAATAATGCATGGACGGGCGGAGCCAAGATGGCGACTAGCACACACAGTTTCCGAGCTGTGGAAGAGATAAAGTTCTGAGTTGATGAGTGGAAGAACTTCTGAAGCCAGGGAAACAACGGAGAGACTTTCTAAACAACAGGGAACATCACAGGAGGTGAAAACCTTGGTCTCGGGTCACCCAGGGACTTGTTTGAGGAAGGTGAGAAACGATCCTTTGATCTCTCGGCACTCCCCTCCCCCAGACCTCCCTCCTCCTCAGCACAGTGGACTCGCCTTTCTCAGCGCAGACCTAACTGCCTGGGGCCTGCAGCCACTGAGGCGGAGCCCCAAGCCCTGTATCGGCAAAGGCCAGCAGTACTGTGTCTAGGAGCCCCAGATTCGCGCGGCGGCTGCACCATCCTCCCAGGGCCCGAGTCTGCTAGACACCATACTAGCTCCGCAGGAGCGCCTTCACTGACAGTACGGCCCGCCCAATCCCACAGTGACAGAGAATACGCTATATACTCACCAAAACCAGACAGAAACGCCATACAAGCTAGACACACCAGGCGCTGAGCCTCCGAAGCTTGGAGAGCACAGTGAAGAGACCCCAGGACTTCCCAGAAAGCATCTGGACTAGCAACCCAGTCTCCAGTTACAGCGAGACTTTCTAACCTGGCGGCGGAGCAGCACTGAGCTGGCGGGGCACATCAGCCCTCCAGTTTAAGACTAACCAGGGCCAAACCAGAGAACAGAAAGGCTGGTTACCCCGATTCCTACTGACGTGACCACCCTGAAATCTCCAGCTGCAGCAAGACCTCATAACCTGGCAGTGACAACAGCACTGAACTGGCGGAGCACATCAAAGAAGCAGGGCCAAACCAGAGAGCAGAGTGCCCAGATCCCCGATCTCTGCCAAGTGACCTGCCTGTAAGTGAATGCACCCTTGAGAATCTGCAGTTCCACTGATCCTGGGTCCTTCTAAAACAGAAGCCAGGCATCGAACCCCCTCCCACCCATATACCCACTTTGGGAAACAGAGGGGCACTTGGAACATTGAAGTTCCTGCTCTGTGGGTCTAATTGAGGAGTTAAGGCAGTTAATGCCAGAAATTGCGCTGCAATCATCACTAGCGCCTGCGACATATACATTACAGAGCCCCTCCCACACACTCAAGGGTTCAACATTAGCCATCACTCTGTCCCTCGAGACACACGCCCACACCCACTTACACACACACACATATATACACACGCACGCACGCACGCTTGCATTTGCCTCTGTTTGCGCCTGCGTACTTTCCTCCCACAGGTACAGCTAGTCCTCAGCATACGCTAAGGACACGGGACCTCTCTCAACTTCCTGAAGAATTCTCCAGACTCGAGAGAGAGACAGTACCAGTCTGATCGGCAGAATCCAAAAACAAACAGGGAAGGTCTCAGATAAGCCAATGGCCAGGGGTAGGCGAAAGAACACTTCCAACATAAATCAGGACATCATGACTTCACCAGCAAACCCCAAAATTGATGGATACTCCAATTCATCAGAAGCACAGGAAAATGACCTTAAAGCCATGCTTGCTCAATTATTTGAGGCTCATAAGGAGGAAATGAACAAATCTTTCAAAGAGTTGGCCAGTCAATTGGAGGTAAAGAAAGAAGAAATAGACAAAACCCTTAAAGAAACACAGGCAAACATAGCCAAACAAATAGAGGCACAAGTAGAGAAAAAATTAGTGGCATACAAAAAGGAAATGAACAAAGAAATAGAGTCCATCGTAGAGACACACGAATTCAAATTGAAACACATGAAAGAAATGGTGCAAGGCATGAAAACAGAATAAGAATCAATAAAGAAAACAGAAAATGAGAAAACTCTTGAGCTGGAGAACTTAGAGAAAAGATCAGGAACCACAAAAGTAAGCATCACCAACAGAATACAAGAGATGGAAGAGAGAATCTCTGGAGCTGAAGACACACTTGCAGAAATTGATACTTCTCTCAAAGAAAAAGTAAAATCAGAAAAATTCCAATCACAAAATATCCAAGAAATCAAGGATGCTATGAAAAGACAAAATCTAACAATAATAGGAATTGATGAAAAAGAAGACTTCAGGCTCCAAGGTCCAGAAAATATTTTCAAGAAAATCATAGAAGAAAATTTTCCCAACTTAAAGAAAGAGATGTCCATAAATATACAAGAGGCCTACAGAACACCAAATAGACTCGACCAGAAAAGAAACACATCACGTCACATCATAGTCAAAACACTAAATCTACAGAACAAAGAAAAGATATTAAAAGCAGCAAGGGAAAAAGGCCAAGTAACATATGAAGGTAGACCTATCAGAATCACACCAGACTTCTCATCAGAAACTATGAAAACCAGAAGGGCCTGGGCAAGCATCATGGAGACTCTAAGAGATCACAAATGTCAACCGAGACTACTATACCCTGCAAAGCTTTCAATCAACATAGATGGAGAAAACAAAATATTCCATGACAAAACTAAATTTACGCAATATCTATCTAGCAAACCAACCCTACAGAAGATACTAGAAGGAAAACTCCAATCCAATGAAAACGAATTCACCCAAGAAAACAGGGCATACAGATAATATCCCAACAAAAATGAAAAGAAAACAAGCAATGAAACAAGGTAAGATCATCGACTCCATTACAAAAGGAACTAACATGCATTGGTCAATATTATCTATCAATATTAATGGACTCAACTCACCAATAAAAAGACACAGGCTAACAGAATGGTTACGGAAACAGGACCCAACATTCTGTTGCATCCAAGAAACACACCTATGCAACAAAGATAAACACTACCTCAGAGTAAAGGGCTGGAAAAATGTTTTTCAAGCAAATGGTTCCAGAAAACAAGCTGGAGTAGCCATCCTAATATCTAATAAAATAGACTTTCATCCAAAGTTAATCAAAAAAGATAAGGAGGGCCACTATATTCTCATCAAAGGAAAAATCCAACAAGAGGACATCACAATTTTGAATATCTATGCCCCAAATACAAGAGCACCTACATTCGTAAATGAAACAATATTAAAGCTTAAATCATACATTGATCCTAATACCTTAATAGTGGGAGACTTCAACACCCCACTCTCATCAAGGGACAGATCAACCAGACAGACACCAAATAGGGAAATAAAAGCACTCACAGAATCCCTAAATCAAATGGACCTAATAGACGTCTACAGATCTTTTCACCCAAACTCAAAAGAGTATACCTTCTTTTCAGCACCACATGGAACCTTCTCGAAAATAGACCATATAGTTGGTGACAAAGCAAGCCTCAACAGATACAAAAGGATTGAAATAATCCCTTGTATACTATCTGACCACCATGGACTAAAGCTGGGCATCAACAACAACAGAAACAACAAAAAGCCAACAGGCACATGGAAACTGAACAACTTACTACTCAATGACAGCTGGGTCAAGGAAGAAATAAAGAAAGAAATTAAAGACTTTCTAGAATTCAATGAAAATGAAGGCACAACATACCCAAATTTATGGGACACATTGAAAGCAGTGCTCAGAGGAAAATTTATAGCACTAAGTGCCTACAAGTAGAAATCCGTAACATCACATACAAACAACTTAATGGCCCAACTGAAAAACCTAGAAAAAAAAGAAGCAGATACACCCAAAAGGAGCAGACGGCGGGAAATAATCAAAGTAAGGGCAGAAATCAATCAATTAGAAACAAAT
>NW_026594458.1:0-2502 GCF_907164565.1 Psammomys obesus
CAGTCAGATCCTGAGCAGGCGTTTCTCTGCCAGGGGTCGGGGGGGGGGCGTTGGTGATAGAACTTGCTGCTAGACCTTATTGAGCTGGACCCAGGAGAATCTCAGGACCTGTAGAATGACCACAGTCCCAGGTCCCGAGCTGTAGTTTGTTTGCTAGGAGCAACCGGCAGCACTGGAGTTCCAGCACTGTGAAGGTGCTGTGGGCCTCTTTATCCTTCTGCTCTGCCACAGCAGGGTTATGGCAGCATTTGAGGGAGTGCCCGAAAGGATTGGGTTTTCTCAGCCCCGATCTCGGGTTGGGGTACAGACAATGTGGTCTGTGGCAGATTCTACTGTTTGCCTTTTGCCTCCTCCGAAATGGAGTAGGGATTTTGAGCTGGGCGCGCAGCTGCAGCTGCTCTCTGTGTGCGGGGGAGCTCAGTTGTGATGGCTGCGGGTACCTGTGGTCAGGGAGACCTTCCAGGGAAAGACTGGGCGACCCGTGATCAGTCTAGCAACTATCCTTCCCTGTGGGGTTTTCTTGCGACTGGGACTCTCAGTCTCAGGCACCCTTGTGCCCACCAATCAGCCTGGGGAAGTGATTGGTACAAGCAGGCTTGTGGCCCCAGCCCAGAGACCCAAAGCCCGCGTTAGCCAGGTTCTCTTCTGGGTTCTGGCTGGGCAGCCGAGAGTGGACCTGACCGATTCCCACGCCGTGGGAGCCTCCCCTCACCTGGGAAAGAAAATCGATCGCTGTTGTTTTAGGGCCCAGAGTTCAGTCTCCTGGTTGCCATATGGAGTGTGTTGTCCCGCTTCTCAGACATGGTGTTCTCCCGGTGCCGCCATCTTGGCCCCTCTCTCTTATGCATTTTCTTTGAGTTATTTTTTCCATTTGTTTTTTTTTTCCTATTCTAGATTTTTTGTTTGTTTATTTCTTATTTTATCATAATTATTTTTAGATGTTTCTTTTCTGATAAGGGAGAAATAAAGGGAGTGGATTTGGGTGAGGATGATCTGAGGAAATTTGGGGGAGGAGAAACTGTAACCCGAATACACTGTATACAATCTATTTTTAATCAAAAATAAATTATTGAGGTAATTAACTTAATGCCATCTATAAAATAAGTTCAACAGTGAAAACTCTAGATATAGTTATAAGATGCTGCTCTGATATTTTCCCTATTTTTGTCTCACTGCCTTTCTTTCGTTGCCATGCTGTTGTTTTGTTTGGTTGTTTCTTCTGGCTCATCTCTATTTCCCTGATGGAATAAAAATGTGTACTGTAGTTCCAAATATCTGCTTGATACTGACATAATTCTAGCATGCAAAGACTTCATTAAACTTTCCTCAATGTTCCTTGTAACTGATATGGAGACCTGATACTGATGTATTGTTGTTACACCAGTTGTTAAAGAATTTCATATTCCCCTACTGGGATAGGCAAAGTATTCTTTATAACCACTTGAAGAATGAAGCAAGGCTTTTCTTTCTTTCTGATACACTAATGGCTTTTATTTCTTTTCAAAGTAATATAAGAAAAGTACTATAGCAGTTTTCTGGAGCTTTGAAGAAACACCACCATAAAATATATATGCACGTATGTAGATATACTACTTACTTCCATCTATATATATCTACATGTATAATCAAATAGACTCCATTCTTCAAAGTCCATGTATTTATATATATATATATATATGTCTATAATTATACAGTAATATTTATGTTTATCTGTATTTCTGTATTAATTGTATAAACTTCAACGTTTGCATTTTCATTAGCTTTTTTTTTAACTTAGGGAATATTTTTTTATTCTGGAACTATATATCCAGATAACACTGCTGGTGTATGCTATCAAAGGTCTCTAAAGTAGTACATTAATTTCTTTTTTAATATAATTTTTTATTTATTACAATTTATTCACTTTGTATTCCAGCTCTAGCCCTCCAATGTTTAGATACCAAAATAACAATATTTTATTTTTTCTTACTTTATTTTTAATCAGCAGGACACTTTTCATGTTTCTTCAGAGTAATGAATCATTCTATAGGTTTTAAAAGCATCTAACGTTTGACAAAGGAACTTTTTATGCAATGGTATGCTGAAGCAACATGAAAGCGGGACTATTAAGGAGTTTCATAATTTTTTATAGTAAACAGTGTCAATGACATATCATGAATTTGTTCTGATTCTGCCTATTCCTTCTTAAAATGTGTGTTAGCAGGCTAGAGTCAAATGTACTGTGTAGCTGAAGATAGTCTGGGACTCACGTTCCCCTACTTCTGCTGTTATTATTGAGAGGAAAGCCCGGCAACAACATATCTAGCTAAAGCTCCATCTCCTTCATGTTAAGGAACTTTTCCATAGTGTTGCCAGTAGTTTGCCAAATGTTTGGTACTTGGTTCTTTGAAGATCAAAACATAACATTATGTTTTCAGGTACTTATTGGTTATTAAGAGGAGGAAACAAAAAGTGTATATACATATACATATACATATACATATACATATACATATACATATA
>NW_026594459.1:0-5791 GCF_907164565.1 Psammomys obesus
AATAAATAAATAAATAAATAAATAAATAAATAAATAAATAAATAAATGCTCAATTAGGATTGACTTCATCAACCTGAATCAGGCTTTGGGGAGTCTGATTGATGGCCAGGAAGTTCACTGTCAGCATAATTAAAACACAGTACATTTTGGGGAAAAGTTTCCAGGCAACAATCATTCCCATTCCAGGTTTCAAAAAAAAAAAATCTTTCTAATTCCAGATGCACAATAAAGCTGAAGGTGTGACTACTTAGAAAGTACATGTGACCATGAGCAGGTTTTATAGCTAAAGGGTCTAGAATCTAGTGTGATCTCCAACTGAGATAACATAGAGGTCAGCAGTCCATGAAGAACAAGTAACAACCCAGGTGAGGTGGCCACACACTTGTAGTCCTAGCACTCAGGAAGTAGAGGCAGGCAGATCTCTGTGAGTTAAAGGCCAGCTTGGTCTACAAAGAAAGTCCAGGACAACCAAGGCTACACAGAGAAACCTTGTCTCAGGAAAAAAAAAAAAAAAAAAAAAAAAAAAAAAGAACACATAACACCCCCCTCCCTAAGGGTGGTTTCAATTAATGGAAGATAGGGAGGGAGAGTCTGGGATAAAGATTCTAGGGGGTTTTCGTGAGGTCTGCCTCTACAGCAGAAGGTGGGTGAGATCTACCACCACAGTAGCAAAAGGGTCACTAGGTCATTAACAATATCCACTCCAATATTTCTGGCCAGGTAAACAAGTATTCTATCTCTGGCATGTTTAACTATCCTGGTTCCCTACTGCTCTGTGGACACACAAGGACATTTGTGCTCCAAACAGTGTGGAATTAAAAAAAAAAAAAACACTGAATTTATTGGGTGTGGTAGTTCATGCATGCAATTCTTGAACTTGAAAGGTAGACACAAGAGGATCAGGAATTTGGGGTCATCCTAGGCTAAAAGAGTTGAACTTTTTAGACTGAGAGTGTAGTTCAGTGTGGGAGCATGGGCAATGCCCTTGGTTCCATTCCCAGAAAACAAACAGAAAATTGGAAAGTGCCAGAAACAGAGAGTTGACCAGTGGTTGACAGGGGTTTTGTGGAGGTAGCATGGGGAAGGGAAAAATGTCAGCTAAAGGGCACAATTTAAGTTATAAAATGAACAAGTTCTTGAGATCCATTGTATTGTGATTGTAATTTGCTAATTAAAAAGAACAGACCAGGGGCTAGAGAGATGGCTCAGTGCTGAAGTGCACTTGGTACTCTTCCAAAGGATTTGAGTTAGGTTCCCAGCACCACATCAGGTGGCTCAGTTGAAACTCCAGATCCAGTGGATTCATTGTTTTTGGATTCCTAGGGCACCTGAACTCCCATTCACATACCCATATGCACGCGCACGCGCGCACACACACACACACACACACACACACACACATACCTACCCACAATTAAAAATAATAAAAATAGCCAGGTGTGCTGGCTCATGCCTTTGAGTCTAGCATTTGGGGGACAGAAATAGGAGGATCTGTGAGGCCAGCCTGGCCTACAGAGTAAGTTCTAGGACAGTCAGGGCTATTACATAGAGAATCCCTGTGTCAAAAAGTCATATATAAAAAAAATTCAATAATATATATTATAAAAAAGAACAGACTAAAAAATCTGTTGTCACATTAAATATAGTCCATCTTTTAGTTCTGCATTAGGACAAATACAAACAAAAACAAAGAAAGGCAGAGCTTTGGCTCTATGGGACGAGGAAAAAGGTTACACGGTGGCCCCGGGGAATAGGAGATACTATTCTCCAGCTGCCTGACTTCATTATCATTCTTCAAATGACTCCTGGAAAGGGTTTGTGTTCTCTGAAGTGTATTGACTTTAACAAGATGAAAGAACCATGTTTACAGTTGAAAGCAGTTGATCAGGGTTGGGTGCGGCTCCGCGCTGGAATGCTTGTCTGACAGGTGTGAGGTCCTGTGTTGCACCTCTGTTTAGGGTGATGGGACTAACAAAACAGTAAGCTACTGCACCTTGTTTTGACCTGCTAATTTTAATAATACTAAATAAATAATAAAAGGAAACATGACAATTGTGGTGGTATATGGCAATAGGATATATTAAAAAAGGGTAGGCAGGAGGGTCACAATTTAGGCCTCAAAAAGTGGCTCAAGTGGGTAAAAAAAGTGCTTGCTATCAAGCTTAAGGCTAACAAAGTGAGTTCAGTTCCCAGACCCACAAGGTGGAAGGAGATTATTTTTTTGTCTGCTGACTTTGAAAACTCTCTCTCTCTCTCTCTCTCACACACACACACACACACTGCACACAAGGCTCCAATGCTCTGTTCTGGTTTCACTGGGCCCTGCATGTATATACATGAAGGTAAACCGCTCACACACATGAAATAAAAATAATCTTTAAAAATTAAAAAATTTATATGATAAGAAATTCGGAAACCTTACAGTAGGAACATGTCTCTAGAAAAATATTGCTTATCAAAGACTAAAACTACGGATGGAACTTTGAGCTCACCTTTTCTTCTGTCAAATGACCACCATCATACTTATCTTCCATTCTTTTGTTGTAGAAGGATATGATCTAAATAGCAAACTTGGAAGAATTACAAAAAAAAAAAAAAAATTAGCGTGTGGTACAAGCCTTTTAAACTTGGAAGGCAGAGGAAGGAGAATCTTTGTGAGCTCAAAGGTCTCAAAGCTCCTGGTCTACATACTAAGTTCCAGTACAGCCAGAGCTACATAGTGAGATCATGTCAATAATAATAATAATAATAATAATAATAATAATAATAATAAATTGAACATATTAATTATATGAAAAAGAATGAAGCCAGCATGTGTACCTATACATGGGAGGTGGAAGCAGGAAGGTCAGGAATTGGAGATCAGCATGGGCTGCATAATGAGTTCAAGGCCAGTGTGGGTAACTCAGTAAGAACATGTCATATACTAACAGGGTGGCAGAGCACTTGTCTGCCATAAGTTTGGTGAGAAGAAAAGACAGACAAGGGGCAATTCAACTACAGTCCTGGCTTTATTCAGAAAAAAAGACCTGTGGAAGGTGGATTGCTATTGTGAGACCCAGAGGGCCTGCAGTCCTCTTAGAGGCTAGGTAGTTGTGGGGAAGAAAAGGAAGGGAAAAAGGACTGAAAATTTTTCCTGTTTTTGTTTCATAGATTGCTGTTGCTAGGAATAGCTAGGGAGATAAGATGAGTGGTGAATTAAAGAATGTCAGGTGATCGATAAACATCTCCTGTAGCTTTTACTGGGGGGTGGTCCAAGGAACACAGAGGACAAGAATCTAGAAAAACAAGTTACTTTAGCTTTGGGAATGAAATTACTTAGTTTGGGGAAGTGTCATTGTTTAACCAAAATGGAGGAGCTTTAAAAATGATGTGGCCTTGGTTAACAACTACCATGCAAAAGGTCCTGGGTTCAATCCCCAGTACCAGAGAGAGAAAGAGAGACAGAGACAGAAACAGAGACAGAGAGAGAGAAAGAGGTAGAGAGAGAGAGTTGAGTGGTGGTGGCACACGCCTTTAATCCTAGCACTAGCACTATAAGCATGTAGGCAATCTCTGAGTTTGAGGCCAGCCTACCAGTGCTACACAGAGAAACTCTGCCTTGAAAAACAAAACAAAACAAAACAAAACAAAAACTGCCAGCATGACTCCCCCAACCCACCCCAAAATACAAAACAAAAACAAAAAATTGACTTGAAACAATCAATCTTAACTTCATATAGAATTTCAAGAGACACCTCCAAATAGCTACAAGAATTCTGAAAAAGCAATACAGAGTCAGAAAACACACTTCTCGGTTTCAAAATACTGCAGAGTAACACATATTACAGTGAAGTACTAGATGACAGACAGAAAAACTGATGGAAAACAATAAGGAATTCAGAAAAAAAAAAAAAAACACTCCTCAGTATATGGTAGAATGACCTTTGACAAGGTACCAAAACTACAAACTAAGAAAGAAAGGACAGTTCTTTTAACAAATAGTTTACTATTTGTATATATAAAAGAATGACATTTGGGGCTGGAGAGATGGTTAATCAGTTACTTACTGCTCTTGCAGTAATAATTCAGCTCATAACTGACTGTAACTCCAACTTCAAGGGTCCTGATGCCATCTTCTGGCCTCCCCAGGTACCTGCACTTCCCTCCACATACACATAATTAGAAATAAAATATATATTTTCTAAAGAATGAAATTAAGCTATGCACGGGTGGCACACACCTATAATCCCAGCACTCAGGGAGGCAGAGGCAGGTGGATCTCTGTGAGTTCGAGGCCAGCCTGGTTTACCAAGTGAATCCAGGTGGGGATACTCAGAGAAACCATTTCGAAAGAAAGAAAGAAAGAAAGAAAGAAAGAAAGAAAGAAAGAAAGAAAGAAAGAAAGAAAGAAAGAAAGAAAGAAAGAAAGAAAGAGAGAAAGAAAGAGAGAGAAGAAAGGGAGGAGGGAAGGAAGGAAGGAAGGAAGGAAGGAAGGAAGGAAGGAAGGAAGGAAGGAAAAATTCCACAAAATACACAAAGCTTTGTTGTTACTGTTGTTTTAATTCTTATCTTATTATTTTTTATATGGGTGTTTTTCCTGCATGTATTTTCATGTACCATGCATGCACCTGATGCCCATAATGGCCAGAAAAGGGCATTGGATCCCCCTGGAACTGGAGTTATAGACAATAATGAGTTGTCTTGTGTGTTTCTAGGAATGGAACCCAGGCTCTCTTCAAGAACATGTAGTCTTTTTAACTGATGATCTCTCCATCTCTGACAGCTTTTTTTTTTTGTCTTCTTTTGTCCTAAACTCACTTTGTAGACCCTGCTGGCCTTGATCTCACAGAGATGCACCTCTTTATGCCTCCGGAGCACCGGGGTTAAAGGTGTGCACCACTGTGCCTGGCTCTGACAGCTTATTTTTTATTTGTACTACTGCTTCACTTTTAAGCAGTCTCCCTGTTACTTTACTACTGATGTGTGCCTTTTCCTTTAATTAGACACCAAGAACTTGG
The DNA here is from genome assembly GCF_907164565.1 of Psammomys obesus. Classification (NCBI taxonomy): domain Eukaryota; kingdom Metazoa; phylum Chordata; class Mammalia; order Rodentia; family Muridae; genus Psammomys; species Psammomys obesus. Next base: position 5,001 of record NW_026594459.1, read on the forward strand.
AAACGCTTAATCCAGACAGTGACCCTTGGTAATAGATTAGCCATTGCCATGGACCCATGGGAAGCAGAGCATCTTAGTAATAAGATCATGTAACAGAGGAGGCTGCTCATATCACAGTGGCCATGAAGCAGAGAGAAATAGAGAGCAGAAGACAGGAACAAGATATGCCCTTCAAAGGCCCACCACCACTGACCTACTTTTTCCAGCTACACTCCACATCCCTGGAACATTCCAGTAAGTGTATCAAATTATAGATCCATGGTTGGAATAATGCACAGTCTCCTCATGATGCAATCTCCGTTGTTCTGGTTAGTTTTTCTCAACTTGATACAAGTTAGAGTCATCGGAAAGAAGGAACTTCAATTGAGAAAAATGTCTCCAGAAGATCAGCATGTAGGCAAATCTATGGGACATTTTATTGGCTGGGGATACAGCTCAGCAAAAGAGAACTTGCCTAGCATCTATGAGAGTCTGGGATGACAAAAATATACAAGGAAGCCAGGTGGTGGTAGCACACACCTTTCATCCCAGCACTCATTTGGCAGAGGCAGGCAGATCTCTGACTTGGAGGCCAGCCTGGTCTACAGAGGGAGCTTCAGGACAGCCAGGTTTACACAGTGTTGAGTATATCACCAATCATAGACCCCTGGCCAAGTGGTGGGTTCTCTACTTCTGAGGGCTTCCACTGTGATGCTCTCCAACTAAACCATGTTCAGTAATAAATCTAACACGCTGTCTGAAATTAAAAAAAAAAAAAGATAAAGAAATTGGAAGCTGGCGGTCAAGCTAGG
>NW_026594460.1:0-5088 GCF_907164565.1 Psammomys obesus
CTCAGCATTCCGCAACACACACACACACACACACACACACACACACACAAGCATATAGTACAGGCACACAGATAATCATGCCTACATACTGAAAGGTGATCGGCCTTACCTTATGCATATGACCAGGGGCAGAGCACATGGTCTGTGGAAATGCAAATTAAAGTGATAGCAATTTTTGTGTGTGCAGTGATTGGCAAAAATCCAAAAGTTCAACAGTGGCAATTGTTGACATTGATGTGGAGCTCCCCCATCTGATGCATGTGAACTGGGACAAGCCCTTTGGAAAACAATAGGTATTTTCTGTTGTGATAAGCAAGTTTATAGCACAAATAGCTCACTTCTAGGCAACCTCTGGAAAACTTAATGACCCTAAAGTACACTTGTAAAGCTATTCTGTTTCCCGCAAGCAAAAGCCAGAAGCAATCCTAATCAATACCCATTAGTAGAACAGGAAAAATATCAGTAAGAGTCACATACTGAGATACCACACAGCAACACAAGCTGAATTGGTACACAGCAGCTTGGATGCCTGTCACAAATGTAACATGGAGCAAAAACAGTACATTTCAAAAGGAAGATATGTGTTTCCATTTCCATTGAGTTTAAAAATTCCTACATGAGGGACCAAAAGTATGGATGGCTCAGTGGTGGAGGGCTTGGTAAGCAGGTGTCCTGAATACTGAATATTACAAAATAAGAGCAACAACAGTGCTCACAGACATCTACAGAACCTTCCAGGCAGCAGCAACAAAATACACATTCTTTTTAACTTTTTTAATGTTTATATGTATGAGTGTTTCGCTGCACATATGTCTTGTACGTGATGTGCATACAGTGCCCATAAAGGCCAGAAGCTTCTACCAAAAAAAAAAAAAAAAGAGGAGAAGGAGGAGGAGGAGGAGGAGGAACAGAAGCAGCTTCTACCAAAAAAGGAAATAAAATTACAAGAAGGAGGAGCAGCAGCAGCTGCTGCTGCTGCTTCTAGAAGCCAGGTGTGGTGACAAACACCTGTAATCCCAGAACATTTTAGAGCTAGGAAGATGTGTTCAAGGTTAGTTTGTGCTATATATTCCCTGGAATTGAAGCTACAGATGTTTGTAAGCCTCTGTGTAGATGCTGAGAATCAAACCCACATACTCCAGAAGAGCAATCACTGTTCTTAACTGAGCCATCTCTTCAGTTTCAAAATACACTTTTTTAAACATTTAAAACTGCAGGCTTGGCTGAACAGTGATGGTGCACACCTTTAATCCCAGCACTGGGCAGGCAGAGGCAGGTGGATCTCTGAGTTCGAGACCAGCCTAGTCTACAAAGTGAGTTCCAGGACAACCAGGGCTACACAGAGAAACTCAGTTTTGAAAAACCGAACAAACAAACAAAACTAAACAAAAATATACAGGTCAGCTTCTGAAACACTGACCAAGATACATAAAGTAGGAGATACAAGTAGCCAACTATCTAGAGTTCCTATACTTCATTCTTTTGTTTGTTTGTTTGTTTGGTTGATTGGTTTGGTTTGTTTTTAGAGACAGGGTTTCTCTGGGTAGCCCTGGCTGTCCTGGATCTCACTCTGTAGACCAGGCTGCCTCTGAGATCCACCTGCCTCTGCCTTCCCGAGTGCTGGAAGTAAAGGCATGCACCACCACTGCCAGGCTACTTCATTCTTTTTACAGAATATTTATTAAGGTTGTTTAATATAGAGTTCTTCATTTGTCATTTTTAGAAGTCCTTTATTGTAAAGATAATCCTTTTGTCTGGTGACAAACAGAAGCCACAATGACCATTCTGAGCTTCCACACCAGAGATAGATTTCCTTCTGTGTTTCTGAGGTAATATTTTTATTAGTTCTGTAGTATCTTGTGGCTCCAGCTATACTTTAAATGTTATTCTTATTGAATTTAAAATCTGTGTGTGTGTGTGTTTCTATATGTTATGTGTGTTCATGTACTTGAGGTAGTAAAGTGTTAGTTTCCCCGGAGCTGAAATAACAGGCAGTTGTGGCCACTTGATGTTAAGTCCTAGGAACTTAACCTTAGTTCTAATGGAGAACAAGGAACACTTTAATCAGTGCACAATATCTCTAGTTCTAAAGTTGTAGATGTTTTAAATTCTGTGATAAATTTATTAAAACAAAAATTATATCACTGCACCCTTCCCTTTCCTTCCTTGGTCCCCTACAATACTTCCACTCTCCAAATTTTCCCATGCCTCTCCATTACATCTCAAACTTATGACCTCTTTTTAAAATAATTATTGTTACACACACACACACACCCCAAATAGATAAATGCAAACTGCTGAGTGATTTCATGTTGCTCGTGTGTATATGTGCTACATTTTTATTATCTATTCATCTCTTGAAGAACATTAAGATTGTTTCCATTTTCTAGCTCTTGTGAATAGAATAGTAATGAACATGACTGAAATGGCATAGATGAGGAGAAGGTATGGATGGGAAGGTCATGGGAAACTCACTGAGCTAGAGCCTGGAGAAAGAAGTGGAAGCTTTGGCTGTGTAGTGTGTGACTATTTTATGTTGAATAACAAATTAGAGGGCTTATCCCTATAAGAGACTAAGTCTCCTTCTTTCTGTAGTCATTAATTCGCTATTGTAGTTTTTAAATTTTTTAATCTTTAAAAATGTTTATTCTTTGTGCCCTCAAGTTAGGAGAAGGGCCACAGAGAGTTAAAAGGGTGGCGATCATACCTGAGGAGAGAAAGGGTGAGAGGACAGAAGGCCCGTAGAAAACAAGAGAAACTGAGGGTGGGGGTATCTCTGTGACAAGCTGGAGACCCAAGTCAGGGTAGGCTCCTGCGATGATGTGAGGGCGATTCAAGCAGAGACTCCTAGTAGCAGAGACCACAGAGACGGAAGAGAACACCCTCTAACTAGACTAGTCGCCTAGTAGAGGGAGGGGAACGCCAACCCAGCCTCAAAAACTTTGATCCAAATTTTATCCTGCCTACAGGATGTACAGAGATAAAGACAGAGCAGGTAGAGCAGAGATTGAGGGAATGCCCAACCAATGCCCGGCTCAACCAGACCCAGCCTGTGGGAGAGTGCCAACCCCTGACACTGCGAACGATACTCAGATAAGCCTGCGGACAGGAGCCTTACAGAGTTGTCCTCTGAGGGACTCTACCCAGCAATGCCTCAAAACGGATGCTGAGACTCCACAGCCAAACACTGGGTGGTGTGTAGGGAGTCTTGTGGAAAAGCGGGAGGAGACAGAAAAGGACCTGGGGATGACAGAAGCGCCACAAGAAGACCAACAGAGCCAACTAACCAGGGCCCAGAGGGGTTTGCTGAGACTGAAGCATCAACCAAGGACCATGCATGGACTGGACCTAGACCCCCTACAGAGATGTAGCAGATGGGCAGCTTAGGCTTCACCTGGGTGCTCTTGTAAGGAAAATGGGGACTGCATCAGACAAAGACTCACTTGCTAGATTTTAGATCACTTCCCCTGGTGCGACTGTCTTGAAAAGGCACAGGGGAAGAGAACATGCTCAGTCCTGATGCAACTTGATGAGCTGGAGTGGATGGGAAAGGGAGTTCCCCTTTTCTGAGGAAAAGGTGCAGGGGAGGGACAGAGGGTGGGACTGAGAGGGAAGGAGGAAAAGGGCTACAAGGATGTAAAGTGAATAAAATGAAAATATAAAAAAATCTAACATATCAAAGAAACCATTTTATGAGATTAAAATTGTGAATATTAAAACCAAAAATCTATACTCTTTAGAATCATATATTTTGTCAATGTTTACATAGTATTGGTTTTCAAACATTCATACAAGATATTTTGATCATGTTTTTCCCTTCCCTAAATTCATCCCAGTTCCTCCCCTCTACCTGACTCACCCAAGTTTATGTTTTCCCCTCTGTCTTTAAAAAAAAAACATAAAACAAATATATAAACAAACAAAAACAAATAAGACAAAAATACCAAGACACAAAGTCCCACCTTAACACACACACACACACACACACACACACACACACACACACACACACAAATAAACACCTAGAATTTATTTTGTGTTGGCCAACTACACTTGGACATGGGGGCCTTGGTATACCCAATGACACTCCATTAGAGAAAACAGATTTTCCCTTTGGTGGTGGGTATAAATTACAGATAGCTTCTAGGTCAGGGATTGGAACTCATGTCTACTTGCTCCCCAGGATGCATAGCTTGAAACTGTGGCATATGTTGCGTGTTCTGCTACAGTCTTTGTGAACTCACTTGTGCATCAGTCCTGTTGTGCCTAGAAATCACTGTTTCCATGTTTTTAATTTTGTGACAGAATCAATTGTATGTTAAAATTTTGTTATTAATAAATATTTCTTTTATATGTAAGATTGTCTATTCTAATTGTAAGATAGTTAACATATGAATATAAAATATATTAATACTTTCACTCTGTGGACAAGCAGTTACCACATTGATCATATGCATTTCCATGATGGGTGAGGAAAGGAAAGACTGTTTTTTCCGTGACAGAAGTTTGTGTATGATGTATTCTATACCTATAATGAAGAGATTGTGGTGAAAAGCACACATTATTTCATTTTTAAATCTTATGACATTATGGACAAAAAGGCTGTTAGAAATTTTTGAATGGGATGGTGAATCACAGAAGTCTTGTCTAGATGCCTTGGGAGGCATTTGTCATTGGTTTTTCAGGTTAGAGTCCATGGCTCCTGTGTGCCTTTCTGTTCCTGAGAAACTGAGGCACATTCATGGAGTGAAGCATTCAGGCTGCCTGTGTTCCCTAGAAGTCATCAAAGCATATAGAACTGGACAATCAGTCTTAAACACGAATCAGTATACCCTGTATAGCTTGCATACAACATTGTTTTATGGCAACTACCATTTTATTGATCCTGGCAGCTGCGATTGTATTCTGATTTGGTAAGGGTTAAAAAGTTTGATTCCTTTCAATAAACTTAAGTGTCACAGCCTCAATCTTGCTGTGATTTCTTAAATAAATAAGTAAATAAATAAATAAATAAATAAATAAATGAGCAAATGAATAAATGAATAAATAAATAAATAAATAAATAAATAAATAAATAAATAAATAAAT
>NW_026594461.1:0-1581 GCF_907164565.1 Psammomys obesus
TTCGACTCTGCTGGCTGGCTCCGGCAGAAGAGTAAGTAAGTTAAGTAAAGTAAGTAAGTTAAGTAAGTTAAGTAAAGTAAGTAAGTTAAGCAAAGTAAGTAAGGTAAGTTAAGTGAGTAAGTTACGTAAAGTAGGTAAGTTAAGTAAAGTGAGTAAGTTACGTAAAGTGAGGTAAGGTAAATAAGTTAAGTGAGGTAAGTTAAGTAAGTTAAGGTAAGTTAAGTAAAGAAAGTAAGTTAAGTAAGGTAAGTAAATTAAGTAAGGTAAGTAAGTTAAGTAAAGTAAGTAAGTTAAGTAAAGTAATTAAGTTAAGTAAAGTAAGTAGGTTAACTAAAGTAAGTAGGTTAAGTCAGAGACTTGAGACTTCGACTCTGCTGGCTGGCTCCGGCAGTAAAGTAAGTAATTTAAGTAAAGTAAGGAAGTTAAGTAAAGTAAGCATGGTAAAGTAAGTTAAGTAAGGTTACTTAAAGTGAGTACGTTACATGAAATGAGTAAGTTTCGTAAAGTGTGTAAGTTACGTAAAGTGTGTAAGTTAGGTAAAGTGAGTAAGTTACATAAAATGAATTACTTACGAAAAGTGAGTAAGTTACGTAGAGTGTATGAGTTACGTAAAGTGAGTAATTTAGGTAAAGTGAGTAAGTTACATAAAGTGTGGAAGTTATGTAAAGTGTGTAAGTAAAGTGTGAAAGTTACCTAAAGTCTGTAGTTTACGAAAAGTTACATAAAGTGTGTAAGTTAGGTAAAGTGAGTAAGTTACATAAACTGTGTAAGTTACATAAAGTGAGTGTTACACAAAGTAAGTAAATTACGTAAAGTGAGTAAGTTACATAAAATGAATAAGTTAAGTAAAGTGAGGTACGGTAAGTTAAGTGAGGTAAGTTAATTAAGGTAAGTTAAGTAAAGTAAGTAAGTTAAGTAAGTAAGTAAAGTAAGTTAAGTAAAGTAAGTAAGTAAAGTAAGTTAAGTAAAGCAAATAAGTTAAATAGGGTAATTAAGTTAAGTAAGGTAAGTAAGTTAAGTAGGGTAAGTAAGTTAAGTAAAGTGAGTTAAGTAAAGTAAGTTAAGTAAAGTAAAGATGTTAAGTAAAGTAAGAAAGTTAAGTGAGGTAAGTAAGTTAAGTAAACTAAGTAAGTTAAGTAAAGTAAGTAAGTTAAGTAAAGTAAGGAAGTTAAGTAAAGTAAGTAGGTTAGGTAAAGTAAGTAGGTTAGGTAAAGTAAGTAGGTTAAGTAAAGTAAGGAAAGTAAATTTGAGTAAGGTTACGTGAAATGAGTAAGTTACATAAAGTGAGTAAGTGACGTAAAGTGAGTAAGTTAAGTAAAGTGAGGTAAGTTAAGTTAAGTGAGGTAAGTTAAGTAAGGTAAGTTAAGTAAGGTAAGTTAAGTAAGGTAAGTTAAGTAAGAAAGTTCAGTAAAGCAAGTAAGTTAATTAAGGCAAGTAAGTTAATTAAGGCAAGTAAGTTAAGTGAAGTACGCTTAGGAAGGTAAGTTAAGTAAGGTACGTTTAGTAAGGTAAGGTAAGTTAGGTAAGGTAAGTAAAGTGTCGGGATCTGTGACTCTAGCGGCCGGCTTGAAATTTAAATCT
>NW_026594462.1:0-74331 GCF_907164565.1 Psammomys obesus
AGAGTTTAGACCATATCTATGTATGACTATCATGCCAAGAATTTATCCGTATCTTAAGGGTGTGACCGCAAGCCCCGTGCTGACTACTGCAGACAAATATTTTAGCGATATACGAGATTTGATATAATTGATTTGCAGAGTTCTGATCTAGATAGACAGAGGATAGAAATAAATCTCCTTTTGGAGATGAGCTGAACTGCTACATAACTGTTGGGTACATTATAATGTCAGTGAAGAAATAGTGACTATTTGGTAGCCAAAGAACAGATCACAGTCACATTAGGAAGAATGTATAATTAGAAATCAGAACTAAATCACAGAATGATGGTTACTACACAAGAGGCTTTCGATGATCAAAGTATTTATGCATTCAAAATGGGATGGGGAAAAATTATGTGTAGGGAAGCTAAATGACACAGTATTGTTTTGAGGTCACACAGGTACTAAGGCAACAATGCATGCTGTGTTGATATTACTCCTTATTAGGAATCAGAAAGGAATGAGTTAGGTAGATTTATAGCAGGTTGCTTCCATGTGAAATGTAGGCAAAATTATGTTATTTTAATTAACTGGATATGTTAAGATAGCAATCTCAAGCTTATTTTTGGGGCCTCTAAGTAAAAACATTGGGTCTATAAGCAACCTGAATGCACCATCTTACTGTGGTACCTATCAGAACCCTGTAATGGAGGTGGAGTGAAGTGTGAGTGTAGCAGAAACAAGCAGAATGTGGCCCTTCTTGATGCAATAGGTACCTACGTGTCCCCTCAACTGCTTTCATATATATGGAGTGACAGCACGATGCAACATCAGTCGGAATGATGGTATATTATAGAGAACTAGAGTAGTTTCTCCTATCCATTCTCACATACTGAACATGCTCTCTTAATATTTGATAAGCCCTGAGGTCACTTAGTATACGATAATACCATCTGTGAATAGTGATACTAGACTTCTTCTTTTCCAGTTCATATCCCTTTGATCTTCTTTAGTTGCATTATTGCTCTAGCTAGGACGTCAAGTATTTTTTTGAAAGATATGGAGAGAGTTTACAGCTCTGCCTTGTCCTTGATTTCAGTGGAAATGTTTCAAGTTTTTTTCCTTGCTTAGATTTATGTCAGCTATAGGCTTTCTATAAATTGCCTTTACCGTGTTTAGGTATGTGCCTTGTATCCCTGACTTCTCCAAGACTTTAATCAGGAAAAGTGTTGGAATTTGTCAAATGCTTTTACATCTAAGGAGATGATCTTTGTTTAATTTTTTTTTTGTTTCATTATGTGGTGGATTTCATTGATGGAGTCCATATATTGAACCATTCCTACATGGCTAGGATGAAACCTATGTGGTCATGTGTTTTTTTTTAATTTTTAATTTTTTATATTAATTACAGTTTATTCCCTTTGTGTTACAGCTGTAGCCCCTTCCCTCCTCCCTTCCCCATTCCACCCACCCTCCCTCATCTCCTATGCCTCTCTCCAAGTCCACAGATAAGGGAGGTCCTCCTCCCCTTTCATTTGACCCTATTCTCTTCTGAACTGGCTTCATTGTCCTCTTCTGTGGCCTTGCAAGGCTGCACCCCATCCAGGGGAGGCAGTCAAAGAGCTAGCCACTGAGTTCATGTCAGAGACAGTCCCTGTTCCCCTTATTAGGAAACAAATACTTAGCTGTCTTGGGCTAGGTCTGAGCAGGGGTTCTAGGTTATATCCATGAATGGTCCTTGGTTGGAGTATCAGTCTCCCTGTGCCCAGGGTTCTGCTGCTATCTGTATGAAGCTCCTGTCCTCTCCAAGTCTTGCTATTTTCGTCGTCTCTTCTAAGATTCCCTACCCTCTGCCCAAAGTTTGTTTATGAGTCTCATTACCATCTTTAATACAATGCTGGTTAGAAACTTTCAAAAGCCCTCCACGGAAGGCTCCTGTCCTGTTCCCTGTTTTTTCCTTCTTCCAAAGTCAGTCTGTTTGTCTTTCTGAGTGAGGACTGATTATCTTACCCAGGGTCTTCCTACTAGCTCTTCTTCTTTAGGTGTTCAGATTTTTGTAGGTTTATCCTATATTATATGTCTAGTATCCAGTTACTAGTGAGTATATACCGTGTGTATCTTTCTATTTCTGGGATACCTCCCTCAGGATGATCTTTTCTAGATCCCACCATTTTTGCTATGTTTTTTGATTTGTTTTGCAAGTATTTTTACCTGAGTGTTCATACAGAGAATTGTTATAAAACACTTTGTTTGTTGTTTCTTTGTGTGGTTTAGGTATCAAAGTGACTGTGGCCTCCAAGAAGGCATTCAGTAATATCCCTTCTGTTAGTATTTTATGGAACAGTTTGAAGAGCATTGATATTGGCTCTTCTTTAAAAGTCTGGTAAAATTCTGTGGTGAAACAATCTGGCCAACAATTTTTTTGTTTGTTTGGAGACTTTTGATGACTGCTTCTATTTTCTTATATTAAATAAATATAGGACCATTTAAGTTGTCTATCTGATCTTGCTTTAACATTGGTAAGTGGAATCAGTCATGAAAATTGTACATTTCATTTGGATTTTCAAATTCTGCTGTATTTATGTTTTGAAGTAAGACCTAAAGATTCTTTGGATTTCTTCAGTGTCTGTTATGTTTCTCTTTTTATTTCTGATTTTGTTAACTAAGATAGTGTTTTGTGCCTTTTAGTTAGTTTGCATAAGTTTGCTTATGTTGTTGATTTTTTTCAAAGACTACAGCTGATAAACACTTTCAACAAAGTGGCTGGATACAAAGTTAAGTAAAAAACAAACAAACAAAAACAAAGCCCCCCCCCAAAAAAAACCAATAGCCCGCCTGTATATAAGAGATAAATGCGTTGAGAAAGAAATTAGGGAAACAACACCCTTCACTATAGACACAAGACACATACAATATCTTTGAGTAACTGTATCCAAGCAAGTGAAAGACTTGTATGAAAAAACACCTCAAGTCTCTGAAGAAAGAAATTGAATAAGATAGAAGAAGATGGAAAATTCTCCCATGCTCATGGATCACCCGGTTTAACATAGTAAACATGACCATCATACTAAAAACAATCTACCTAGCCATTGAAATTCCCATCAAAATCCCAATAAAATTCCTTACAGAACTTGAAAGAACAATTCTCAACTTTGTATGTAATAACAGAAAACTCAGAATAGCTAAAGTAATCCTGTACAATAAAAGATCATTAGGAGTAATCTCCATCCCTGATCTCAAGATGAAACTTAGAGCAACAGTAAAAAAAAAACCAAAAAAAAAAAAAAACCCACAAACAAACAAACAAAACTCTAAATCTATTATAAAAAAACGTGAGATACAACTTTGAACTCATTAGTTCAGGATAAAATATCCTGAACAGAACACCAGTAGCTCAGGTTCTAAGATCAACAATTATAAATGGGAACTAATGAAAATGAAAGTTTCTGTAAAGCAAGGACTCTGTCAATAGAACAAAATGACAGCCTATAGCCTACATCCGACAGATGGCTATTATCCAAAACATATAAAGAACTTAAGAAATTTGAACCATAAAATTCCATTCACTCTGCCTGACAGTTGGCTTAGCATCTGCTTTGAGACAATGCAGCTACTTTTGACGAGAACTGATAGACTAAGATCAGAAAGGAGAGGAGAACCTCCCCTATCAGTGGACTTGGGGAGGGGCATGCATGCAGAAACGGGAGGGAGGGTGGGATTGGCAAGGGAGGAGGGAGGAGCTTATGGGGAGATACGAAATGAATAAAGTGTAATTAATAAAAAATAAAAAAAGGAAAAAAATAAATTTGAACCAGCAAATCAATAATTTAGTTAAAAAAATGGGTCACAGAGATAAACAGGGAAATCTCAACAGAAGAATAGTGAATAGAATGGAAGCACTTTTTAAAAAGCTCAGTGTCCTTAGTCATTAGGTAAATGCAAATAAAAATTATTCTGAGCCCGGATATATTTGGTACTTGTAGAGCTCCTATCTTTTCCATATCATACTAACTCCCCTTCTTTCATATGATTCCCTGCACTCTGTCAAGGTTTGGTTATGAGTCTTAGTGTCTGCTTTGAAACACTGCTAGGTAGAGTCTTTCAGATGCCTTTTGCGGTAGACTCCTGTCATACATTCAATGCACATCCCATTTGTCTTTCTAAATGAGGATTGATCATCTTCACCCATGTCCACTTTTTTGATTATCTTCTTTAGGTGTGTAGATTTCATTATGTTTATCATATCTTTTAGGTCTATATAAGCGAGTATATATCCAGGCACAGGGTCTTTTCTGAGACTGACACTCAACCAAGGACCATCTATGGATATAACATAGAACTTCAGCTTGGAGGTGGCCCATGGAAGCTCAGTAACCAAGTAGTTTTCCAAAGTAAGGGGAACAAGGACTATTTCTAACAGGATCTCAAGGGCAGGCTCTTTGACCTCCCCCCCCCCCCGCCAGGGGAGGAGCAGTCTTGTTAGGCCACAGAGGAGGACTTTGCAGCCAGCCTTGAAGATACGTGATAAAACAGGGTCAAATGAAAGGGGAGTAGGTCCTCCCCTTTCATTGGACTTGGAAAGGGGCAGGGAGGAGCCCAGGGAGGGAGTTGGGGAGAGGGAGAGAATGAGGGAGCGGGATACAGCTGGGACACAGAGTTAACAAATTGTAACTAAAAAGAAAAATAAAAATTAAAAAAAAATTATTCTGAGAGTCCATCTAATAACATCAACAATGTCTAAGATAGAAAAATGAAGTGACCGCACATGCTGGTAAAAATGTGGAGCAAGGGGAACACTCCTCCACTGCTGGTGGGAGTACAAATTTGGGCAACCACTTTGGAAATCAATCTTCTGCTTTCTCAGAAAATTGGGAAGAGCTCTACCTAAAGGTCCAACTTGAGCATATACCCAAAAGACACTGCACCATTCAAAAAGAATATTTACACAACTATGTTCATAGTAGCTTTATTCTTAATAGCCAGGAACTGGAAACAACCCAGATGTCTCTCATTCAATAAAAGGATAAAGAAAATGTGTTACATAGACACAATGAAAAAAAAAATTCAGCTCTTAAAAAACAAGAACATCAAGAAATTTGCAGACAAATGGATGGAACTAGAAAAGATCATCCAGAGTAAGGTAATCCTACCCACAAAAACATACATGGTATAGAGTCCCTCATAAGCATATGTTAGCCATACATTACAGGGTAACCATACTGTAATCCATAGACTTATAGAAGCTAAGTAACAAGGAATATCTTGGGAAGTATGTTTAACCTCATTCAGATGGGCAAATAGAATAGACACTGGAAGCAGTTAAAGAGAAGGAACAGGAATGGTGGCTACCATAGATGTCTTCTGAAAGTCTGCATCCTGCGGGGATTGAAGCAGATGATGGGTCTCACAGTCAAACTATGGGCAGAGGGCAGTAGGTCATATGAAACAGTATGGGAATAAAAGACCTGAAGGAAACAGTTGTTTCACATGAAGACCAACAAAGACAACAAATCTGGGGCCAGGGTCCCTGTGGAGACTGATGCACCAAAAAGGTCCATAAATCGAGAGGATCAACACCCAGCTCAGATGTAGCCAATATGATTGAGCTCAGGGTATGTCTCTTGAATGAACGCTGTTACATGCTCCTGGATCAATTTTCCAGGAGGGGCCTCATTTCCAGGCCACAGAGGAAGAGGATGTGGGTAGTCATGAAGATTCATGATAGTCTGTTCACAGTTGGTTAGGGAGGAGGGGTCCAGATTTCTGAAGCCTAGGAGGGGGATATGGAGGAAGAGAAAAGAAGGGTGGGATTGAGAGGAGAAGATGGAGAGGGTTATGAGCAGGCCATAAAGTGATTAAAATAAAAAATATTTGATAAGCCTTTATGCTTCTTCATAGTCTAGTAATCCATGTTAAAATTTTATTTGTATTTTTATAGATTCTTAATATCAATAACATTTTGCATTATGTCAAAGGTGTCCAACTCTTCTAATTGTTCCATGAAATTGAACTATGCTCTAAATGGCTTAATTGTCTGGTAACTCATTTTGAAAAGCAATAAACACAGTAGTGAACACAAAATTATACAAAGGTCTCATTAGTCATGAAAAGAGAAAGGCCAGATATTTGTAAGTTAATTGAAATCCCAGTGTCAAAGATCAGTTTCTTCTCTAGAAATATTTCATAGGAACCACATAATACCAACAATTTATACATGCTGCGACCATTGTTCATAACTGGGAAGCAGAACTAAATGGTAATACTAATTGTGGAAGATGCTGAAAACTTAGAACAAGCAACATGAAAATTTTGGGCTTCTAATGTTTTAGAGTCTACTACAACATGAAAAGTGTTTCATGATTCCATCAGGCAATACATAAAATATTTTAGGTTAATTGCATACAATAATTACATTTTCAATGATATGATAAGGCCATCAGCATGCCTGGCAAAGTGTGGCAAGTGGTGAAATTCATGGAACAGCAGTTACCATTGCCACCAACAATCATCCCATTTTCTTTCAGTCTCAAGATACAATCAATGTGCTATATAACATGTGAAAATAAAGTGTCTAATGCAGCCACTCCTGATGAGACCTAATTGACTAGGATCAGAAGGAAGGAAGAGAAGACCTCCCTTATCAGTGGGCTTGGAGGGGGGCATGCATGCAGAGGATGGATGAAGGGAGGGATTGGGACAGGGGGAGGAAGGAAACCATAGGGGTGATACAAAGAGAATAAAGTGTAATTAATAAACAAACAAACAAACAAACAAAGGAGGATATTACCACAGAGTGAAGGGCTGGAAATAGGTTTTCAAGGAAATGGACACAAGAAGCAAGTTGAAAGAAGCCATCCTAATAATTAATAGAATAATCTTTTAACTGAAAAAAAAATAAAGTTGTATCAATAGTATTTAAAAATCTAAAAAAAAAAAAGAAAGTAAGGCATCTACAAATATTATGACCTTCATCTAAAAGTAGGCTTTTGATAAATGCACATGAGCTGTGCTTGTCAAAGTGCCTTATAAACGTGTGTTTAGCCCTGTTGATTACTACAACTATTCCCCCTATTCTAATGGCTAAAATATTGTAAGGTGCTGATGTTTATTGAAAGAGATTTGGCTTTACTAAAAAAGGTCTATTGTAAAGATAGAGAGGGCCACTGCTCATATTGTTATTGAATACATTTTCTATAACCAGAATATACAAGAGACTATTGCAGAAGATAACACAGAGCTATGGTATTGAAATAAGGTTAAGTATTGGGAATGAGTTGTTTTCCTCCTGCTGACCTGAAAATGAGTAATCAATGAAGAAAGATGGCCTTGCTGATTTGGAGAATGGCTTAAATTCTATAGATTATATAGAGGAAATGCAGTGTGACACATATTGAGACATAACTATGGCAAATGTAAAGATGATATTAATAAATCCTGAGGGAAGAATGTCACTGATCAATAGACATTGATTCTATCTGCCCCCCAGCTCTGCTTAGCCTTGGGTGTATATAGGTAGTATATATAGGAGGAGGAAAGCTGAATGAACACAGCACTCAAGTGAGCAGCTTTCTTGTGGTGGAGCAGACACTGTGGTGGATCTTCTCAGAGATGCGGGTGACATTGACTCTTCCAGGCTCTGGTAAGTTGCCATTCATTCATGTACCTGTAAGTAAACCTTACTCCTGCATACATGTTCAAAATGTGTTTGGATTGTATATTTTCTCTGGTGTCATCTATTCTGCATCCTTGAAGAACTGATATTTAATCATGTTCCCTCTATAGAAGAGGTAACACATATTAGAAAGAACTTTCCAAAGGATTTCTCTCCTTGTGCTGTAGACACATGACACTTCTCAGAGTTAATTTACAGAGTCTTGATCAACAGGAGAGGAATAAGTTGATAGTGATCTTGGTATCTATGCACCACTTCTTTGACACTATAAACTTGAAAGCTCATCTTCCAGAAAAAAAAAGAAAGAAGAAAAATTATAAGGGCCAATTTACATTATTGAGAAACTAGGCATTAGTGAGAACATAAAGATTAAATGAATGGTCCAATTGCTCCAAGCACAGAAATGGGAAGCTATGGTTAATTTGCGTGTCAAGGTCAAATATCTGCTCGCCTAAATCAACATGAATAAACTATCAAGTAGTCTAAGTCTTATGTGATATATACAAGAAAAATCAATTAGTTACAATAATAATATACTTAATAAAATGAAAGATAAGTATAAATTATTGAGAACTTCAAATAGATGCAGATAATGACTTGAAGTCTCTGGCTCATGATTACTTAAAGCTCCATGTGATCACAAACTGGAGAAGCTGTTTTGGAACTAACGCAAACTGTGACAAGACTCTTGCATTTCAA
Organism: Psammomys obesus; assembly: GCF_907164565.1. NCBI lineage: Eukaryota > Metazoa > Chordata > Mammalia > Rodentia > Muridae > Psammomys > Psammomys obesus. Next base: position 8,351 of record NW_026594462.1, read on the forward strand.
GTTCTATACTAAATAACTGTAACCATTTCTCTGTACTTTCCCAGTAATACAAAATAAATGATATATTAAGTGATATCACATTCAATCGCATGGTGGAATACCCTTAGAGCAGACAGCATTCCAAGATAGTTCAACTGTTGTAACTTTGTGTGACTAGATCATCTGAGTTTGTTTCTCTGACAGCAGGGATGTACCTGTTGCTACTGGTGTCAATTGTGCTCCTTTGGGAGAATGTAGCCTCCAACCCAACTGGCCTTGTTTCCATTGAAGACCTGTATCACCGTGTGGTTGAACAGTCCCATAACACATATATCGTGGCTGCAGATATATACCGTGAATTTGTAAGTAATGACCTTCTAGATACTTACCTGAATGGGCCTTCAGATAGCTAAACAGTAATTAAATTAGAATGTATTGTGTATTCAAGACTAAATAATTCACTTTATAGGTAACAGTTAGAATCATACAAAAATGTGGAATGGGAAAATTTTGAATTTCTATAAAAATCTCAAAAATTGTAAAGAAGTAAATGATATTTTCAGGGTTTCCATAATAACTAAGGGTAACCACTTCTTTTCGACTTTGTCACTGGAAAGTTTATTTCCTGGTCATGGGTTCTGTCTTCACAGGCATTCCTTACCTGTTGATCAAAAAATAAGCAATGCAGTGGCATTAAATTTAAGTTAGTTATGTCGACCAATAAAAAGAAAATTAAAACCATGTTAACAGCAAAACCAAAAACAAAAATAAAACAAAACAAAAAAAAAAACCAACAAAACAAAAAGAAACAGTGTCTTATAAGATCACAACTCCTATGAGTTTTGTTTTATCAGTTTTAAGAAAGAGGGTGTTAGTGCAATTCAAGGGCTAATTTAGACACAAAATATATTCCCTTTTCTTCAAGGCTATAACTAACCTGCTCGGGATCTGACAGTGAGGAAACAACGAAGAGAAATTCCACTGAACGTTGTATATATAGATTATATGTCTCTGTATTTACAGAGAATATATATTCCCATTGTTATTTTTGTTCACTATTCTTTCTTATATTCCTTATTTTTTTCTCCTTTCAGGAGCACAACGTATCTAAACATCCTTTAACTGTCATAAACACTCTGAAAGTTAGAATTATGTAATTTGTATTTTCATAATAAATACCTAATGCGAGTAAAGTCTTCATATCACTAATATAGAAACAGTAAATAGTTTTGTGAATTCTTGTTCCACTCATTGCTGAACATTTCCTAGTAGTAACATGCCTTGTAGTAAATGAATAGGAGGTTTGGGGAGACACTATTATGGACTGCAGATGTAAAGGAAAGAAAGGGTTAGCTGCACATGTTTCCATCATTTATTGTTTCAAATTTTCTGTAGCCTTTAATTATTGAACAGTAAGGGTTTATCAAATGCAATCATCTTATACTTGTGCATTTTTCTATTCAGTTCTGCAAGCCCAAATGAATTAAAACTTTTCCTTTCCTCCAGGACTTGAACTTTGCCAAGAGGAGTTGGTTAAGAGACAGGATCCCTCCCATGTGCCACACTTCTTCCATCCATACTCCAGAGGACCGAAAGCAAGTCCACGAAACAACAGTAGGTTTCTTCCCTATGGGTTACCAAGCAAGTGATGCTATACATGGGCTAGCGGGGCTGTATGTGATTACTAGGCCCATAAGAGGTGTCGTAATTTCAGATTCAAAGAACTTGCAGCCTGTTGGAGAACAATCATACAGTTGATAACTTTAGCGCTAAGTCAAATGCCTGCCAATTCACATTTGCCCTTGGGTGTAATTGTCCATATAGAAGACGATTTTCCCCAACACCTTCTACTTAGCCCTGGGAACTTTTGATTTCAACTGGGAAGTCAGTGCTGAATATATTCATATACATATAGAGTAAATACACATCCAGTTGTGTTTGTAGAATAATATTAAATGATCTTCCCCTGGCAGTATTTTACTAAACTGAGCAGGGTGTTATTACTTCTTAAGTTTCTGAAATCTTTGGGACCTACTTCTGGTCCTTCATTATTTTTAAAGTCTTCTATGCCTCTTCTGCCTTCTATATCTTAAAATAAATACAGCATTACCAGAGGCTCCTCTGTAGACTACATCATGTTGGTCAGGATGACTTTGGTTTTGATGAGGTTATCATGACTCTGAACAATATCTAATGTATATCCAATGTCATGAAATCTTCCCTTTGACTACCTGTCATGAACATCCAGTGCCCCTAGCCAAATGTTGGCCATCAGCATGGGCCTCTTCATTTCATTAATTAATTTAACATTTTTTGAATTTTTGATTAGATTTAGCTTTAGTCTTTGTTTTCATAGATTCCTCCAGACGTCAGAGTAAACATCTAAATAAAAATTGTATTTGATGTGACTCTGGCATTAGGCTAACCCTTATTAGGTCAAAATTGCATTCTCATTTCTACTGATAACTGAAATTAAAATTATGCTCGGTAGGAGTTTTCTTCTGCACACTTTAATAAATACACAGTATCTCTAAAGCCAAAGGGTGGGAAGCATGCAGATGGTTGAAAAGTAAAATTTGGAAAACATTTTTCTGCATTACACCTGTTTTTTTATACTATCACAACATAAATGTCTCAAGTAAGTATATGAAAAACCAATTTGATTCAGTAGTGTAGAAATTATTTGAAACATTTGCTCCTGGCAGCGTTGGCTTTAAATTTATGAAAGTCAAGTCTTTTGACACCTAACAAGCCTATTAAACCTTGTTTTCTCATAGACAGGAAAAGTAATAAAAAAGAACAGGTTTACTTAGGACAAATGGTAGGATGTGGAGAAATAAAAAAAAATACCATTTTGCAAGAATTAGTAAGATATTATTAGTTTTGCTTGGCAAAGTGAAATGGAGGAGGTGAATCTTTACCATTATACAATGATTATACAACATGAAATGATTAATATTTATCATGAATAATGAAAAGATACTGTAGTTTGACTCCTTCATGAAAAAAAAAACACAGGTGTCTGGCTATACAGCTTTAAGTCACTTAGTGTAAGACAATGTCCAATGATGTTTTCCTAGACTGTAGACCTTCTGAAAGCAATCCTGAATGTTACATATGCCTGGGAAGAACCAGTGAAACACCTGCTGCCTGCAGTGACGGCTCTTCCAGGAGTTTCTGAAAATATGGTGAAAAGAGCCGTCGATGTGAAGGGCAAAATTCATATTCTTGCAGAGGGAATTGAGACCATACTCAACAGGGTAAGCTGTCTCTACAAATGTCTTGGCTAATCTTATGCATGCAATTGGTCAATGTGAAATAAAATAAGAATGCTGAGACACCGAAATCCAGGATTATTTAGTGAGAAACCCACAGAACAATGATCTCCATAGAGAATAACTTTTCCTCGTAGTAACTTGGACTGTAGCTTTCCCGGATGGGATGAAAATCTTGACTAATTCAGAATATTTTATGGTAAATATGGTTTTATAAACCAATTTTTAAAAACAACCAGTGCTAGGATTGCCTGTACCTTAATATGTTAGGTGAAATATACTTCCCTTATGAAAGGATTCATTAAATTTATAAGATAGAGAACAGATTTATCTGAAAAGAAGAAAAGGATCAGGACTTTCTACCAGATCTAATGTGGTATGAAGGACATATCAGGGGAAGAGATGAAAATATGTAAACCTCCCCAAGGTGAAAGACTCCTTGTAGCCTTTTATTGTCCCTAATTAATTAGTATATACACCCAAATAGCACCTTGCTTATGTAACATCTGTCTACTTGTGAGGATACACCATCTGAATTCAGTGGCATATCAGAAAATATGTATGCCTGCCTACAAATATATATTTGTATGGCTAAGGTCTAAACAGGAAATTTCAGAGTTCCTTGCTATTTTTTTTTCTAAATTTATAAAACATTTACAAGGAATATGCTCTCACAGCTGTCTCATGTGTGTAAGTGCCTTTTGGGCATGTTTGCAGACCTGAGTTCATTTCCAGAACCTGTGCCAAAAGAATGACGTGGTGCTTTCGTCTTGAAACCTTAAAACTAGGGAATCAGACTTAAGGATATCTGCAATTATTTCCAGAATATAGTAAGAGCATCTCTCTCAAAAGTCATGATAAAAGTCACCGGTGGAACTTTAACCCAACGTGAATACTGACATCTAAATCATGTCTATTTAAAACTACATAAAAATTAAACTAAGTACACACACACATAAACACAAAGAGAGAGAGAGAAAAAGACAGACAGACAGACACACACACACAGATGCAGAAAGGAGAAGGAATCTGTACTGGACCTATGGAGATGTCTCATGTGTAAGTGCCTCTCTTGCATGTGTGAGGAACCCAAGTCCAGTTTCAAACTTTCTATCAAAAATGATTTGGTTATATCTCTTTGTAACGCTAGCAGTAGAAAAGCAAACAAGAAGATCTACCATGAGTTCCAGGTAGAAGTAAGAAAAACTATATCAAGAAAATCAAGGGAGAAGTCATTGGAGGGACTTTATCCAAAGTTGGCTTCTGACACCAATAATCATGTCATAAATACACACACATATACATCCATGTACTTATACAAACTTACAAACCTGCGCTGATACAGAAAGTGTTCAGGAAATCCTGCTGGTAATAATGCCAATGCTATCTGTCTATTTGATGTTTAGACTGAGACTGAGCCTGGATTTGATGGAAATGACTACCCTGCCTGGACTGGACTGGAAGACCTGAAATCATCTGATGAAGACACTCGCCTTTTCACCATTTATAACCTGTGCCGCTGCCTGAGGAGGGATACACACAAGGTGGACAGTTACCTCAAGGTCTTGAGGTGCAGAGTTGTCTTTAAGAATGAATGCTTCTAGCTCAGCACTTTTAGGTGTGCAGATTTTTGGAGGTTTATCCTATTTTATATATCTAGTACTCACTTATAAGTGAGTATATACCATGTGTGTCTTTCTGCTTCTGGGATACCTCACTCAGGATGATCTTTTCTACTCCCACCATTTGCCTGGAAATTTCATGATTTCCTTGCTTTTAATTGCTGAGTCCTCTTTCATTGTGCAAATGTACCACAATTTCTGTATTGATTCCTCTGTTGAGGAACTCCTGGGTTGTTTCCAGGTTCTGGCTATTACCAATAAATCTGCTATGAACCTGATTGAACAAATGTCCTTGTTGTTTACTTGAGCATCTTTTGGATATATGCTTAGGAGTGGTATAGGTGGATCTTGAGGAAGCACTGTTCCTAATTGTCTGAGAAAGAGCCAGATTGATTTCACAGTGTTTTTACAAATTTACATTCCTACCAGCAATTTAGGAGGGTTCCCATTACCCCTCATCCTCTCCAGTATTTATTGCCATCTATATTCTTCTATAGAGAATTATCTGTTTAGCTTTGTACCCATTAACCCTGGGTAAGATGATCATTCCTCACTCAGAAAAGCAAACAGCACAGACATTGAAAGAAGGAGAAAACAGAAAACAGGACAAGAGCCTATCACAGAGGGCCTCTGAAATACTCTACTGAGCATTCTATCAATGCATATACTAAGGCTCATGAATAAACTTTGGGCAGAGTGCAGAGAATCTTAGGAAAGAAGGGGAAGATAGGAAGACCTGGAGAGGACAGTAGCTCCACAATGATAGCCACAGAACCACAATATCTGGAAAGAGGGATCTTTTCAGAGACTGATACTGCAACCAATTACCATTCATGGAGATAACCTTGAACCCCTGTTCAGATGTAGCCCATGACAGCTCAGTATCGTACTGGGTTTCCTAGTAAGGGTGGAGATGAGGGAGGGAGGGTGAGATTGGGAGGGAATGAGGGAGCGGGATACACCTGGGATACAGAGTTAATGAAATGTAACTGATAAGAAAAAAATAAAATTTCTGTATTGATTCCTCTGTTGAGGGACATCTGGGTTCTTTCCAGGTTCTGGCTATCATGAATAAAGTTGCTACAAACATGGTTGAGCAAATGTCCTTGATGTGTACTTGAGCATCTTTTGGATATATGCCTAGGAGTGCTATAGCCGAATCTTGAGGAAGCGCTATTCCTAATTGTCAACTGTTCAACTCCAACATGAAGCAGCAACATGACTCTATCACATGGACACATTTCTGGATTATCTACCATTGTTCTTTTCTGCCTGCTTTTATATATTCATAGTTGATCAGAAATTCAATTTCCTATCTAGACATTAACCAGTAGAAGATGGAATTCCGTGTTTGTTCCTCCTTTTGAAACCAAGAGCAATTTCTCTTTTGATCAACACTAGAGAGTGATAGTGTTGATAGTGATACCATTACATTGTATGGTAACAGTAAGACTAAAATAAGATGAGTAACCTATTGATGCTGCCTAGAGAGTATCATTTGCTGAGTAGAGTTCAGCTCATAGAGTCTCTATCTCTTTCTCACTCTCAAAAAAAAAAAAAAACTATTTCTGGAACTGAAGTTATTGTCTATTATTCTCAGATAACCGAGGATTGTCCAGGCCATTCTTTTTTAAAATTGAATATATTTAAGGTAGTTAAGGCAATATATAATAAAAGATGAATGAATTAACATGCTCAGTACTGAAACAAAATTTGAATGTGCAATAAAAATTAGAATCAGGTGGAATTGAAAGTGTAAGAGAAAAATTATTTCTGAGATATCACTATGGAAATGGTGACATGATTTTTTAGTGCCTGAATTGACCTTCTGTTTGTGCGTATGTGCGTTCGATGTGTTTTTGTCTGTGCATGTCGCATGTATATGCATATGTACATGGTTGCTCATTCACTTGGAGACATACTTTGATATCAGATGTCTTCCACAATTGTATCCTATCTTTCTCTTTCTTTCTTGAACCTGAAACAGAGGTCATTGATGTGACTTGACTGGTTGGATATTGAGTTCTAGGCTTTGACTGAATCTTTTCTCTGCTAGACCTCTGTTATCTCTACCAGCTATGTATTTTGGTCTGAGCATCCAGACTTCAATTCTCATAATGAGAGAAAAATTCTCTACTGAGAGATTTCCCCAGGTCCAAATTCCTTGAGTATTAAACAACATTCTTGTCATGTTCATTCCTTACCTCCCTTTTTTTTCCTAATAACTCTCATTCATATTGAAGTTGTTTGGACTTATCTACTAAGTGTATATAGTAGAATTTTCACCTCCTGTATCATAGAATTCAAGAGTATTTTAACACAATAAAAACAAAAACAAAGCAAAATCCTTTCTCACATTTTTGGCACAATGTGGAAGGCCAGAGAATGTGATGGCATGTCACTCAATGATGACATTCTAATTAAAGTCTGACTTTTGCAGGTAAGATAAGAGGAAGTGTAAGTGATAAAGAGGGTTATCAAATGGGAAGTAGAAAAGATATAGAGAAGAATTAGCAGTTACTCACTTTTACCGCAGAGTGTCTCTGCATTCTATTGCTTCTAGGGTTTCAACTTACGGAATTACATTTGAGAAAAAAAAAAAAAAAAGGTTCTGGTTTAGAAAGAAGAACAGCACCCATGCTAAAAGCAAACATACAAATAGCAGAAAAATATTGATCTCATAGTTCAACAAATCACATCATGGACACTAACGGTATAGCTTAAGAAGAAAAAAATATTTTTTTCATGAGTTTTTTACTGAAATTGTGATGGTTACAGAAAACAACAACAAAAAAATCATACTAAGATTATTATAAATTATTATAATAGATAATATCCCCAAATCAACATGAATCAAAAATTCATGATTAAACCAGAAGAGAATAGAAAGCTGAGTTTCTTTTTTTATTTCCTTTTTTTAAATATTAGTTACAGTTTATTAACTTTGTATCCCAGCTGTGTCCTGTTCCTTCATTCCCTCTCAATCACATCCTCCCTCCCTTATCTCCTCCTTGTCCCTTTCCAAGTCCACTGATAGGGAAGGACCTCCTTCCCTTTTGTCTGACCCTGGTGTATCAGGTATCTTCATGACTGGCTGCAAAGTCCTCCTCTGTGGCCTAGCAGGCCTGCTCCTCCCTTGGAGGGGGGTGGAGCAAAGAGCCACTTAAAGAGATGCTCAACATCCTTAGCCATCAGAGAGATACAAATCCAAACGACCCTGAGATTTCACCTTAAACCTATCAGAATGGCTAAAATAAAAAACTCAAGTGACAAGACATACTGGAGAGGTTGTGGAGAAAGGGGAACAGTCCACAATTGCTGGTGGGAATGAAAATTTGTACAAACACCTTGGAAACCAATCTGATGATTTTCAGACAATTAGGAATAGTGATTCTTCAAGATCCAGCTATACCACTCCTAGGCATATATCCAAAAGATGCTCAAGCACACAACAAGGATCTTTGCTCGTCCATGTTTATAGCAGCTTTGTTTGTAATAGCCAGAACCTGAAAACAACCCAGATGTCCATCAACGGAGGAATGGATACATAAATTGTGGTACTTTTATACAATGGAATACTACTCAGCAATTGAAAGAGTTTCAAGATGCTAGTGGTTTAAAAACTGAAAGCATGACGAATACTCACAAATGGGAAGATATTCCATTTAACAATTCTTCTTTAACCTTGCATGGTGTAACTCAATTTTTATTTTGAACAAAACCTTGAGATATTCACATATATAGCACTTTTTAGCTTTTATTATTTTATATTTATTTTATGTTTTTCTTTTTATTCTTTTTTAATTAATTAATTTATATTTATAAACTACATTTTATTCACATTGTATCCCAGCTGTAGCCCCCTCCTTCACCACCTCACAATCTACTCTCCCTGCCTTATATCCTACCATACCCCTCTCCAAGGCTATTGTTAGAGGAGGTCCTCCTCCCCTTCTCTCTGACCCTAGCCTATCAGGTATCTTCAGGACTGGCTGCATTGTTTTCCTCTGTGGCCTAGTGAGGCTGCTCTCCAATCAGGGTAAGGTGATCAAAGAGTCAGCCTCTGAGTGCATGACAGAGACAGTCCCTGTTCTCCTTAATAGGGAACCCACTTGCACATTGAGCTGCTATGGGCTACATCTGTGCAGAGGTTCTAGGTTATCTCCAAGAATGGTCCTTGGTTGGAGTATCAGCCCCAGAAAACATCCCTTGGCCCAGAATTTTTGGTTCTTTTGCTCACCATGTGGAGCTCCTGTCCCCTCCAGGTTTTTCTAGCGTCCCCTTTTTTCCTAAGATTCCTTGCACTCTCCCCAAAGTTTGGCTATGATTTCTCAACATCTGCTTTGATAAACTGCTGGGTAGAGTCTTCCAGAGGCCCTCTGTGGTAGGCTCCTCTCCTGTTCCCTGTTTTCTCCCTCTTCCAATGTCAGCCCATTTGCCTTTTTGTGTGAGGATTGATCAGGTTACAGAGGGTCCTCCTTTCTGCTTACCTTCTTTATGTATACAGATTTTAGTATATTTATCCTATATTATATATCTACTATCCACTTTTAAGTGAGTATATACTGTACGTGTCTTTCTGCTTCTGGGAAACTTCACTCAGGATGATCCTTTCCAGTTCCCACTTCAAATTTCATGATTTTCATGGTTTTAATTGCTGTTGTGTTCCATTCTGTAACCACACCTTCATTCCTCAATTGACAAATTTTTTGGTTGTTTCCAGATTCTGGCTATTACAAATAAAGCTGCTACAAACATGGTTGAGCAAATGTCCTTGTTGTAGACTTGAGCATCTTTTGGATATATGCCAAGGAGTGGTATAGCTGGATATTGAGGTAGCACTATTCCTAATTGTCTGAGAAAGTGCCCGATTGATTTCCAAAGTGGTTGTACAAGTTTACATTCCCATCAGAAATGGAGGAGGGTTCTCCTTTCTCCACATTCTTTCCAGCGTATGCTCTCACTTGAGTTTTTTGATCATAGCCATTCTGATGGGTGTAAGGTGAAATCTCAGGATTGTTTTGATTTGCATTTCCCTGATGACTAAGGACTTTGAGCATTTCTTTATGTTTCTATGCCACTCTATGAAAAACTCTGTTTTGCTCCGCACCCCATTTTTAAATTGGATTACTTGATTTGTTGTTTCTTTAACTTCTTTAGTTCTTTAGGTATGCTCTATATTAGACCTCTGTCAGATTTAGTGTTGGTGAAGATACTTTCCCAGTCTCAAGATCCAGCTATACCACTACTTGGCATATACCCAAAAGATGCCACACCATTGAATAAAGACATTTGTTCAACTATGTTCATAGCAGCTTTCTTTGTAATAGCCAGAATCTGAAACAACCTAGATGTCCCTCAATGGAGGAATGGATATTTTAAAAATATAGATATATAGATAGTTAGATAGATAGATTGATAGTATAGATAGATAGATAGATAGATAGATAGATAGATAGATAGATAGATAATTCATTTACAAATAAATATACAAGTAAAACGTTCACTGTTGGTGTTTGGCAGATAATTTCATTTTGTTTGTTCAGCTGTTTGTTTGTTTTTTTAAAGACATTTTTAGGTAGGAAAGGAATATGTTTCCTTCACCTAGTGTGGCCTCAAACTTCCCATGAAGCTGACAATCTCTTAATCCTGTTCCTCTTGACTCAACTTTTCAAAATTTGGGATAATAGCAAAGTGCTGCACCATAGGCTCAGTGCATCGTGCAATGGAGCCAATGAGTTTGGAAACAGATGTCTAAATTTATGAGCCCAAACAAAGCTTTTCTGTTATTTGTGAATTTCTCTTGGTAAAGCTTTCTAACACAGTCCCATCCATCAGTTGTTTCACTGTGGCAATCAGCCTGAAGCTCATGTTCAGTTGTAGCTTTTGCTCTGTTTTACTTTTATTGCAAATTTTCATAAAAAGAGCAAGTAGTAGATTAAAATTATCAGGCAAAAGATCCTTTCCCTTGCTCAGGGAGCAGTAAATAGGGAACATGTTTATATGAAATTTCTCAGGTAAACCAAGAGAGAGCCATTAGTATGCAGTCAGAGTGCTCACCTTTGATTAGTGGAAATGTAATATATGAATAAGAATATGCATAGTAAAGACAAAACAGAAGCATTAAGATTCAGGTAAAGTCCTATGGAAGCTTAGAGAAAGCAAGATCTTAATTCCAAACAAGGTTTCTATTTCAATTTTAAAATTAAAGTCAAATTCCATACTGTCTTGAGAAATGAAATTTGCTCTCTTATGGCAGCCATCTGGGTCTGGGTTATGCATTAGCTTGCAGCGATAAAGCACCAGAAATGATGGATCTGGGGAGATGGAAAAAATCACATAAATTCTAAGAATCTTAAAAACAATTCTCAAGGGTGACATCTTGTCTTACAAACCCGATATTATAACTTCACACTACCATTTTATGGCATGTAAATCTTAGGAACTATAAGAGAAGGTTATAAATTGCTTGATCCCATAAGATAATCAGGTGTCCTTGGGCAGACCTTTCCATGTCTCAGTTTCTCAACTGTAACATGAGGGGGTTAAAGCTTAGAAAGCCTGATCATTTCAAGGTCTAATATCCTGAGACTCTAAGACTTCACACATGGGCCATTTTTCATATGACCAATTTTCATTCCATGAATAAATGTTGTCAGGTTTCCTGTTCCACATAAGGAGACTCTACAGAAGTAATTAGATCCCCATGGAAAAGCAATGCCCTGTATATGTCCCATACCTCATAAATAGTCTTCGGTATGGATTTGTGCATCCTATGCAAAGTAATAAAAAACTAAAATCTCCTGGTTTGCTCAAAACAATATTTTTCTTATTAGAGATGCAAAGATTATGCTCATTTGCAAGTTGTTGACACAGAATACACAACCTAATCCTAAAAACACACCATTTCTTGAAGAAAATAGCACTTGTATGCCAAGACTGTATGGGCACGCTAGTCAAATAAATTTTAATAAGAGCAGGTGTAATAGAAAATGTGAGATTCTATTTTGTGTATGTGACATAATATGTTCACCATCTACAATAAATTCTCAACCTAACTGAAAATCCTTTGTATATTTACAGGTTTTTGTTGTTGTTGTTGTTGCCTCGCTGGCCCAGAAATCATAGCAAGAGTCAAACCATACACTAATTTGAAAATATGGACAGGACAATGAACAGCACACAGTATGGCCATGTTTTACTAGCAACGCTAACTGGCATACATGTATTATACTTTCTATGTCAGGTACTGTTTTATGCCCTTGCACTGTAAACACTAGAGGGAGGAATCCATGCCTGATATTCTCTATCTACGAGGATGTCTCAAACACTGAAGGTCCTCAGACCGTACATGTTTGATGACTGTTTCCTAAACAATTCATGGCCCACAGATGTGTCTATGTGAAGTAGAAACTGTGAATCCCCCTGTGAAATCCCAGGCTAACTACACAATTATCCATAGACTGACCTTTGAAATTTTAATCTTTGTGGTGTGATGCTTTTGAAATTAGCATCCTGTTTATAACTGGTTACTTGTTTACCAGCATGGCCTGCAAGAAACAGCAGCCTCAAAGACATGAAAGTTCTTTCTATTTAACTCCAAGTAGGAAGCTGACAGCCAGCCCAAGAGCTTTGGGTTTGCACACAATGCCAGTGATCTCTATACTAATCTAGCCTCTTGTCTGATGAATTGATAGAATTTCATTCTGATTCCTCTATTTTCCTTCTATACAAATACAGAAAACATAACTTTCACTAGAAGAAACTAGAAAAGAAACAAGTCAATTTTAATTTATCATGGCCAAATGAAATATATATATATATATATATATATATATGTATATATATATATATATATATATATATATATATATATTTAAAACTGTTAAATACATAGCAAAAGGATCCCTCAGAGGTTTGGTAAAATGAATAAGAAATTCTGAAACATATTTCGAACTTTTCTGCTATGCACATTGATAGTAATTTACAATGAAAAAAAAAAAAAAACAGCACATGTTCCTCCTACCATATATTACATAGCCCAGGAATACATCTGAAAATCTCATCACACTTTCTCAGGGGACAGAAACCAAGCATCATATACTCACAGTGATTCCTCTATTCCTCTACACCATAATGAAGTTGCTCTTCTTCTTCTAAATTAGTCAGTTTACGCATGCTCCCCAGGGTCTCCAGGCAAGCATTTCATGGAGAACTGCTTTTTATTTCTCTCAGGTCTCAAGATGATCGGATCACTGGTTGAGAACATTATTGGCAGTGAAGTTAGAGAGTCTGGCTTCATAATCAACTGAGTAATGACTCTCTCTTGCTTTATCTGTGTAATGAGAAAAAGGCAGAAATGCCATTGGGAGCATTTGAGCAGTATAAGAACAATAAGATAATAAATGCTTCTCTTTTCCACAAGTATAGGACAATTAGCTAATATGGGAGAAGGAGACCTGCCTGAGAACTTAATTTAGAGAAGGCTTATAAGGGTCGTGCAGTAAAGTTCCAGACAATTCCATGTAGATTGGAGCAGAGATCTCAGTAGATGACTTCTCTTTAGGAAAATTCCCTAAGAAGCATTTCTATTGGAGTTTGGGGACTAGGGGGCATGGGTTATTTCTTTGAAATAAATTTGCATCTTTCAACTTTCAGGGGACAGTTTTTAGCATCTCTGTTTCCTTTCCAAAATTCCTGATTCAGTAACCTCACTAGCTTTAACAGTGAGTACTGAGTACATATTACAAGGGCCACTGAGAAACAAAAGAAAAGCTGCTTAGAAGCTGTAATCTGTACTCCCACATGAAAACATGTGACCACTCAAAGAATAAAAATGCAGGACTACCCAGAAGGATCTGGAAGCCACATGACAGACTGAAATCACCATGCGAGCTTTTGATATTTCTTCTAATGAATAATCTTTGCTTCTTTATTTTTTTAAGATTTATTTTTATTATTTTTATTTTTTATTAATTACAGCTTAGTCACTTTGTATCCCGGAGGTAGCTCCCTCTCTCAGCCCCTCCCAGTCCCACCTTCCATCCCTCATCTCCTCCAATATCCCTCCCCAAGTCCACTGATAGGAGAGGTCCTCCTCTCCTTCCCTCTGATGCTAGCCTATCAGGTCTCATCAGGACTGGCTACATTGTTTTCCTCTGTGCCCTGGTGAGGCTGCTCCCCCCTCAGGGGGAGGTGATCAATGAGCCAGCCACTGAGTCCATGTCAGAGACAGTAAGGAGAAAAGGGGTTGAAGAGATGGCTTGCTGGCTAAGAGTGCATATATACTGCTTTTGCAGAGGATAGGATCCAAGTTCAATTCATACTACCTGTGTCAGGTCATTTACAACTTCTCATAACTACCATCCAGGGATTTAATACCTCTGCCTCCACAGTCCTGAAAATCACATGGATACACCCACACGCACACACACACACACACACACACAATCACACAAGTGTGTACTCTGCAAAAGCAATATATATGTGCTCTTAGCAATAAGCCATCTTCAACCCCTTTGCTTCTTTACCATGTTATCTCCCTGTCATTTGCCTTGTAACAATGCCTTCTGTCTCTGCCATGCTCCTGACACCAAGATACACCTGAAAACCCCACATAAAGACAGAAGAGTGGAATAAACCCAATTTTGCAAAAACCTCAACCCATTTCTGGAATACCCTGCATTCTCCTTTTTCTCCCATGACAAAACTCATGAACAATTTCCCCTTCTATTAAAAATGTCTTTCATATAACAATCTAGAATTCCAGTGATATGACATTCTTGACCCCTTAAATAATCCTTGCTTGCTCTTGAGTGAGTGCTTTTACTTATATAGTGTCTTCCTTATTCTTTACTTTCTCTAATTTTGAAATCCCCTTGATGGTGACAGAGACCGAGAAACACTGGCCAAAGATCTCAGTGTAGTTTATCTCTAAAACTTCTGTGGCCTTCACCATAGTGACATTCAGAGCTTTAGTCCCGAACATAGCATATGGTGCACGTGTTTTTTTCAGATAGGTAATAGGTTGCGCATATCTAAAACATTTTCCAAATAAAAGTCCTCATAGAATGGAACTTAATAAACAAATTTAAAAAAACTTTTGAAACCTTATGTGTTTTATAGACTCTTAAAAATTATGCATTTGTTCTTCTTTCAAGTTTTCTGATAACTTCTGAAAAATTATTATTTTTTTAACTTTTTTAAATTTTTTATTAATTACACTTTATTCATTTTGTATCCCCCCATAAGCCCCTCCCTCCTCCCCTCCCAATCCCACCCTCCCTCCCCTTTCTGCATGCATGCCCCTCCCCAAGTCCACTGATAGGGGAGGTCCTTCTCTCCTTTCTGATCTTAGTCTATCAGTTCTCATTAAAAGTGGCTGCATTGTCCTCTTCTGTAGCCTGGTAAGGCTGCTCCCCCCTCAGGAGGAGGTGATCAAAGAGCAGGCCAATCAGTTTGTTTAAGATAGAAATAAATAATATTTTTGGATCTATATCATTCCACTTTCTTCTAATTCTCTTTTCACTTCCATTCTTATTCTGTTCTTTACCTTTCTTGATGGCCCCTTTCCTCTACAACATAGTCCTTCTTTCTGCATTCATGACAGGTATTCCATTGCTTTCTTTTTATATTTTATCCTCTCCATGCAAAGTCACCTCTTTTGACATCCTTGTATCCATCATACTACACAAGAAGAAAGAATGACAGAAATTATCAAGCAGTGGACACTAACTCCAAGCAAAGGAAACAATCGACCTGTTCTTTATTATATTTGAAATGGGGGATGGAAGTGTTTGCAAAATAGATATACTATTAATTTTCCTTATGAGATCTATGATTTTCAATTATAAAGCCATGACAAACGCACACTTGTGAAATGGAAGAGTGAAAAGTTAAAAAAGAAAAAAAAAAGCAAACAAGTGTGAATTTCAGTTGAATTTCAAGACACAGAAAATTCAGATGAGGTTGCCTGGATAAATTTATGGGTTCAAATTCCCTGAAAAAAAAAAAAACAAAAAAACAAAAAACAAAAAACTTTTGAGAGCCCTAATCTATGAGAGACTTGCTTGCTAACCTGAAGAACATAACTGTATAAATGTTCCTTTGTAAGCATAGAGAGGGTTCTTATCTATATACATTGTCCCACTTGTTTGGAGAGAACTACATTCTGTTCGCCAAGAGAGAATCCAGGTTGAGAAATGAAGTGACGTTGCAAAGGTCACAGGGATTACAAATGTCTGGGTGGAAACAACATGTGGGATTATTGGACTTTACTGTGCCCACTGATCACTTTCTTTCTCTGTATAAATAAACAAAGGCTTTTAGGCTCCTCTAATGGTGATAGTAACTTAAACAGTATATTTTTAAAAACTACAAAATACTTTTCCAGTGTGATTTTTTGAAATAAGGCTGAACTAAATGATTTGGAGTCCCTATATCAGCATATTCAATTAAGCTAAGCAATAACTGAATTCTCATCTGAATGTGATAGTTACCAAATACTCTGGGAGTAATCATTTTTAAGTGAAACGATCATCACTTACTCTCTTAAAAATTACACAAAAAAATCCATATAGCACACGACTAACAGAAACTCCAGGGAAAATAATCATTGCTGTTTCATATCTCCTCGGGTTTCATGGTGAGATGATGCTTTATTGCTTGCCATTTTATAATAGTGTTGAAATATGATACAAAATGTCGATTTTCAGCATGAAAAACACTGCCTAGGTGTTAGTTATCAGCTCTTCGGGTTGACTGACATCTGTGTAGGACAGGTGGCAGCCTGCTGTCCCAGCTTCATTAATTCTCACATCTAATCAGCAAGGGAGTGTCTATTAAACTTTCTCATATGACTAAGAATTCTTTTATTTTACTGTTTAAGCATCACAAAACAGTAATATACGGGTGAAGTTTTACTGTTAATAAGAGGACTGGTTTTGTGCTGTATGTTTCTCATTGTCATTCATACATACACAGAAGATGCACACCATTTCATTGTGAAGAGTTGCTCAGTTTTCTTTTTCCTTTATACATTTTAGAAAGCAGACCAAGAAGACTCCATCACTGTTCATGAAATCCTTTCAAAGTCTTGAGGTGAAGAAGCTGTAATGGCAGCATAGAGCAGGTCACACCCAGACCAAACCCTCTGGAGCTTTGGGCAGGAAGCTATAACCTTCCTCTTCATTAGAAACATTTCTTAGCAATCTGGTGTTTTGGATGACTTCTCCAGTGTTTAGTTTTTATTATGTTCAATAGTAAAATGTTTAAATGACTTAGGTTGTTGATTGCACTGAGAGATGATAATGCACTAATATGCAGGATGCCTATGGGTCCAGGAAATCTCCTGCAAGCATAGAATTCCATGAACTCAACATCAGGAAGACTGGATAATAGCTTTTCAACAGGCAGCAGGAAGTATTCCATGTGTGACTTCCGTAATCTGCTCCATCTCAACTTCTTTCAACTGTAAGAATGCTCCAGAACTTAAGCTATTTCCAGAGCTTAACCACACCAAGCTCTGAGTCCCCCAGGATTTCTTCTATTTAGTACCATTGCCCTCTGTACTCACCTCTTCTGATACCATAGATTCAAACTCTGGTTGACTCCTAGATGTTAGCTAGATTCCTAACTTCACCGCTCAAATAATTGTTGGCTATGCATGCATAAGAATCAAGAAATATTTCATATAAGTTATCTGATTCTTATCACAGTTATTAAATCTTTACAATAGATATTCTGTTTCATTAGATGGTTTGAGGTTTATAATAGATGTTTGATATATGTAATGAATATTCTATTTTCTTCTAACAATGGGATAATTATTCTGAATTGCAATTATTTGCTAAAATACATGCTTTCCCTATATACTGTACAATTCTGGAAGGTGATCCCCATCAACTGTTATTTAACCCCCATGTAAAGGGGTTACAATAAAGTTGTGCCTCCATGTGAATAAGAAAATGAATGAGCAGAGTAAACAAATTAATTATGCATTATGTCTTTTCAATCTTACATACTTCAGGTTAAAAAGTACAGAAATGTTTAATCCCTGGAATTCATTAACTATGTCAAGAAAAATCCATTCTAAGAAAATGAGCATAAATGCACCATTGGCGGGTGCTGATTTTCCCAACCCTCTCCAAAGATAAGAACTATTAAGCCATCCAGTGAGGGGGACAAAAAAGATAAGAGTTTGCATAAAACCCCTCTTGTGTTCCATTTTGGATGAAGTCATTCTCCAAAACCAATTGAAAAGCAGTTAAAGGGGCCTCTGGTATGATTTGGCTGCCAGTGGTATTGAATAATGTCTAGACCCCATGTGAATTTTTTTTTTGTATTGTACAATTCAACACATTTTTTTTTTAAAAGAGCTGAGCAAATCTTCAAATCCCTATGATCATACTGGAATTTTTGTTAACCTTTCTTATGAATTCACAAAGAGTTAACAATATATAAACTAGTTTTCTTTAGGACAGCTGTTAATGTGGCAATATGACCAAAAAAAAATCTTAACGGAACCTTTTTCAGTACTCAAATCTCATTCTACAACTGTTGTAACATACAACCCTAGAGATACTTATTTCCAAATTAAGTGTTATTGGTATTGTTTACTTTTATTGTAGATTAACTGGAGACTACTGAAAGATTGAATTTTAGACTTGACAGCATGGAAATCACTCTCACAGATGAGAAACTTAAGGCCTTGTGAGGTGATGATTGGATACAAGTCAGCAAGGGGCTAGTATGAAGACACTTTTCCCCTGTGGCCCTTTGCCTTTTTTGTACTTTCAAAAATATCGCATCACCTTAATTTTTCATTTTAACGTAATCTCTGTATTATAATTTCATCTTAAAGAATTAGTAAGTTGAATCTGTATGTAAGTTTTTGATTCCTACACTACTATGGTTAATTTGTTAATAAAGAAGCCAATTTTCTTCTAAGGTACACTACATAAGAGATGAAGCAAGTTTTCTTCTACCTATTTTCTAAAACATTTTGCATTGGAGATACCTAAACAACACCCAGTGCTCCTCCTCACATCAGCAGTATTTTCCATGGCTGATAAAGAAAGAATGTGGGAAGGGAAGAGGATTGGACATCATTAGAATGAGATATGAAAGTTATTGCTACTCAGATACAAAATACAGGTAATGCTTAGTCTAAAGGCCTGACAGTGTTGCGTGTTGATTCATCAAATGTCTATCACTTTATACGATATGATAATGAGAAAATGAAGTTAGTGAACCCACCAGACCAAAGTCTCTTAGAAGTGGGTCATCTGGGCTCATCCACACCAGCTGAAGAGGCCAGGTCTTAGATAGCTGGAGAGGAAGCAGATGGAATGTGCAGTTACTAGACACACTTCCAGAGAAACACAAGCCCTAGTCAAGATATTCTTGAGTATTTCTGAGCCCAAAATAAAGAATACCCAATCCTCTTTACAGCCCAATCCAGCACTGGCATACTTACATACTGTTATCCCAAGGTACCAGACTGAGCCCTGCAGAAATACATCAAATTTCCATAACACTGTAATTATCAGTCAGTATTCTTCAACTTATTACTAATTTGTTTGTCTGGTTATGTAGATAATGTCATTGAAATTTTTACTATGAGATTATTTTCTTCAGGTGTAAGGTAATAAAATTAAAATTGAGGACTGGGTTGTAGCTCCATCAATGTCACAGCAGTAGTGCTCATTTAGCATTTGAAAGTCCCTGAGCTTCAGCATAGAGGAAATAAAACAAATAAGGGTGGTTAACTCTTAAAAGTATCGTTTAACACGAACGAATCTTGATTTTTGGGCTAATGTATACACAAATTAATTCTTTTTCTTTTTCTCCTTCTTTTTTTTCTTCTTCCTTCTTCTTCCTCCTCCTCCTCCTTTCTTCTTCAGACAGGGTTTCTGTGTAGCCTTGTTTGTCCTGGGCTTGCTTTGTAGAACAAGCCGGCCTCCAACTCACAGAGATCTGCCTGCCTCTGCCCTCTTGAGAGCTGCTGGGATTACAGGCATGCACCACCACGCGCAGCTCTAATTGGTATTCTTAGAGTCACAGTATACTTAGAATTACAGAGTGATTCACAAAGCTGTAGAAGCACTGGAAACTGGAGTTGCAACTTAAATGAAGAAAGAGTGACATCTTAGGGACAAAAAGTCTGTCCACAACACAGTAATGGTCTTTGAAATGAGTCACAGCCCTGTGCCTGTTGCCCCTCCAGTGATGCTTTGGCTAAAGGGAACTCAGAACTCCTGCAAACTCCTAAGGGGAGAGACCAATGGCAGAAATCCCATCATCATCATCTCACGTCCATCACTAGTTCAATTGACTCTGAGAGAAGAGCCTCATAAGGGTCTTGGCAGTACCTGGAGCCAGGGAGAGGTAGCAGCATCGGCTGACCACTGCCTTTCTCCTTACTTTCTGCACACCAATATTTTAACCTCTGTATCATGAAAATGCCCAGGCCTTAAGAAGGCTCAAACTGGCAGACACATGTGACTGAATCGGAAAGGGTTGAGATGGTATCCTTTCATGCAATACCTCTTGTCAATTTCCCTGAATCGGCACCACTGCCAAGACTTAAAGGATGAAAATAAACTAACTTAGGAAACATACTTATATATTGAAATTAACTAGAAACAGGTGGACATATACCCTCAGCATCAATTTCTGTTTGAGACTTGGAACCTGGAATGGATTCACTGGGTAGAAATGGAAGCTTCCCTGGATCCCAGTTCCCTCTGTCTCTTTCATTATAAATTCATCACAGTTTCTACCAATTTCTTATTTCTAATACTGACCCAAGAGATGTATGAAAAGCTGACATGCTTAAAAGCTGTGAATCCATTAACATGAAATCTAATTCAATAAATGCCAAGCTTCCCTATTAAAGATATTTCAGGGTTGATCTTTTTGTCGTTTTGTATTTACACATTTGCTCCTCTCTAAACTGCAAACTTGTTTTCCTTTTGCAGGGTAATAATGGCACAATAATAGCTGAAAATTTAGTTCTGTAGTGTGAAAAGCCCCTTGTCACATACCTAACATTTTATAATGTAAACATTAATAAATTCATGGAAGTTTCTTGTTAATTTGCCACAGAACCAAGCTTGATATATTCTGTTAGTTACATATTTATAAAAGTACAGGTAATAGTACAATATACAAAATAGAGGCAGACTCCAAAATATTAAACTACGACTTATATTTTAAAATGTTAATGATTTGGAGAGTCAGAGAGATGACTCAGCAGTTAAGAGTCGGTTTTGATCTAGCAGAAAAACTTTGGTTTCGGCACCCATATTTGGTAGCTCACAACCATCTGTAACTCCATTTCCTGGAAACCAACACCCTATTCTGGCCTCTAATGATACCAGGTATGCATGTCATAAACACACTTATATGCAGGGACTCACATATAAGCATAAAAAATAAATTTCAATAAATCTCTTAAAATACCAACTATTTTGTTTCAATGACTAAAAGGAATATTTGATAGGAGAGCATAATTGATCCTTTTCCCTAAGTTTTGGTATGATGCTTAAAATGTTGTATATTCTAAGAAATTGTGAAACAAACTTATAATTGTCCATAATGTTTCTAATTAAGTCTGCAACTAAGACTACAATTAAGTCTGTCTATAAGCATAAAAAATAAGAAAGTACACAATGCATGATTTGTTGGATTTCCTCTCTTATGTCCTGCCTCCTACTTAATTCCTGGATTTAAGTCAGCCACCAATAACAGATTCAAATTCTGATAAATACCAATATCTATCCTTGGGAGACAGGCCTACAGAAATATAACATATTTCTCAACACTATTATAAATTTGAGGAATAACTAAAAGAACTATAGACTATAGTGAATTCTTCAAAGTAGTGTAAAAATAAAATTAATGGCTTTTCTGCATATAGCTGATCCATTTTTGTAATTTCTTTTTGTATGAGTGTTATACCTGTATATACTATGGACTATGTGCATGTGTGCTGGTCATGGAGGCCAGAAGAGGGCACTGGTTCCACTGGAACTGAAGTCACAGCTGTGTGGATGCTGGGAACTTAACCTGTGTCTTCTGGAACAGAGGCCAGTGCTGTTTTCTTCTGAGTCATCTCTTCAGTCCCCTACTTAATTATTTCTTAACTAACACTCATGGCAAGTCAGATAACAGAGCAGTGTTTTACTGTTAAGCAGCAGCATCTATCTGGGTAGAATTTTGAGTGTTTGTGTATGGAAGGAAATGTGCTTATTTTTGTACGTGACCGCACAAAGTGAAAACCTACTTCGTGTGCTTATGTTTCATCTGTGGTTACTATTCATTATATGCCTGGTATTAGGAGTAACTTTAGAGAAGGAAGAAATACATCGATACTTGTCTATACTATCAGTAGTCTTGTAGAAATACGGCAATGCTTTTATTTATTGATCCCAAGCAAGAGTTCTAGGTTTTGTGTGCTAATTCAGGAAGTTGTATAAAAAAGCTGTAGTGTCTTCGGTTTGTGAGATGACTCAGTGGTTGCAAGTGCTTGCCACCAAGGCCAATAACCTGAGTTTAACTCCTGAGATTTACATGGGAGGAGGAACAAACTCCTACAGGTTGTCCTCTGACCTCTACACACTTGCTAAGGTACACACACACACACACACACACACACACACACACACGCACACACACTGCAACTAACAAAGTAAGTAAATGAATGGAACGAAATATGAATTCAAAGAAAATTAGTGCCTATTTGAAAATACAAGCAGCAGCATTCCCAAACTTACTTCACCTTCATGTGGACAGCAAGTGATGCTAAACACAATGAGATGAGATTATTAGCACGCTTTAGTTTGTGGAGTTTCCATTTGACCATTTTTCTAAATCTCCTCTTCACATTTTACCTTTGCTTATGAATCTTGTGCATGTATTATGAATATTAACCTTTCTTTGAATGAGGTGTGTTTTGAAAAGATATTTCCATTTGCCTTGCGGCATCCTTCTTTCCACATGGATTGCTGCAGCTCTCAGTTCTGGCATTTGTAATTTCAAAGGACATCTTTTAATTTCAGAGAGCCATGTCACATGATTTTCAGCAACTATTACAGTGGGTGTCTTCTGAGCAACCTGTCATTCATCTTCATGTGATCCAGACTAGACATTCTTTACAGCCAAAGCACCTTGCTTCAGAAGAAACTTTAAAATAGCTTAGAATTTAAGACTTATAAAATACAGCAAGTTGGATGAAAATTGTAAAATATGAGAAGGAAGGCAAAAATAGCAATGTTTAATGGATCAGGGATATTTTTACCGAATGGGCATTATTTGGGGTCTAAGCTTGCCAAGAAGCAAACCAAAATAGTGTGTCTTTTGCAAAGTGTGTTCAAATTGAAGGTATGTAATTCCTGTAGGGAGAGACTTTCTTGGACCTTAATTGTGAATGGCCCTATGCAGTTGAGTGATAGAGAATGTGGAATGCATGTTTTCTCAGTTCACTGCTTAATCATGTATTCAATTCATATGCTTGAGGAGGTAATATATTCCATAGTAGATGGAGCTTTAACTGTGAGACTAGTGTCGATTGGGTTCTATCTACAACTCTGTCCTTTATTCTCATATCCTGTCTCAATCTGTTTCTCCATCTGCCTTATCTAAACTGGAAAACTAAAAGAAAATTTGACTATTTGTATAAGGTTTATGGTTCTTTGGGCGAAAATGGTGTTCTATATTAAATATAGTTATATTACTTCCCTGTCCTTGTCCTCCCCCAAATCTCCTCCCAGTCTCTTCCCTCAACCCTTTCTATGTGCCCCTCCTCTTACTCTCAAATTTACAGTCTCTTTTAGATTATTGTTATTATATATACATACATAAATGAAGAAACCAATCTCTTGCATCTATTTAATGTGGGTTATGTGTATATGATTCAGAGATGAGCACTTCTGATATCAAAATAATTAAATAGAAACTATTTCACTGTAATGGGTTAGAGAATCCCTACAATTAAACGTCAAACAGAAAAGCTTCCAATGTGTCAGAAGTCAAAGGATTTCAGAACAGTCATTTCCTGGAATTTGTTTGTCTTCCGTTTAGAGCAGAATGTTGGAGTTAGATTCCATCTGAGACTCAGCCAGTGACACATTTTTAAATTGTGATATACAGGGGTATCTTAAATCAACAAAACCAGAGTCTCTGGGGCCAGTACTTAACCCCCACTAAGGCTGAATAGCCTCTCATTTCCATGTGAGTCATACCTGAAGAACGACCTGCAGTGGGTCCACAGCCACAGGTGAGTCATGGCTCTCTGTATCTCACATTCCATCACTCAGAGTCCTGAGAAGAAAGGTTATGCTTGTCCCAGTTATCTGACCTGTAGAGCAAAAGATGCTGTAACTCCACCTATACAGGATCCAGCAGCCTATTCTGGCCTCCCTGAGCATTGACACACAAATGGCAGGCACACACACACACACACACACACACACACACACACACACACACATACGGACCTTCCCTCCCCCATGCAATTAACACTAATAAAATAGATATTTCAAAAATTAAAACTTTCCCCAAAGTAGAGCATTTTATCTTCAAAATGACAAGCTATATCCAGTATCCCTTTCTAATGTGCTAGGCATGCTTGGCCAAAGACACATTACTATAATCTTAATAGCTAAAGGACAGCCTTGTCCTGAGGCAATGACAAGTAGAGAAACAGCAGTGTTCACATGGGAGAGTCTTCTGACTCTAAGAGTGTGTCAGGAAAAGAACTCACAGTGACTTTGCAAATGATACACCCTGTGAAGAATGGGAAGCATCTAAGCAGTGGGTTTTCCACACACTGGGGATTCAATGGCACATCCTATAGGAAAAGAGTTAAGATTTGGAGATCCCCAGAACTCCCCACCACAAAAATAAAATTTGTTATATACAAAGCTGCTATTTAAGTTGAAAATTCCCCCCCAGCAACACAAAGAAGAAACGGCTTTAGCACTGAAAGTTTAATAGTGACTCCAAATACAAAAGGAAAGCCAGTGTCCTTGGAGTACAGAAGGAAGAATTAATCAATATAATGTAGAAACTTCTTAACAACAAATGCCATCCTGCTGACAGGATCTGCCGCTACGAAACTCCCAGCTGAAACATGTACAAATTACTGCCTGTGATCTATGTTTCTATACTCACAGTCCAAGAAATTATCCTACTTGGTGATTCTGAAAGCCAGGAAGGATCACAACCTTGGTCTTCTAAACAAAATCGTAACGATTTGAACAATAACTATAAAAAAACCTCAAAGACTGACTTCAAACAGCCAAAAGCAAGGGCTGACGTCACTGATCAAAAGTGCTTTCTTTGCAGACATCATGACCTGAGACTGAGGACCCCAGAACCATGGAAAAGTTAGGTATGAATACCAGTGCCTGTAAATCTAGCATTAGAAGGCAGAGACAGGAAATCCCAATAACGTGTTAGCCTAGCCTAAACAATGAAGTTCAGGGTAGAAGAGTCCATGTCTCAGGCAATAATGTGGACAGCAATAGAGGAAGATGTCTGATGTGTTTCACTAGCATCTACATGACTGCACACATGAGCTAATATTCCCAGGAGTCCCATGGAAGTTTTGAGCTACCATTTATTTTCTTGCCAACATTCTAATTTGTACAATGTAATCTAATTTGTAATTTTTTTTTTTTTGGTTAGGCAATGGAGAGTGGCTTAAAAATTCTTAATGTACCTAAATGACTAATTAATATGATAGTTTCATAAAAATTATAACAATCATGATTTAAAATCATGTTCTGTAGACTAATAACACGATTAACAGTGAAAGGGGAAGAAAATGACTCAGATTAAACATAAATCATAATAACCTAAAAAATACAATACCCATTGAACCTTACCATAAAGGCTATCAGTTTTCACTTTTGGAATGCAACATTTTATACTCTGTTCTTCCCGCAGTAGTCTAAGTCAGTTGCCAAAACAATTTACACAGATAATAAAAGGTCAAGTTTACCAAGGAAATCACAGAGCATCTTCAACATAATTTTCCTTGTCTCAGCTTACTTGAGCCCTTTTTGACCTGAAATAAATGTTCACCTCTTTCATTCAGAGTCCTGTTGTTGCTTTCTGACCTCTGAATAAGTAGCTTTTCTTAGCAGAGTCACCTGCATTTCTTGTTTGGGAGTTCTGTTCCTTTTTCCTTGTTTTTCTCTCTAACCATAGACTAAACAAGGTTAACATATGAAGTCTATGCCTTTAAATACTTAAAGGAGTGTCTGTTTCTCTAAAGGTTTCTCCTCATCACCCCTTGGAGAAGCTGGACTGCTAGCTTCACCAGGATGGATGAGCCTCAACAGGAATTTAAATCAAAGATTCCAATCTGAGAACCTCAGAGTTCTTGATGCCTACCCAAACAATTTCTTTTTAAAGAAAGAAGAGGTAAGGTAGCTTTTAGTGATGAGAGAAATGCCTAGGACACAGGCTGTGAGTCTGCGGTCATTCACACAGCCAAATCAGGGGGAGACATCTGATAAAAAAATATCAATATATTCCTAGATCCTTCCTTCAAAGAACAATATACAAACCATCCTACATCTAGAAAATGTAAATCTCAGACAGATGATATTGAAAGGGAGTCATTGACTCCACATGGTTATCAAAACACAACAGGCTTATCTTACTGGACTATGTTTTTCACAATCTGTTTATGTAGCAATGCTAAAAAACTGAATAGCTATGTAAGTATGCTGGGGAAACTCTCTTCCTAAGGCTACATTGAACATCTATTAAGGGAATGAAATACTTGAAAATATTTTTAAATTGTGATGTGGCCTAGGACAGTTCTGTTTACCTCAACAAGAGGATCAGAAGAACAGCTGTTTCTAGAATGATGAAATTAAATAGGGACAACTGGGAGAAAATGGATGGATTAGAAGAGAAATAATTATTTTTGAAACATCCAATCTCTATGCCTTAGAATCACAGGTCAGTATGACCCTGTCCTTTAACGAAATGCCTAGAGACAAGACCTTTAGAGGCAGCAGGACCTTTCTTGTTGCTCATTTGAGTGCTGACTCACTCAGTAAACAAGGAAGGGCTTAGTTGCCATGGCTCTGTGACCTAAGCAAGAAGACTTTGGGTGAAATTGGGCAGGTGGACTGGTCCCATCTGCTCACATCTTATTTCATGGCCTTTGGGTGTCCACTTGGAAAATAACAAAGACTCCCCAAGAAAACACTGCTTTGAATGAAGACCAGAAAATATTAATAGACTTGACAATCTTTAAGACAAAAATTTAAACTACAAGGATGGTGAACTTGAACAGTTGGTGGAGGCAGATGTGTAGAAGTCTGAAAAATCTAAGCTCCATTCTTAGACTCCATAATGACAGAAGTGAATTGACTCCCTAGATTTCTTCAACCCCCACCTGAGTACCATGCCTATGCCTGTACACACACACACACACACAAACACACACACACACACACACACACAAATAAAAATAAAAACAAAAGCAGTTCTAATTTTAATTAGGGTCAAGTGATAACATAACTTCCCATTTTCTTTTCTCCAAGAGAACAGTATCTTGAACACACTTGTCATCCACCTTCAGTGCTCCACTAGAAGTTTCACAAAACCATCTCACTTACTAACTAGAGTGAATGATGCCACATACACCCCAAACATTTATTTCACCTCAGTATGACAAGAGAAATCATATAAAAAAGACCAAAGGTTTTCTCCTTTTGTATTCAGTCTGAAAATTTCATGTTCTTAGCTGTTTTCAAAGTTGAGCTTCCATTGTATCCATATGATTTTCAACTCGAAGGAGCAGTATTATTGCCTGAAGTAAGAGGCATTCTGTGGCTTTCAGATCACACTCAGGATGACAGCTACAGAGGCCAGTAACACTACTGGTGCACACCCGAGAAAAACTCACCAGCTTGGGTAGAACGATGCTGTGATTTCCTGTACAGAACATATTGGAGCAGAGCCCTCTGTCAACACTTAGCGTTGCAGGAAAGGATCCTCAATCTTTGTATCTCCAGAGGGAGTCTCATTGTGCTGAACTCTGTAAGGAAATTCAAAAAATTCACCACCTCATCTTCGAGGTGTGAATATGTCCGATCATTATCTATTAGTTACTCTGTACAGGCAGGCCAACTGCTGCTGCTGCAGCACACTGAACTGTCAGAGCAATTCCAAATGTAATGAGCTCTTCTACCACCTCACCCACAAGGGAAAGAAGAGACACAGGTGCCAACGTTTGTGGAAAAAGTTATTAGGATTCTGCCTTCAACCCATCACTTACCTTCTGGTAGGAAGCAGCCTCTCTTAGTTGTTTTGAACATTAAGCTTAGCTATACAAAAAGGCCCACATTGAAATAATTTTTTCATCTACAAATTTGTGTCTTTAATAATGTTATCAGAATTTTATCCTTTGAAGTAAATAAAACGGAGCTGTTAGCATTAAATATAATGAACACAAATTAACCTTTTTTTTTTTTCACTTTTCAGATCAGAAAGCAAAATCATGACCAATAATGATTAAATTTTGGATCAGGGGAGGATGTGTTAATTAATGATCAATGAGGTTGTGACCACGAACATATATCAATACTTATTTTTCTTCTTAGCTACTTCTTCATGTCAGATTTCCTGAGTTTGGTATTTGATTAGATGCTTAGACAAGCTGAACAAATGTGTCAGCATCAGCATTCTGGACCCAAATTTAACTCAATTAGTTTGATGGACATATATGTGTAAGTATGTGCATTCATGTTTATGAAGGAAGAAACATGTAACTACATATGAATATACAAGTAACTAGAAAGAGATATATGCAAAATGTAATCAACCTTGACACATCAGTGTTAGACTGAGACACATCAATAAGCCAGGTATTGTGGCCATTTCTGTAAAAGGGACTTTTGATAGAGAGGGCAAGAAATAGCATTTGAAAACTTGAATGAGATGTCCAGTTTCCCAAAACCAAGTTAAAGTGACTTTAATAGCAGTAAGTCACAATATATGTTTTAAATATAACACATCTCTTTACATGAGCCATCCATGTGGTATCTTAGTTTAGTGTCTTAGCTGCTTTGGAAGCTTTATAATGTATCTGAAGTATACATTATAAAGCTTTATAAAGTATCTGAAATGGGGTAATTTGTGAAAGACAGAAGTTTGTTTGTTTGTTTGTTTTGTGTTGTTTTTTTCTCACACATCTGGGATCTTGGAAAGCCAGGATCTCTTTTCTGTCTCTCAGAATGGACACGAGAAAAAGAGAACTCACTGAGGCATTAATGTCACTAATCTCATTGATTACTTTCAACATACTTCCACTAACCAAATGTCTCAAATCTTAATGCTATCATACGAACCAATAGGATTCCAGTACAAACTTTAGTTTGAAAAACAATTTTTTTGAGACAATGCTCTCTCTATGTAGCCCTAGGATATACTAGAACTAAGTAGACCATGCTAGCCTTAAACTGAGGTCTGCTTGCCTCTGCCTCACAGTGTTGGGATCCATCCAACACTGTGTGCCATCCTACCTGGCTTAAAGTTAAGTATCCATCGTATATTATCTACAGCTTTTTAAATGCAGTTGATTCTAATGCTACTTAATCTGTCACATGACCTAGAGAAACATGCACACTGCAGTTATTAAAGCCAATGAAGACATAAGAAAGGAATATTAGACCACTCTCACCTGTAACCATAAGTAATATGAGTAGGCCAAAGTAATTATTTCTGAAGTTAGGAAGAGTTGACAGAAATTTGATGGAAGGCAACCACTGAGTGAGTACCTAGAAGCCATAATAAACTGGACCTTCAAATGGCAGTCCTTCAGGGCTTTTACTTGCAAACAGATTGAGGCTTCTGGGTGCTCAGTGTGTCACAGAACTCATTCTCCAACTCGCCACACTGTGGCAGGCCTGTCATTGATGATACAACTTACAGTTAGTTCAGATTTCATCCAGAACATGGATTCAGAATTGCTGGTGTGGGAGTCTGGGAACATGACTTCTAACAAGATCCCTAACTGCTTCTACTGACAAATAAAATTTAAAAATAACCATGGTTCCTTCATAATGGCTCTGTCTATGCTTCCCATCAAAGGGAATGATACACTTGTAATACTAACGTTCTCCAATGTGGAATTAAAAAGTAATGAAAAATGCTGTTTTTATGTTCTCAAGATCTTTTGGTTTATTTATTGTTATAATTTGTCAAAATGTCACGGGAAGTTTTAACACAATATTGCTAGACAATTTAAAGTGTTATTTTTATACATTCACCTTTGATGCTAGCTATCTTCATTTCCTGGCATATTTCTGTTAAGTCTTGTGATATAGTACAGGATATAGTACAGGATAATCATTCCTTCAAGGAAAATGGGAATTTATAAAAGAGCCTTTTGTCATTGTGTTTCTATTTGCTATATCCATTTTATTTTCTCATATAATTGCAAGAATTTTAATGTCAGTTTTATACTTTTACATGGTGGGAGAGCTCTTTTGCTCTTCATGTTGTGACTTAAGTCAGTTATAGCAGTATTAGCTGAAAGCTAATTAGTTAGAAACATGCAACCAAGGAGTCCGAGGTCATTTGCCTATAGAAAAGTATTCTGACTTTCTGTTGTTTATAATATACTCAATAAGTCATAATCATGTACAAGTTTCTGGCCCATTTTTACATATAAAAAATCCATATTTGCAATTGATATGACTCATAAATTTTCTCATATATTTTAAATATTTTATTGAAAATACACTCACAGAATCAATAATTCAATGTTCCTATATTATCGTCCAGTTATTCAGAGTGATACAAGTGTTAACTTCTTGTTACTTATGTTAATTTACTTAGTGATTACTGAAAGTGGGAATACTGTTGGTAAATGCATTAACATGGCTTAAAATGTATTTGTTGATAAGGTGGTTGATGATAACTATCTGATCTTTGTTGCAGCAACAATAAGTTGAAAACAACAAAAGTGTTCTTTCTTGTTACTTTGACTTTAAATAGGAAAGAGAAATTCTGAACCTGGTCTGGCCATGAATTATGAATGTTCTTTACAGAGTTTCTTTCATCATTTTCTCAATTATCATCTTATCATAACCTCCCTACACCAGTTCTACTCAGGAACCACACATCAGTGTCTTTCTGAAGCCATCAAAACCCTGTGTAGGTTTAATGGCACCCTGAAGAAAGCACTGTAAACTGAGTGCCTGTTGCCAAATTCCCTGTCTCCTTAAAGAATCAATTTCTCCAAATTCTAAGTTTTTGAGAGTAAAGCAAAGTTTTAAAATTCAATAACATGTATATCAAAGTTGAGAGAAAATATCACAGGATCAGACTGGACTGTCTTTGGACACTATTGCTCTTATTATCAGTGGGGTTTAGTTAGGTCCTTTCCAATCCTAAGTCTAATCATCTTTCCAAATACCAAACCTTAATTACATTATGAGACTGGTTTCAAATTGAAGCTGACATTCTCATAAACATATTTATGAGTTGACTATATTTAGCACTTCAATGTTTTATATTGTTCTTTTAATGTTAATAATGTTAAAAGTATATTTCAGAAGTACTATGCATAATGCTGTATAGTATATAGAGTTCTAAGCATTATCAACCAAGAAAATAATATTATTTTACATATTCATGATAAAAATGGTAACTTGTATCAAAATATCACCAGTGATCACATTTAGATTGGTTGATTTCAGATGTTTCTATTTTCTTTTTTTGTTTGTTTGTTTTTGGTTTTTTTTAAATTTTATTTTTCTTATTAGTTACATTTTGTTAACTCTGTATCCCAGCTGTATACTGCTCCCTCATTCCCTCCCCAATCCCACCCTCCCTCCTTCATCTCTTCCCTGCCCCTTTCCAAGTCATTGATAGGGGAGGACCTCCTCCCCTTTCATATGACTCTGTTTTGTCAGGTGTCTTCATGACTGGCTGCAAAGTCCTCTTCTGTGGCCTAACAGTACTGCTCTTCCCTTGGGAGGTGGGGAGGTCAAAGAGCCTGCCATTGAATTCATGTTAGAAATAGTCCTTGTTCCTCTTGCTATAGGAAACCAATTGGTTACTGAGCTATCACGGATCACATCCGAGCAGAGGTTCTAGGTTATATCCACTCATGGTCTTTAGCAATATTTCCCAGTTTTCTTCAGAGAATGAATTTTTAAAAATGAGCGTCTGAATTTTTATTGATATTAGCATGTGTCTTCAACTATCTCAAGGTTGATAACAGAGTAGAATATATATATACCTTTATCTCTGTAAAAGCTTCATAGATGAAGCTCCAAGGATTTAGGTGCTCAGTAGGACCTTTGTGCTGTGTGGAATGGAGCAGAAAGGGAAGTAACCATTTTACTATTATCTTATCAATGGAAATAAATAGATACCTGTCAGCATCACAGTTGAATATCAACCATTTGGAGATATAAAGCCAGTGTTTTTCACCATATGTCCACTTCATTAGGTTGGGAATGGGGCTCTTAAACTGATTTGAAAATGGTTTAAATATCAAATTATTGTCCAACAATGAGGGAATGCACAAATGACAGTTACGAAGTGAGTGCTGACTGGGGATGCTAAATACTGTACAACGTTAATTGTATATACGTAACAAACGCATCAATGGAAATTCTGAAAGTTTACTTATAGAAAGTTGGTTTGATCAACTGTTTTGTATTTTTAAAGGATATATCGGGGAAGGTGAGGTGGTGCAGAGGGTGAAGACGCCTGATATCAAGCCTGATATCTTTAATAAATCCTGGGAGCCACGTGACAGGAGCAGAGAAATGACTGCCACTCGTTCTCTGTCTTACACACACTTACATATTGTAGCGCATGTGCCGGGGCATGCATATATTCACACACAAATAAATAAATGCAATAAAAAGATATAAATAAGGAATGAAATCAAATAAACCAAAAGCAATGAGCGGGAGCTGCTGAGAATGAAGGCCTATATTATGGGATGTAGTCAGAACAGGAAGGCAAAGAAGGTAGAAGAAGCTTAATGAATCTAGAGTGTGAGCTGCTGTGGGCACAGATCA
Organism: Psammomys obesus; assembly: GCF_907164565.1. Lineage (NCBI taxonomy): Eukaryota > Metazoa > Chordata > Mammalia > Rodentia > Muridae > Psammomys > Psammomys obesus. The sequence goes on from NW_026594462.1 coordinate 41,297, forward strand.
CTCACACAATGTGAAGGCAATAAAATACTGGAAGACATAATGTGAAAGGGCCAGCTGGCTCTATGAGGCAATGAGGATTCCTTTATGTAATTAGTTGTATAGAGTAAATCATAAATTCAGATATCTCTGCTTTAAGACTCTCCATTAACTGCTCTTAATTGTACTGGGAATTATTATAGGGCAATGTATGCAAGGTGTTAGTTTGATATTTGTGCTTGCATGTCTGAACTACACTCAACTATTAGAAAACAGGAGCAAGCCAGGAGGAGAAAGTCTGTCAGCAGAGGCAAGGGAGTGGGCTCTCCCCATCTTGTTTTGTGAATGTGTAATGGTGTCTGCATGTTGAATGGAAGCATATTGTTTTTCTAAAACCTCACTAGTAAAGGCACATGGCTAGATGTTGGCCAGGCTTTGCAGAAAATTACAGGAAAACCTAGAATGCTTTTAATACAAAATTATACTCAGAAATATCTGTGACTTAATAATTTCAGGAAATGATGAAAGCATGCATCTCCCCCTGTAGAGGATGACAGGGAATTGAAAGCCTGACCTTAAACCTGTTGATTAAGGATGGAGGCTCTCTGAAGTGCTACTTCATTTTTATGTGGCTTCATACATAACAAAGCAGAGCAAACAAACAAACAAATAAACATTAATAAATCAGTTAAGTAGACTAAACTAAATAAATAAACTCTGATTCTATCTGGGGCCTTGAGAAGGATGCCTGGCATGACCTTGCTAAGGTAGATGGTACCCAGCACTAGAGACACCATGTAAAGAGTACACCCTAAGGAAGCTGCTCTAGATGCATGGCAGGAAACATCACTTTCTTAGTATATAGTATTTATCAGACACACCCAACCCCTAATTGCTTCCAGAGTCTCAAATGTAGGTGCTGCTTGTACTCTAAACATAAAGACATTCATAGGCTGGGGAGAGGCTCAGTTTGGAAAGTTGTGTGGTTAACTCCTCTGCCTCTCTCCAGCTTGTGTACAGTGTTCCAGGGCTGAATAATTCACAAAGAGCCTGGAGAATAGCACCCTATCAGCTCCACTTGCACATACAACTTCTTTGAGTCTTCTTGGTTCCCAACTGCACGTGAAAAAAAGGCACATCCTACTTCTACCCCCAGGGCCTAGAATCCTAAAACTTTTGCAAATGGAAAGGGCAGAGAAACAGAAAGGCTCTGATTTACTGTCCTAAGCTTTTCAGAAGTCACAGTCCATGGGGTAAGGTGACTTTCACTGGCTTTACTTTGGTAATAGGGACTCTAGGGAAATTGTGAGGCATGAACCTTTTCTGCATTTTCATAGAAGAAATGGTTTCTATCATTTTTTTTATTAATTACACTGTATTCACTTTGTATCCCCCCATAGATCTCCTCTCTCCTCCCCTCCCAACCCCACCTTCCCTCCCACTTCTTCACGCATGCCCCTCCCCAAGTCCACTAATAGGGGAGGACCTCCTCTCCTTCCTTCTGATCTTAGTCTATCAGATTTCATCAGGAGTGGCTGCATTGTCATCATCTGCGGCCTGGTAAGGCTGCTCCCCCCTCAGCAGGAGGTGATCAAAGAGCAAGCCAATCAGTTCATGTCAGAGGCAAATCCTCTTCCCATTACTATGTAACCCACTTGGACACTAAACTACCATGGGCTACATCTGTGCAGGGGTTCTAGGTTATCTCCATCAATGGTCCTTGGTTGGAGTATGAGTATTTGGGAAGACCTCTGTGTTCAAATTTTCTGGTTCTGTTGCTCTCCTTGCAGAGTTCCAGTCCTCTCCAGATCTTATTATTTACCACTTCTTACATAAGATTCCATGCACACTGCATAAGAGTTGGCCATAAGTCTCATCGTCTGCTTTGATAGTCTGCAGGGCAGAGCCTTTCAGAGGCCCTCTGTGGCAGGTTCCTAACTTGTTTCCTGTTTTCTTCTTCTTCTGATTTCCTTCCTCCTTGCCTCTCCGGATGGGGATTGAGCATTTTAGTCAGGGTCCTCTCTTTTGATTAGTTTCTTTAGATGTACAGATTTTAGTAAGTTTATACTATATTACATGTCTATATGAGTGAGTATATACCATGTGTGAATTTCTGCTTCTGGGACTGCTCACTCAGGATGATCCTTTCCAGGTCCCACCATTTACCTGCAAATTTCATGAGTTCCTTATTTTTCATTGGTGAGTAATATTCCATTGTGTTGATGTACCACAATTTCTGCATCTATTCTTCAGTTGAGGGGCATCTGGGCTGTTTCCAGCTTCTGGCTATTACAAACAAAGCTGCGACAAACATGGTTGAGCAAATGTCCTTGTTGTGTACTTCAGCCTCTTTTGGGTATATGCCTAGGAGTGGTATGGCTGGATCTTGAGGAAGCGCTATTCCTAGTTGTCTGAGAAAGCCCCAGATTGAATTCCAGAGTGGTTGTACAAGTTTACATTCCCACCAGCAGTGGAGGAGGGTTCCCCTTTCTCCACAACCTCTCCAGCATGTGTTGTCACTTGAGTTTGTCATCTTGGCCATTCTGATGGGTGTAAAGTGAAATCTCCAGGTCGTTTTGATTTGCATTTCCTTAATGGCTAATGACGTTGAGGATTTCTTTAAGTGTTTCTCTGCCATTTGATATTCCTCTACAGAGAATTCTCTCTTTAGCTCTGTTCTCCATTTTTTAATTGGATTACTTGATTTGCTCCCATGCACATGGCTTGGCAAGATTAACATAGTAAAAATGGTCATCTTACCAAAAGCAATCTACAGATTCAATGCAATTCCCTTCAAATTACCAACACAATTCTTTACAGATCTGGAAAGAAAAATTCTCTGACAATGCATCCACTTCTGATGAGAACTGATAGACTAAGATCAGAAAGAAGGAGAGGAGGACCTCCCCTATCAGTGGACTTGGGAAGGGGCATGCACGCAGAAAGGGGGGAGGGAGGGTGGGACCAGGAGAGGAGGAGGGAGGGGCTTATGAGGGGATTCAAAATGAATAAAGTGTAATTAATAAAAGTTAAATGAAAAATTTAAAAAAATGTTATAAAAAATTCTCAACTTCATATGGAATGACAAGAAACCCAGAATTGCTAAAACAATCCTCTACAATAAAAGATCTTCTGGAGGTATCTCCATCCCTGATCTTAAGTTGTACTATAGAGCAACAGTAATAAAAACTGCATGGTACTGGCATAGAAACAGAATGGTGGATCAATGGAACCGAAAAGAAGACCCAGAAATAAACTCACAAACTTATGGATACCTGATCTTTGACAAAGATGCCAAAACCATACAATGTAAAAAAGATACTATCTTTATCAAATGGTGCTGGTCTAACTGGATGTCTACATGTAGAAAATGCAAATAGATAAGTACTTACCACCCTGCACAAAACTAAAGTCCAAGTGGATCAAAGACCTCAACATAAAACCTGACACATTAAATCGGTTAGAAGAAAAAGTGTGGAAGACCCTAGAACTCATTGGCAGAGGAGACAACTTCCTGAACAGAACACCAACAGCACAGGCTCTAAGACCAACAATCAATAAATGGAACCTCATGAAACTGAAAAGCTTCTGTAAAGCAAAGGACACCATCATCAAAACAAAATGAATATCTACAGATTGGGAAAGAATCTTCACTAATCCTTTATCTGACAGAGGGCTAATATCTCGTTTTTATAAAGAACTAAAGAAGCTGAAAAGCAGCAATACATCTTTGAATTTTAGGGAAACAATCATTCCATCTCTCAATGTCCAGTTCCTAAATTTGACTTCAGTGTTCCTTCAACTGGAAGAACACCACAGCAATTCCAGTAGATGGATTTTGCCAAAATTCTGAGGTCATTCGTTTTTTAAGTAATTTATTTATTCATTTATTACAGTTTATTTACTTTGTATCCCAGCTGTAGCCCCCTCCCTCATCCCCTTCCAATCCCACCCTCCCTTCCTCTTATTCTTCTATGCCCTTTCCCTGTCCAGTAAGAGCGGAGATCCTCCTCCCCTTCCATCTGACCCTAGTTTATCAGGTCTCATCAGGACTGGCTGCATTGTCTTCCTCTGTGGACTGGTAAGGTTGCTTCCTTTCCCCTCAGGGGAAGGTGATCAAAGAGCCAGCCACTGAGTACATGTCAGAGACAGTCTGTGTTCCCATTACTAGGTAACCCTTATGGACACTGAGCTGTGATGGGCTACATCTGTGCAGGGTTTCCAGGCTATCTCCATGCATTGTCCTTTTTTGGTGTATCAGTTTCAGAAAAGACCCCTGTACCCAGATTTTTCGTTCTGTTGTTCTCCTTGTGGAGCTCCTTTACTCTCCAGGTCTTTCTATCTCCCCCTTCTTTCATAAGACACCCTGCACTCTGCCCAAAGTTTGGCTGTGGGTCTTAGCATCTGCTTTGATACTCTGCTGGGTAGAGTCTTTCAGAAGCCCTCTGTGGTAGGCTCCTGTCTTCTTCCCTGTTTTCTCCCTCTTCAGATGTCCATCCTGTTTGCCTTTCTGAATGAAGATTGAGTATCTTACCCAGGGTCTTCCTTCTTGATTAGCTTCTTTAGGTGTGTGGATTTTAGTATGTTTCTCCTATATTATATGTCTAATATCTACTTATAAGTGAGTATATACTATGTGTGTCTTTCTGCTTCTGGTATATCTCACTCAGGATGATCTTTTGTAGTTCCCACCATTTGCCTGCAAATTTCATGATTTCCTTGTTTTTAAATGCTGAGTAGTATTCCATTGTGTATATGTACCAGTGTATCCATTCCTCCTTTGAGGGACATCTGCGTTATTTCCACCTTCTGCCTTTTACGAATAAAGCTGCTACAAACATGGTTGAGCAAATATTCTTGTTGTATACTTGAGCATATTTTGTATATATACTTGAGCATATTATGTATACAAGCTGGATCTTGAGGAAGCACTATTCCTAATTTTCTGATTAGTACAATCAGATTGATTTCCAAAGTGGCTGCACAAGTTTGCATTCCCACCAACAATGGAGGAGGGTTCCCCTTTCTCCAGAATGTATGGTCTCTTGAGTTTTTTTTATCTTAGCCACTCTGATAGGCTCATTTGTTTTTAATGGTTTGCTTTCTTCTGTAAAGAAAGGAGAGAGAAAGCAAAATAAGTAAAGGAAGAAAAGGGGAAGTCTATCTTTTGGCTTCCTAACTAACAGTCATGGGAAATGAACAGTGTTCTCTCTTTATTGGGTATCAGACTATGATATATAGTGTTATTAAGGAGGCATAAAAAGTTCCTATTAGAGTTTGAAGCTCTTAAGTCATGAGTTTTGCAAAGTAGTTGTTGGAGTGTTTCTTGGTTCTTAAAATGCTGTGTTTTCTAACAAAAATAAAAGCTAATGGTGTACCATTTAGATCATTTTCATCCTGGTGTTCTGGAAGGATTTGGGGAGAAGTTTCTCTAGTAGTTAATTTGCTGTTGTACTAAAAATGCCAGACAAGAGCAACTTAAGGGAGGAAGGTTTGACTTCTGTCTACAGTGTGATGGAGAGCCCATCATGGTGGGAAAGGCATGGAAGCAGGCATGTAGGACAGATGGCAACATTGAAGCCACCACAGTCAGGGAGCAGAGAGCCTGAATGCTGGTTCTCAGCTTGCTTTCTCTTGATGTTTAGTGTAGAAGCTGAGCTTATGGGATGCTGCTGCTCTCATTCAGGGTGAATCTTTCCTCCTTAGTAAAATTTCTTTGGAAACATCTTCACAGACACATCAAGATTTGTTTCCTTGGTGATTCTATCCCAGTCAGCTTAACAATGGAGATTTAACCATTACAGAAGGTCAGTTGTTAACCCATTTTCATATTATTTCCTTCTTTATAGTAACAGCATACACTCACCTAGCTTTGCGGCTCTCATGGGTAATGAAAACACCAATTACTCATCCACCTGTCCTATGCCTTTATATAAGCTTCCTCATTGTTCCTTATTTTTTCTAATTAAATATAACCATTTTCAATCAGAAAATAAAAGCTGCTTATGTTTAAGGTATTACTATGATGTTCTAATGTATGGACATATTGTCTTTATATAACCCTGCCTCCTGTTCTTTCTAATTTGTGTTGAGTTTCAGAGGGGTACGAACATTTCAGAGGGTACCCTGCCTGAGGGCCTAAGCATTCGGTATATTTTAAGCTCACATTAGCTGTTTAAGTCTCGGTTTTTCTGACATACTAAAACATGATGATGTAGACATCTTAAGAAAAGAAGGGTTTCCCTGAGAACCTGGAATTGGGCAGGTAGAATGTAAGTTCAATCAGAAGACAGGTTGTTCACTTCCCAGCTCTGTGCTCATTACCAGTTTGGGCTTTAATACAAAGTCCATGAAATCCACAGGAATGATCTCATCCCATGGAATTTTATATAAAATTTCCAAATTTAAAAGGAATTGTGGATTTTGTGGATGGTGGTTTATGTCCATTCCTGCACTTTGTTTCCTGTTCATATTACCTAATAGCTCAAGTCCTGGAAAACCCCGTTTATTATTACTGTAAAATACCAAGGATATGAAAACATAGAAATGCATACTTACTAAGGGAGCTTACTTTCCTTTTTAAACCTCCCAAAAGTCCTCCCTGGGAGAGATTAAATAAAGCCTGTGTGTTCCCACTTACTCACTCTATCTCTACATCAAATGAACAGAATCCTTTCCAAACCTCATCTCCCTTCAAGCCAACATTCAGCTATGCTGTTTTATGTGAGCCGACCAAGGTTTTTTTCTGATTTTTTTCCTCTCCATCTGTTCATTGAATAAATGTGTATCTTAAAGAGAAGGAGGATTTAAAGGATGGAATTTGGGTTTTTGTATTTGGCAATATTTTCAAAAGCCCACACCATACTAGACCTTTCGGGTCTAAGTAAACCTCAATCACCTCACACATGTTTCTCTGACTCTTTTACTTCTGAGTTTACACAACATGGATACTATGATGTGGAAAAAAAATCTTAAAGCTAGGTGTGGGTTCTGGCAGAACTAGAAACTCATGCATATAGCTGTGTCTCCAGCAGCCCAATGTCACAGTTACTCCAGGTGCTAAACTGGCTCTCTCGGGCATCTGGAATTGGGGAAACCAAATAACCAGAGATGTAATCAGTTGAGAATTTTGCTTGCTTGACTGATTTTTAGTTGATGTGCATTGTGATTCGGTGCTGGACACATAGTGTCTCAATACCCTTCTTCTGTAAGTGAATTGACATCATGAAGATAAGATTTTCTTATCCTTGAGTAGCTTTTGGTTCGCATTATAGCCACATATAGTGGTTTCTGCTAGTAATCCCAGTACTTAGGCAATATGAAGCTCTTGGCAAGTTGGACATCAACATGGGCTAACAGTGAATTCCAGGCCATCTGAGGCTACAGAATTTTTGGAGAGGGAGAGAGAGAGGATGAATCACATTTAAGAATTCCAGTGCTATAGAGTTATTTAAATCATACATTCGATAGGATACATTTATAAACAGAGGGAATGACTGTCAGCTCTTCACATGGCCTTTTTCTTGCTCACCTCCTAGATGCTGTGCAGAGGATCCAGGTGAGTAAGCAGTCCTGAGACATTGCTTTTAGCTACCAGAACACTCTCAGGGTTGTTGAGCAGATATATCAGTCCGTCCATTTATAACGATGAGAAATAAGAATCTCATGGGAAGAACACACATCCTGCTATGCTCATTGCCCATTCACTGCTCTAGCTGGAGCACTGTCTCACAGATATGGAACAAGGGGTGTGTCCTGAGATTATATTCCCTCAGCTGCAGTAGCATCATGCTGGTGCTAGCACATTGTCATGAACAAACCACTAAACTGATCCAGAAGGTAGGGTAGGATGCTTTCAGGAATTTTTCATCAAATGTGTCAGATCTGACTGTAGATACATCCTCAAAATTATCACAAAGAAATGCTTTGATGCCCTGCCTAGCTGATATTCTCATCTTCTTCCTTTGATTCTCTTCCCTTCCTCCATGGATCTTGGTCATGTTGCCTGTCTTTCTGCTCTTATGAAGAGCAGTTGCAGGGGGGAAAAAAGTGTCAAAGGAAACAGCCAACAAAACCAGATATACCTGGCATGGTTTTGCACAGCATGATCTTAGTTTCCTTGAGTTTCATACTTTTCACCTTCTTTTTCTTTCTTCCTCTCTTTAATTCCTTCGTCTTTCTACAACACCTTCAGTATTGGGACCTAGAATTGAAAAATCAATGCCTTCCTCTGTGTATATCCTTTGTGATTCTAAAAGGATGGAAGAATCCCAAATAAGCAGACTCTCAGGAAGCAAAAATGAAGGGGGTGATTTGAGTCTCTTGCTACCAAAGAGAGGTGTAAAGATAAAACCTAAGCCAAAAGAACATCCAGAAATAACAGACCCAGGAAGCTCTCAAATTTACTTTTCGGTTGCTGCTGTCTGCAGGTGGCAGATGTGGTAGTGGAGGCCAAAGAAGTGCCTTCTCCCACTTCATCTGTTTTCATGTCTCTCTCTGAGTGGGAATTGTGGCACAGTCTTCAGTGGACTTCAAATCACAGTTCTCTGACGCACTACCATGTATCCCAATACACAAGCTTGAAGGGCAGTTTGTAAGTGTATGGGAAGGGTTAGTGTGTCAGAGGAGAAAAAGAGAAGGAAGGACTTGCAGCCCTAGCGAAGGTGTAACAGCCAGTTATGGCCACTGACCCCTTTCCTGTCTGCAGGCTGCTAGCTTGGGGAAGCTCACTGTCTCTTTGAAGCACAGGCATTAAGAAAGACTTCCCTAGAGCCCCACATGCAGTTAATAAGGCGTCACTAAGCCAGTTTCAGCGAAAATGCTTTCACTGGAGGCAGAAGCTCCTAGAAGTCATGAGATCCTTTGCACTCCAACTTTTACCATATCTGGTGCTGTGTGATGATTATGGTTGCTGCCTTCTAGCTGCTTTTTTTCTTTGTCTATGTTCTGGGACTCAACCTAAAGTTGAGCTGGGTCTTGAATAAGCATTATTAAGAGCTGGCTAAAAGATAAAATGAAAAACAAAATGAAACAAAACAAAAACACCAAACAAATAAACAAAACTAATCAATCAATCAAACAAACAAAATCTCTCATGGTTGCATGTAACTGTCCATCAGATGGTATGAAGCAGAGCTTTAATCTAGTGCTAATAATAGCATGTATGTAACACTACATTAATTGTCTGTGTGAAGACCACATTTATTGGGGTTGGTCTGTGCTATATATTCTAATGCTAATTACTACTCCAAAGATCTTTTTATACCTTAGACAAGTATTTTCACATATACGAAGTGATGGTATGTAATATCACTCCCCAATTATGCCTGATTTGTTAATAAAGTTGCTGACGGCCTGAGCTGGGCAGAAGAGAGGTAGGTGGGGCTTAGGTTCCTAAGCTTGGGGTCTGAAAGGACCTGTGATGCTGGAGGGGAAGGGAGGAGAAGGAGCAGATGTAGAGATGTTGCAAGAGGAGAGGAATCAGGAGAGAAGGAAGTCCCCATGGTGCAGTATGGATCATTAGCATGTGATCCTGAGAACAGACTGATAAACAGAAGCAGTGCAGACAGGAATGACTAAAGCATTTAACATGAGGTGTGTAGCTGGGAAAAAGTAAAATAGTGTAGAGGGGTGAGATCTGCCCAGATCTAGTGCTTTAAACCTTTTAAATAAATTACAGTTTCTCTGTGTCAATTATTTCTGAATTAGCCAGTATAAGCCTTCAAGAGTTTAATATAATTTTCTACAACACATATTTATATAGCTTGCACTATAATACATAATAATAATTACACTTTGTGTTCATTTAATATTATCAAAATTTTGTTTTTTATAATTTGTAAACTAAACTTTAATATACGTATGTTGGTATAGAAACAAGCACTACATGTACAGAGTTCACTACTATTTATGGTTTTGAAATTCATTGCTGTCTTGGAACATGCTTCTTATGGGTAAGGGGAGACTGCTCTACCTAGAGGTCGATTGGCAATATGATGACTTATGATTATGTCACAGTTTTGAACCTAATAACAACTTATTTTTTATATTGACTGCATAGCTTCTAAAGCTATGTGTCCACATTTATAGAAGAAGCAGGAAGGGTGCAAAGGATTCCTTAGAATGTGGCACTGGCTGAGGACTGAATCTGAAGCAAATCCCCTCTGTTCCCACATTACTGGCTAACTCAATTACATGGCAACCTCAACGTTAAAGTGACTGGGAAATGTACTCTCAGAAGAAGGCCACATAGTATTTCAGACACAGAAAAAGCACTGGCTTCTGTTAGATTCCTGCTCCACTTATATTAAGATTCTCTTCATATTGCTTCAACTCTACCTCTCCCGGGAAATTGGATCAATTATCCTTAGCCTCGTTTTATAAATGAGGAAACTAGGGCTCCAAATGGTTAAGTGACTTGCCCAAGGTCACAAAGTTAGTAATTTGATAGTCAGACTATAATCTCAGCACTTTCCCCCCAAAGCCTTGCCCTACTTATAATCTAATTAACCTTTCATTTTTCCAAGTTTTGCTACATTTAGGACTGAAATTCATTTTCACTTGCCTACCATGTGGCTACTGTATTACATTTCTTTTTCCCAAGTACAAAATGAATACTACATGGAGCCTACCCTTTGAGTTTCCTAGATTTGAGTTTCTATACACAGTCTCTTGCTCTCTCTACTTCCTTACTTTGTGGTCAAAGCTCATTGTACTCACACTATGTTCATTATTAATTCCCAGTTCTACTGACACGACACAGTTAAGTCATGCTATTTAGATTCTCACAAATCATTCAAAATTATAGGCCTTCTCTTTTGCCATTTTTTAAGTCCCGTAATCCCAAGCATTTCTAAGTTTTCTTGTAACTCTGGCTATTTCCTTAGAATCAACTTAGCTATTTCATTCATCTCTAACCAGTATTCATGTTGACAATACAGAAACTGTTCATGGCAAAGTAAGAATTTTCTATAAAAACATGAGTGAAATGTCATTTTAAGGAATCTATAGTTAGTTTCCAGGCAGATACATCCCAATGTCTGTAGCTCTGTTCTGATTCACAATACTGGCCACCTTGTATTGGTGGTGAACTAACACAACTTTAAGGCTTATGTCTAATGCTATTACCTAGAAGACTCCTTCTCTACCTCCATCTGCTTAACTTTCTAACCAGCTTTTAGATTTCAGATCTCTTTTCTGAACCTAAGACATAAAACTTCCTGGTAGATTTGTATATATCAACTTGGAGTTTTCCTTTCAGTGCGCACAACCATTGACAAATATTTACCTATGAAATCTATAGTGAGAATTTTGTAATTTTGTTCCTTTAAAAAACATGGAAATGTTATGGGAATATATTTTTATTGTAATCCCAGGTGTGGGAAAATAAGAGCCTGCTAGGGTCCAGAGAGTCAGAGTTGTTGTTATTGGCTTGTTGGTGTTCGGATGCTGTTGGTTGGTGTTTATTAAGCTGTCACGCACAAAGAAGAAACAAAGAGAAGAAAAAGAAAAAAAAAATTAGACATTAGGTTTCCTGACTTTGAAGGTCAAAATTTTCCCAAGGTACTTGAAGCCCCTAATCATAAGGAAATAGTGTAAAGATAATGTCACTCCCTTTCCACTTTATTGTTTTTCTCCCCTATCTAGTGTTAAAGGGTTGGTAAGGATGGATGCGAAAAGAACCCACAAAACAGCAAATGCTGGCTCCAGAACCCATTTCATTGCCACTCAAAAGTCTTATGCTTATAAAACTCACAGTGTTCTCTATACTATGACGTGTTCATTGAGTCCAGTAGGCTGCGAGATGTTTATTGGTAAAATGATTTTACTATTGAAGACTACACTCTCAGGGAAGTTGTGGATGCTGTCAGACACATGGACTTTCAATAAGCTAAAACCACAGAGTTGAGATTTTTTACATTCACCCTATGCTCTTCTTAGTGAACCATACCTTAAGACTATGAATTCATCCTCTCAGAAATTACCTTATGAGATTGAACTATGGGCTGGAGAGATGGTTCAGGGTTTAAGAACATTTGCTGCTCTTGCAAAAAGCTGAGGTCTTAACATTGACATGGTGGCTCACAATCTTTCATAATTGCAGTTCTTGTGGAGCCTCTTCTTAACTGTCTGAGCTCCTGCACGCATGTAATACACATACATAGACACTCATACACAAATATAATAATAATAATAATAATAATAATAATAATAATAATAATAATAATAATAATGGAGAAAAAGTATGTATTATTTGTGTGTTTGGGTGTTGTGTCTGCACATATGTCTGTGTACCACGTTCGTGCCTGATGCCATCAAATGCCAAAAGAGGGAATTAGATCCCCTGAAACTGGAGTAACAAACTTGTGAGCAATCACATCTGTGCTAGAAATGGATACAACATCCTCCAAAAGAGCAGCCAGCATTTAGCACTAAGCTATCTCTTCTGTTCATAAACATTTTATTTTTAAAAACATTAGATTGAACTCTGAATTCTCTTTGTTGTTTCTATTTCATTGGATTCTGCTTGGTTTTCATTATTTCTTCCCATCAAGTATTTTTGTCTATTTCTCCTCCTCCTCCTCATCCTCCTCGTCTCCTGATCCTCACCGTCTCCCTCCTTCTCACTCTTTTACTGAGTTTTCAGGTGTGTTGTTAAGTTACTGGCATGAGATCACTATATTTTCATAATGAAGGCAGTTATTGCTATGAACTCATCCTTCAGGTTTCTAGAATTTCATTCAAGGTCCTTCCCTCCCACTTTAAGACATCTGTTCATGTAACAGAGTTCAGCGGTTACATATGGGACAGCTAGAGATAGACTTTAAAATCTACCCCTTGAAATTGCCTCTGACTGGGACTGTGACTCTTAAGCATTTAAGTCCACTTCATTAGTAACATTATCCTGACCACAGCTGCCACTTCAGAAAGTCTGGAAATCCTCCCAATGTATAATAAAATCTCAAAACAGAACCTCAACTCTAAGGTTTAAAAGAAGTGTCAACTTTTGTTAAATTTGTTACCATTTTCACTAACCAAAACAATAGCCATTCCATTCTCTTACTCCAAATTTGTTCTTCATGTCACTGTACTGACCCCATGTAGCCTACCTGGTAGTCTGCTATGTAGATGACCCTGATTCCCAATACTTTTGGCCTAAACAGCAACTCTTCCTGATGATTCTCTCCACCATGCCGCTACTGCTCCTGTTATTTGCAGACACAATCTCATTGAAATCTTTGTGTTAGATTTTATGACTAGTAGTTCAGAGCTGAGGAAATTGAGGCTCCAAGTTGTTTTTCTTCATACCTCTTACCCGGTGTTGGTCCTGTTCTCATGGGATTTAAAAGAGTGATTGCCAAAAAAAATCCCTATTGACCATACTCACAAAACTCTATGTCAGTGTCTTGGGTCAGATGGCCAGATTAGGTCTGCACTTCTATTCCAGACCACAAAATTCCTCAACACCAAACCACCCACAAAAACTTCTACCCAAAATTTACCTGGCCTACAAGATATGCAGGGATAAAGTTAGAGCAGATATTAAGGGACTGTCCAGCCAATGCCTGGCCCAACCTGTGACCCACCCCATGTGAGAGAGCCAACACTGACACTATTAGTGATATTCTGCTCTGATGGCAGACATGATACTAGCATAGTTAGCTTCTGAGAGGCTCCACCCAGCAGGGGATTGAAATCAATCCTGAGACTCACAGCCAAATATTAGGCAAAATGCAAAAAGCCTTGTGGAAAAGTGAGGGAGGGGAGAGGATCGCAGGACCCAGAGAAGACAGGTATTCCACAAGAACACCAACAGAGTAAACTAACCAGGATCAAGGGTAGAGGGACATATGAGACTGAAGTAACAATCAAGGACCATGCATGGAATGGATCGAGGTGCTCTACACATAAGTAGCCAATGGGCAGGTTAGTCCTCATGTGGACACCCTAGTAAGGGGAGAAGGGCTGTCTCTGACATGGACTCTGTTGCCTGCTTTTATATTAATTCCCTCTGGCAGGGCTGACTTCCCTGGCCTCAGTGGAAAAGGATGCATTCAGTCCTGATGCAACTTGATATGCAGGGGCAGGTTGGAGGTTGTTCCCTTTTATTGAAAAGTAGGGAAGGGGGAACAGAGAGAAGAGAGAAGGAATGTGAAACTGAACGAAGAGGAGGGAAGAGCTTATAATTGGGGTGCAAAGTGAATAAAATAAAATAAAACCAAAAATAAAAATAAAATAAAAATTCTCAATACAGTCTTTATATTCTCTGTTAAGGAAAATACATTTTTATAATAATAAGCAATACCTTTAGGTAAGTAGGGACAGGTCTAATATCTTATTTAGAAAGGTTCTATTATAAGGAAGACTACTCTATGTGAACCATGGGATCTTGAGTGTATTTCGAGGCTCATTTTATAAGTTGGTAAACTTTATAAGATGACATTCTGAAGTAATTTTTTTCACTAGATCAGACTAAACACTGTTTCCTAACAGTGGAGCTCATGTAGCTGCTGAGAAATTTTCCTAAGCCTGACCTCCGTCTCTACTCAGTGAAATAGAGCAGACCACGAACAATGTAAATAACCCAAATAGCAAAAATGCACAACAAAGCTATTCTAGTGTGGGAGAGCTACAGACAAATGCTCTGCTGGAGGTCATGTTTCACACAGAGATTTGCACAATCATGGAAAAAAGTATCTAATCTTATTCCCTTTAACAGGCAAGACCATGTTAACCTAGAAAAATAAAAAAAATGATAGTCCTGTAGATCAAAAGGCAGTTCTGTGAGAACACTGGTGAGACCACGTAGCAGGCCTCCAGAGTGACTTCAGAGATTCCTCCTCTGTACCCCTGTCTTTTGCTTGTTCTGAAGAGGACCCACAATCAAGACTGACAAGTATGGCTACCTCAGCAAGGAGACGTAGACTTCTCACTACTCACATCCTCTTGACCTTCACTACGATTAAGGTTCTGGTGACATTCATGTTCTGCTTGTCAAGATAAGATCTGCCAGATTTCTGTCCGACTTATGACATCTGCAAGCACTCAGGATCAGGCATGCCTGAAGAAAGTGTGCTTCTGACCTTCCTGTTGCTAAGTGTTAATAAACTCCAATTATTTTAAAATATGAAGCTTCCTCAAGGTAATAGTTACATTTTGCCATATGTACTCCCTACATAATGCAAAGCCAATAAATCTTTCTCCAGGAAGATTGACTAGAAAGAATTGTTTAGCAGAGAAAAAAAGAAAAAAAAAATACTGGAATTAGATATCCAAGTTGTCAATCCTGCTTTTTGATATTTCTTTAGCATTCTGAGTCTCAGCTTCGCGATCTTTAACATGGGAGGCAACCAATGTTCAGTGTAACTATAGGACTAAAAGCAGCAATGAGTGAGTGATTATGGCACTCTCAGAGTTTGCATGTGAAATGTCCTTCACAGACTCAGGGATTGCAATGCGTGGTGCTCAGCTCACGTCACCCTTTCTGAATGTTGTGAGCTGTTTGCAATGTGGGGCCTACCTACACGAAGTGAAGTTTTGAGCTGACACACCTTGAGGCATATGTCCTAGCTCTGGACTCTCTTTGTTCTAGAAGCCAAAGTGGATAGCAGCAAGATGCCACATGCTACTGTTGCCATGGCCATATTCTCTTTCCCATCCTTCTCCCATGATGGACTATATGCCCACAGATAGCCAAAATGAACCCCTCAACTAAATTTCTTCCTTTCATGCTACAGTAATGAAAGGGTCAACTAGTAAGTCTTGGTAGGAGACATCAAAGACAACAGAAGAGCATTCTATGTATATCATCACACACAAAAACTCCATTTCACTTTCATTGTTCCGAAAAGCTACACGTTCCTCACACTCTCACGACCTTACTCTCACTGTTGTAGGCTTCCATCCTTTTGTATTAGTCCTCAAGAGAAACAGAACACTTGGGTGTAGGTGGATCTACATATAGATGATATAGGGCTAGAGAGATAATATGCATATTGGAATATAGACCATAATATAGGATAAGAATAGTCAAAGAAATAGATATACTGAGATACATGGAAAGAAATAATTTTGTTTAAAATAGGCTCACTTGATTTGGAATAGAATGGAAACTGAGGTAGAAGGTAATAGCTCAATCAATTCAAAATCTACAGACTAGAAAGGCAGAATTTGCATAATGTTCCTCTGAAGCAGATTGGGGTTTTTTTTTGTTTGTTTGTTTGTTTTTATTCAGGCAACTTGTTTTTGCTTTTTGAAGGCTTTAACTGATTAGATGATGTCCATGCACAGCATAGCAACCCCCCTTGCTTAAACTTTGTTAATTTGCATGTTAATTAAATCTAAAAAAGAAGTATAACATCCACACGAAATCTAGACTAACATTTATTCTAATTACAGGGTACCACAGCCTAACCAGGGTGAACATAAATGAAACATCACATGCCATAAGGTCGAGTGCCGAGCAAATGCAAATAAGTGGGAAAAAACTTTGTATTCATCAATTCCTTGAAAAGTGCTTGCCACAAATTAGTAAATCAACAGCTTCTTGCTCTAAATGTCTGTCTATGTTCCCACTTAATTAAGAACTTCATACCTATGTATTCTCTGCCACCTTCATTACTATGGGTGACAAAGAAAAGGGACACACTGTTCCCCACCTAGTCACACCAGCAAGGAGCTGCAAGAGGAGCTAGAGGTCATCAGTCAAGCTTTCCTGAGAATATGCTTCCTCCATGGACTCCACTGGGATTCATGAGATACTCTAACATTTTTCTTGGTTATTAATTTTTTTGTGAAATAATTCTTCACATGATGTCTTAACGGGAAATTTTGGAACGTTGTTTAATTATTAGAAAAACTATCACAAAATCTAACTTGACCAATACAAAACCATAGAGAGAAATGTTAAAAGTTTACAAAACATTAGAGAAAGAGGAATTCTCAAAACATACTTCTTTCTACCAACTAAGATTTTGGAGGTTTTCAAGTTCACTTTGAGTTTGATCATTAGCTAAAGGAATTCATAGAACTCACTGGAAGCAGATTCCTCATTATATTTTATGTCCTCTGTAAAACAGCAGTCAAAATCAACCAGGGAATAAGCCCATGGAAAGAGTCTGACAAAGCATCAAATGCATTGCTTGTACTTTTTGTCTCACGGAATCACAGACATTGTTCGTTTCCTATCATCATTGTATGACAACGTACACATAGGATTTCTAAACAGGGGAACCACCAGAGTCTCAGGGCTTAGCTATTTTTGATAAAGCCCCTCTTTTTCTCATGAATCACTGCATAAGGGCAGATCTTCTATCAGCCATTGAAGTTAAGCAGATACTACCCAACTGGAATCCCTTACTCTAGATCGCTGTTACTATCTGGCTGATACAGAATCCAGGTGACAATGCTACCTATATCAGACTGAACTGTGGAAGACAGACGTCAGAGGAGACAAAGGCAAAGCCAGATTTCTATGAGAAAGGTGAGATTCTTTCCCAAGCAGCTGGGCCCTCAGTTTTATTGAGGATGTGCTTGTCTTAAAATTTAATAAAAAGGAAGGCTGCAGTGGGATTATTTGAGAAAATGAATGAGCTTAAACACTGATTTTGCTCTGGATTTTGTCCGAAAATTTTCTCATCATTGTCTTCATCAAATCTCTCTTGAGAGGCAAGCATTGTATTTATTGACATTTTACAGATAGAAGAAATTAAAAATTTCCTAAACTTAAAGAGGTTTGGGAAAAGTCACCCCCATTTTCATAATGGGAAGTCCTCAAAGTGCAACTAATACCAGATCCATCGAAAAAGCTCAGATGAAGAGAAAAAATAAATATCAAAACAAAGCTGGACTCAGTGTTTTCAAGAGAAGAAAGGAATGTACACGAGTTTCCCTTTTGTAGCATTTGTAGTAAACCATCCCTCACAACATATGTGTGGTCTGTGGAACAATGTCCTCAGCATGGCCACTGCCATATTGAAATCAGAGCAACTGTGATTACCTTCAAGTGACCCTAACAAAAATCAGGCTGTTAGCAGTCCATCATGGAGGGAAGACAGTCATTAGACCTTTTCAGGAGTTATTTTATAATATGTGGGTTTCAGGGACTGAACTCATTTCCTCAAGCTTGGTGGCCAGTACCTTTATCCATTGAGCCATCTTCCTTTCATCAGTCCTGTTTGTTTTATTAATGGAGATTTTTGCTTTGTATTTTGCTTCTTTGTTCTTGGGAAGGAAGTTTAATGTCAGGACATATTATCATTGTAAACCACTCAGAAGATAGACTACTTTTAGAATTTATGGGTTATAATAAAGATTATCCATAACATTATTGAAATGCTCAGTGTAATTATCATTCTCTAATTTGTTAATATTACAAGAATCTAAAAGCCTATTCCTAATTTGTTTTAATCACTATAAAGTTTAAAGTGTCACCTACAGTCATGTTGGAAAGGCAAAGGAAATATTTACTTTTATCTAACACAACAACATTTTTCTTAAGCATAGTCTGCTTTCCAGTTCTCTGAAAATGAGTAAGGTTTCTTCTTCTTCTTCTTCTTCTTCTTCTTCTTCTTCTTCTTCTTCTTCTTCTTCTTCTTCTTCTTCTTCTTCTTCTTTGCCACTTACTTATCCAGCACCAGGCCAAAGAACAAGGACTTCACTTTTTTTAAATTTTTGTTCTTACACAGTAGAGCTAGAGTACACCAACAGGACAGTCTAGAGCACTGGCCATTTTGCATTTTAAATATTGAATCACAGTCTAAGGTTACTATGACAAAATCTTGTTTTGCCCGTGGAAGATCTTTGGCACAGATGTTACATCCAAAGTAAAGGGGATTTGAAGACCTGTAGTGAATTGAAAGAGATGATATAAATGTAAAAGTAGGAAGAATCCTACAGAGACAGTATGAGAGAAAGTGAAATATGGGCAAGTGTAGTGAGAATTTTGTAATTTTAGATTCTTTTTATTTATTTTATTTTTTACAATTTATTCATTTTTTATCTCCAATTGAGCTCCCCTCCCTAATCTCCTTCAGGTCCCACCCTCTCTCCCTTTTCTTCCTTTGCCCTTCCTCTAGTCCACTGAAAGGGGAGGCCTCCTCCCCTGCAATCTGACTCAGGTTACCAAGTCTTATCAGGACTACCTGGATCCTCTTCCTTTGTGGACTGGCAAGGCTACATAACCAGAGGGAAGTGATCAAAGTGCAGGCAACTGAGTTTATGACAGAGGAAGCCCCTGCTCTTTTTACTGGGGGACTCACATGGAAACTCAGCTTCCTATTGTGTACATCTATTTCACTGAAATTAGGGATAGGGCAAGGCTGCACACTCTCTTCATATGTTTTCAAGATAGTACTTGGAGTCCTAGCTAGAGCAATAAGAAAAACTAAATGATCCCAAGGGGATTCAAATCGGAAATGAAGTCAAAGGATCACTATGCACAGATTATATGATAGTATATGTTAGTGACCCCAAAAATTTTACCAGGGAACTCCTACAGCTAATAAACACCTTCAGAAAAGTGGCTGGTTACAAAATTAACTCAAAAAAAATCAGTAGCCTTCTGTGTACAAAATACAAATGGACCAAGAAAGAAATTAGGCAAACAACACCCGTCACAATAGTCGCAAAAAAAACATAAAGTACCTTGGTGTAACTCTAACCAAGTAAGTGAAAGACTTTTATGACAAAAACTTCAAGTCTTTGAAGAAAAAAAAATTGCAGAAGATATCAGAAGATGAGAAAATGTCCCATGTTCATTGATCAGTAGGATTAACATAGTAAAAATGGCCATGCTGCCGAAGGCAATCTACAGGTTCAATGCAATTGCCATCAAAATACCAACACAACTTTTTACAGATGTTGAAAAAAATTATCAACTTCATATGGAAAACCAAAAAACCCAGAATAGCTAAAACAATCCTCTATAACAAAATATCTTCTGGGGGTATCTCCATCCCTGATCTCAAACTGTATTTTAGAGCAATAGGAATAAAAACCGCATGGTACTGGCATGGAAACAAACAGCTGATCAGTGGAGTCAAATTGAAGACCAGAAATAAACACACACCTACAGAAACCTGATTTTTGAAAAAGATGCCAAAACCATGTAATGTAAAAAAAAAAAGATAATATTTTCAATACATTTTGTAAATGGTTCGCTAGGAATTCCTATAAAATCATGAGCTATAAACCTGAGGGTGGGTTCTCTAATTCATATAAACCCTTCACTGTGAACACACTGTTGATAGTGGCTCATCATTCCTCCTCATTGATGGCCTGAGAGTCACCATGCCTACTCCCTTTTTTGTCCCAATGCCCAGTGAAATAATTGCCAACTGGCCAAAGAAACAATTGCCTTGTATAGTACAGACTTAACCCTATAGGTTTGTTTGGAGTGAAACAAATCAAATGTCGTCTAAGTTCCCATGCATGCAATACCAGTATTTCAAATAGTATGCAATGAGTGAATTTATTTTAGTGAGCCATGATTATCCTTTCTTGACAATTTGAACAGATGTGGAAAATGTTTTAGGAGACCAGTATATATTACTGTTTATAAAATCACAGAAGAAATGAATCCAACCAGATGCTGTCCAAAAATACTTTTAAGAGATGAGAGCCTTGTCGATTTCTAATTGGCAAAGAAAATAACATCACATCAATAAAATTTAATTAAGTTATTAAATATTTAAGATGAATTTCACATTGTAGCTGATTGAATGAACTCCTTTTTAGTGCTTGCATCTTGTTATAAAGTCTGTACATGAATCAAAATCAAATATAAAACCAAACAATTTAATGTATTCAACTAAATAAAAACCCTCATTGCCTGTATTCTGTTGAAATTTAAATCACCTCAGAATACATCACAATTTATATGTCCATCCCATCAGGAATCACATAATAAAGCACTATTATAAATACACCGCAGGCAAAGTGGTCCCACCTTGTAAAACATAACTCATTCAGTTCACACATTTGATTTCATCTCAATAATAATTTAAAATAATATTGTTCAATTTACAATGGATGTCAAATTTCTTGTAGAAGGTGTAATGGATATTTACTAACTTTGTTTTCATACCAAGCAGTACCCTCTACATATGCACGCATCTTTATTCTCTTTTGCATAAATACGTTACATGAAGAATAGACATTTGCCATTTAAGAAAGACAGCGTTAGATACAAGATTACCTCCTTTCCTTAAACAAAACTGATCCCATTTCTGTTTCACAGACCTGAATATTCCTACTCAGTATCATGTCTCCTCTGATACACTACCTCAAAGACTAATGTACTGTCATTGAGTCACCAAAAACATAGGCACCAAGAAATAACCAAAGACATTAATAAAAAACTCAAGTATGCTCCTGGGTCATTTTACTTCATCATTACAGCAGAGAAGTGAGCCCCAGCTTCTATGCTTGCATATAAACTGAAAGTCACACTGAAAGCTACACAGAGAACAAGAAGAACCCATAATTTTGATTAAGCATAAATCTCATTTTTCTCTTTGAAATACTTCTGACATTTTCACCACTGAAACGAGCACTATCTTCCAGCAAGACATCACTCTGATACAGCTATTGTTCCTTTTTCACTCTACATTTTGATGCTCAAATAACAAACATGTCTCGTCTCCACCAACACACTTCTTTGCAATCACTCAAATTAAAATTCCACCAAAATGTCTTTTCAGCCAGTCTATATCCTGAGCCTCCTGGCTTGGTGGAGCCAGAGCATCCCAGCTCTTCCTCATTCTTGTCCTAGCTTCTCATTCACTTTAACCTCTTCCTCATTCATAAATGGGCTAGTCCCCTTTTATATCCTGACTCCTCCCAAGTCAAGCCCTGGCTCCTCCTCCTTCACCTGCATATCTTTAGGTTTGAGTGTTTTCCTCTGATTAAAGACTTCTTTGGCATATATTTTAATCTGCTACTGGCTGGAACCTCCCAGAAGACAGTCAAGTTAGGCTCCTGTCATGTGCATCTTTCTGGGTCTGGGTTACCTCAGTCAGGATGATCTTTTCTGGTTCCATCCATTTACTGCAAATTTCATGATTTCTTTGGTTTTAATAGCTAAGTAGTATTCCACTGTGTAAATGTACCACATTTCTGTATCCATTCTTTGGTTGAGGGACATTGAGGTTGCTTACAGTTTCTGGCTATTATGAATAAAGCTGCTGTGAATATAGTTGAGTAAATGTCCTAGTTGTATGGTGGAACATCTTTTGGATATGTGGCCAGGAGTGGTGTAGCTGGGTCTTGAGATAGAACTATTCCCAGTTTTCTGAGAAAGCATCAGATTGATTTCCAGAGAGGTTGTACAAGATTGTATTCCCAACAGCAATGGAGGAAGGTTCCCCTTTCTCCACATCCTCTCCAGCATGTTTTCACTTCAGTTTTTTTATCTTAGCCAACCATAGGACGGAACTCTGTGGGTCCTGTGGAAGTCTTTGGGGAAAGGTGGAAAGACCTGGAGGGACAGGAACCTCACAGAAGACAAAGACAACTAACCCAGTCACACAGTCACACGGGGGCTTTCAGAAACTGAGACATCAATGAAGGAGCATGCATGATCTGGATCTAGTAACCTTGCATACTTGTAGGCAACAGGCAGCTTGGTCTTCCTAGGTAGTACCTGGTGAGTGGAGAGATGGTGTCTGTTTTTAACATGGAGTCTATTTCCTGCTTTTGGGTCACTTCCCCATGGCGCGACTGCCTTGCCTGGCCTCAGGGGATGAAAAGATATGCTCAGTCCTGATGTGACTTGATTTGCTGGGGAAGATTAATACAGGGTGGAGTGGAGGGAGGCTCCCTCTTTCTGGGGGAAAAGGGCGAGAAGGGGAAAGGAGAGGAAGAGGTGGGGGGACTGGCAAGAGGGAAGGGACTGGATGTAAAGTTTAAAAAAAAAAAAAACTAATAAAAAATAAAAAATAAAACAAAGGCTTACCAGGCCACAGAAGATGACAATACAGCCACACCTGATGAAATCTGATAGACTAAGATCAGAAGGAAGGAGAGGGGGACCTCCCCTATCAGTGGACTTGGGGAGGGGCATGAGTGAAGAAGGGGGAGGGAGGGTGCATTGGCTACATATTTTTAAAGTTTTTTAAATTTATTTTTTTTTAAATCACTTTAAAGATGTCTTTTCTCTGTCTCTTCCATACTCAAACTTTTCTAGAGTTCCCATGAAGACAACAGTAGAAGTCTCTATGACTATGGCAGTCTGAGGGGACAGAAATCTACCTTAACAAAGAAATCCTATTTCCCCCTAAGTTTTGAAAGCCATGATAATTTACATGTCTAGTTTATAACCAGAAGTAAAAGTCTGTGGTTAATATTTCAGGCCAGCTTCTGTCACTAAATTAGTAAAGAATCTACCTTGCTCACATATTGCTTCTAGAAAAGTCTCTTACTTCAAATTGTATCAAAATCTAGTATTTCTCAGGAGCACATCCCAAGGCAACCCGTATGTTACCATGTCTTTTAACAGTCATCCTGAACTTGTGCACACCTGGAACATACTTAATGCTCTAGGCAGAGAGGATTGAAGGACAGTGTTCCCTTAGGTCACTGCTGTACTAGCTCTTTGTCACGTAGCCATGCTCTGACATGCCTTACTGCTCATTCTGCAATGGCTCAGTTATTTAGTTATTCAGACATTCATCAGATTTTACTACCAGGAAGTAAGGACACACAGAACCCTGAGGTGCTGTAGTGAGGCCAACAGGTTTGTACGTATGTGTACATTGTCAGGTGAGTAAGCAGACTAGATGGGAGTCCTGAAATATTGAAAAATTTCAAGTATGTCCTCTCTGGTTTTTATTTTTATTTCTATTTATGAGACAGGGTTTCCTTATGTAGCCCTGCTGGCCTGAGACTTACTCTGCAGACTGCACTGGCCTTGAACTCAGAGAGAGCATTTTGCTTCTGCCTTCTTAGTGCTGGGATTAAAGGTGTGCATCACCACCTCTGGCTCTTCAGAAGATTTTATGCTTCAATTTTACAAACTCAAAACCTTTTCTTACATTTAAGGATAGAGTTCTGGAAAGAAACACGAAATTCCTTTTCCTTTCAAATGTAACCAGCATTCCTCTTTACTGCAAATGACGTGCTTTCGTTTTATTAGCTCATTAGTTTTTCTGTGCCTTTATAGGCGCTTCTGTCATAGGGAGATATATGGGAAACTTGATATTCAGAAGCCAGGTTCATTGTTGGAAGTAACCATTTTAACAAGTAATCAGTAAAAAACTTATAGCCCATGAGCACAACGTCAATAAACACTATGCTGTAACTGTGTGTAAACAAGAGAGAAGAAAAAAAAAATCTACTGCATTCACTTCTCAGGTTTGTATATAGTAAATAGGAGCTGTTTTAGATGGCACAGAAGAATGCTTTTCACTATTAACCCCTTCTTTCTACCGATTCTATAAGGAAGGCTATGAATACATTGGCGTAATGTTTGCTTCAATGAGACCTCAGTACAAGCTATCTGTCTTTCCAGTGGAGAAAAAAAAAAAAATCCAACCCCCCCCCATTGTAGAATGGCTTTGTGAGGAAAAATGCTAAAACTTGAATATTAAATGACACATAATTAAATACAGTTCACCTCTTCCTTATAACCAGTGTTACATAATCAAAAAATATAGAAAAATTGAAGCATCATAGAATTAAGTTTATAATTAAATTCATTAAAAAAATAGCCAGTCTATCTGAAAATTATGGACACTTAATTTATGGTTCTCATGAACCACGGGTATACTTTATATTCCACTATTTTGTGCCCATTAGAAAAGAATGTGAGCCTATTTGTCAAATGCTTGCACTTTCAGGTAGTGCTACACTGTGGGGTGTTGAGAAAAATGCCTAACTTCTTTGTGTCTTCTCCACACAGGAAGTTAAGGTCAGTGTGCCTCTCCCACTTATGGGAACACCCTTGTCTATTCTGCATTCTTCAGCTTCCAGGTTAGGCCAGCCAGCTCATTGAAGGAGAAGGATTTTATCACATTATTGTTGTTTTCTCCAGAGGCAATAGATAATTACCACGTTTCACCTGTTTCTACAAACACTCCAGAATAAGCAGAGAATTTAATTTTAGTACTCCAAGTGTGAAGAAGAGTCAAAGAATCTCTCCCTCCCCCCAAATGTTTGTGAAACACTGAAGCAAAATTGGGCTTTATTCTGAAATTACTAGACTCCTGACTCAGAATACGTATTTCTACTTATCACTGAGAAAGCTCCAGTCTGTGGTACACTTCCTGAATCAAAGTGATCAGTGCTAGCAATTTCTTTGTAAATTGTACAAGAAAAAAAAAAACAAACAAACAAACCTGTACTTCAAAGTCAAGAATTCTAACCACCAAAAATTTAAAAAAAGTCTTTTTTAAAATGTAGGCATGGTTTCTCCATTTAATAGGTTTGCAGTACAGTTTCAAATACTTCTTTATTTTAAATTAGCATATGTTAATTGCTAATGGATTTCTTCATGGCATTTCCAAATCAGAACATATAGTACTTTTGATACTTTAATTACACTCACCCCTCTATTATTCATTTCTCTCCTCCTTCCCCTCGTTTTCTTCGTCTATATTATTAATAATTCTCCCTTAGCTTTCCTATCCTTTCATCCCCCTCTAAAGCACACATATGAGAGAAAATATGATGCTTTTTCTTGGGAGACTGTCTTGTTTTGCTTATTATAATGATGTCCAATTTCATCCACTTTCCTGAAAATGACACAATTTTGTTCCTCTGTATGGCTAAATGAGACTCTGAAATGTATATAGCCCACCTTTTTTCCTTTGTTTGTCTACAGATGGATTTTTTGGTTGATTCCATAACATTACATGTGGGTAGTTTTTAAGGGGTACACAGCTATTGCTAAAATAAGCTAATTTTATGAAGCTATATTATAGAAATAGCTTTTTTAAAGTAAAGAACTTATTTTAAAAAAATTAATATTAGTTGCAGTTTATTAACTTTGTATCCCAGCTGTATCCTGCTCCCTCATTCTTTCCGAATCCCACCCTCTCTCCCTCATCTCCTCCCTGCCCCTTTTCAAGTCCAATGATAGGGAGGATCCCCTTTCATCTGACCCTGGTTTATCAGGCATCTTCAGGACTGGCTGCAAAGTCCTGCTCTGTGTCCTAGCAGGGCTGCTCCTCCCTCCGGTTGAGGGGGGGGGGGTCAAAGAGCCTGCCATTGAGTTCCTGTCAGAAATAGTCCCTGTTCCCCTTACTATGGCACCCACTTGGATACTGAACTACCATGGGCTACGTTCGAGCAGGGGTTTTATGTTATATCTATACATGGTCCTTGATTGGAGAAACAGTCTCATAAAAGACCCCTGTGCCCTGATATATATGGTCCTTGTGGAGATCCTGCTCCTGTCCTCTCCAAGTCATACTAACTCCTCCTTTTTTTAAAATTATTTTTATTAATTACAGTTTATTCACTTTGTATCCTCCCTGTACATCCCTCCCTCCTCTCCTCCCAATCCCACCCTCCCTTTCCCTTCTGCACCCATGCCCCTCTCCCAGACAACTGAAAAGGGAGGTCCTCCTCCACTTCTCTCTGACTCTAGTCTATCAGGTCTCATCAGGAGTGGCTGGATTGTCTTCTTCTGTAGACTAGTAAGGCTTCTCTCCCCCTCAAGTGGAGGTGATCAAAGAGCCAGCTCATGAATTCATGTCAGAGACAGTCCCTGTTCCTAATTACTATGCCCATGGTAGCTCAGTATCCAAGAGTGTTCCCTAGTAAGGGGAACAGGAACTATTTCAGATATGAACTCAATGGTTGGCTCTTTGATCTTCCCCATACACACCCGAGGGAGGAGCAGCCCTGCTAGGCCACAGAGCAGGACTTTGCAGCCAGTTCTGAAGATACCTGATCAACCAGGGTCAGATGAAAGGGGAGGAAATCCTCCCCTATCAGTGGACTTGGAAAGGGGTAGGGAAGAGATGAGGGAGGGAAGGTGGGATTGGGAGGGAATGAGGGAGCTGGATACAGCTGGGATACAAAGTTAATAAACTGTAACTAATATTAAAAAATAAAAAAGTAAAAAATAATAAATTATTTGTTTAAAAAAAGCACTTTTTATAATATAGCTTCATAAGGTTAGCTTACTTTAGTGATAACCGTGTACCCATGGCCCCTTAAAAACTACCCACATAAATATACATAATTTTAATATACCTTGAAATACACATAACTTTTAATTATGTGTGCATGTGTATATACTTCTTTGGGTGTATGTTCAAGTCAGTGTAGGTGTCCATGGAGGTCAGAAGTTTTATGATCCTGCCAAGCTTGATTTCTAGGTAGTTGTAAGTTGCCCAATGTGGCCACTCGGAACTGTACTTGGGTCCTTTGAGATAAGTAACTAGTTAGTCATGTCTCTAACCCTGGAATGTTATTTTTAAAAACATTTTTTCTTTATTTTTATTGCTCTGTGTGTGTGTGTGTGTGTGTGTGTGTGTGTGCGCATGATGTTTGTGTCAGCAGCCACAGAGTTCAGAGAGTTAAGAAGGGCATCAGATCTTCAGGAATTAAGTTACTGTGTTATGTGCCATGCAGTGTGGATGCTGAGAACTGAACTTGGATCTTTTGGAAGAGCATCTCCTACATCTTGTAGTTTTAATGACCAAACCCATACTTACTTCCATGTATCAGTGACTGAACCAGGTAGCTTCCTACTAGCAGTCCAGAAAGGTATATTTATCCTGTATCCTTGTCAACACAATATCTTTTATCTATTGCTTTCTTGATGATGGACTTTCTGACGGGAATGAGCAAGAATCTAAAGGAGACCAAACCTGGCAAACATTTTTTTTATGTTGTTAAGAGCAATTTATACTTTAAAAAAGTCATTGTATTTAACTATCCTACAGTTCACTGTGTTAACGTAATATGTGAAAAAAAAGTGAATGTTTCAAGACAATCAGTGATGTCCAGCTCCATGGCTGGACAGAGAAGTTTCTCTGAAAGACTCCCCACAGCTAGAATTACACCAAAATAAGTCACGGTTCTGTGGTCTGTTGCCATCTCATCCATTGTGTCTGAACCCTGGTGACACTATTACATCTGAGAAGTGTGCTCAGCAAGTTGCTGAGATGACTGAAACTGCACTGCCCACATCCAGAACCATCAACAGAAACTGTTAGATAGCGCTCAACTGCGTGTCGCACCCCAGCGCATCAAAAGTTAAAAAAGTTGTGTGAGAAATTCTACCTCATGCTCACCATATCAGCATCTCACCAAACATTTTATTTAAAGCCTCTTTTTTATTTTTTTATTTCTTATTAATTACAATTTATTCATTTTGTATCGCAGCTGTAGACCCCTCCCTCTTCCCCTCCCAAACCCGCTCTTCCTCCCTTATCTCCATCGATACCCCTCCCAAGTCCACTAAGAAAGAAGATCATCTTCCCCTTCCATCTGACCCTGGCCTTCAGGTCTCACCAGGACTGGCTGCATTGTCTTCCTCTGTGATCTACTAAGGATGCTCCCCCATCAGGGAGATGTGATTGAAGAGCCAGCCACTGAGTTCATGTCAGAGACAGCCCCTGTTCCCCTTATTAGGCTACCCACTTGGACACTGAACTGCCATGGGCTACATCTGTGCAGGGGGTCTGGGTTATCTTCATGCATGGTCCTTGGTTGGAGTATCAGTCTCAGAAAAGACCCCTGGGCCCAGATTTTTTCATTCTGTTGCTCTCCTTGTGGAGCTCTTGTCCCCTCGAGGTCTTTCATCTCCCCCTTCTTTCATAAGATTCCCTGCACTTTGCCCAAAGTGTGGTTATGAGTCTAAGCATCTGATACACTATTGGGTCAAGTCTTTCACATGCCCTCTGTAGTAGGCTCCTGTCCTGTTCCCTGGTTTTTCTATCTTCCGATGTCCATTCCCTTTGCTTTTCTGAATGAGGATTGAGCATCTTACCCTGGGTCCTCCTTCTTGATTAGCTTCTTTAGGTGTACAGATTTTAGTATGTTTATCCTATATTATTTGTCTAATATCCACTTATAAGTGAGCATATGCCATATGTGTCTTTCTGCTTTTGGGATACCTCACTCAGAATGATCTTTTCTAGATCCCACAATTTGCCTGCAAATTTCATGATTTCCTTAGTTTTAATTGCTGAGTAGTATTCCACTGTGTAAACGTACCACAATTTCTGCATCCATTCTACCTTTGAGGGACATCTGGGTTGTTTCCAGATTCTGGCTATTCTGAATAAAGCTGCTATGAACATGGTTTGAGCAAATGTCCTTGTTGTGTACTTGAGCATATTTTCAATATATGCCTAGGAGTAGAATAGTTGGATCTTGAGGTAGCACTGTTCCTAATTTTTTGAGAAAGCACTCGATTCCTAGCAGTGCTTTGTTCTTGTTAATAATGTTGGAAAAAATGTGTCCACAGCCAGGAAGAGGCAAAAAAAAAAAATTCCTAACACCATGAAATTTTTTTATGCTTCAAGAAAAAACAAACTCATTTCTCATTGTCAAAATGTATTGATTGTAGCAGCTCCTATTTTGATTAGTAAATCTGTGCCTGGGCTCACTTACAATGATTTAAAATTCACAGTCTAAAACTGCAATCCCACTCACCCCAACCTAAAAAAAAAAAAAAAAATCAAAAAATTCAAACAAAAAAACCTCTATAATTGGTAGATCCCTCCTATTTCAAAAAGATTCAAGACAAGTTATTTTTTACTTTAACACTGAAAGGTTTTACAGAAGGGTACCATTTTAATGTTTATTGAGATCCTCTTCTTATTGCACTCAAATGTCAATGGTTCGTGTGCACAGCTTTTATTACATTATATAAATACAAGTGCAATCACTGAGAGCATAAACCACTGGCAAGATTAAATGGTGTTCTGATCAGCTTCCACATATCTGACATGGGCTGTGGTAAATGTCCTTCACAGCCTGGGCATGATACAGCACCTTATGTACATCTGGACCCATGAGTCCCCCAAAGTGGAGGACATCCCAGAACTGGTGAGTGAATTACATAGGTATAGTTAGATGGCTGCTTGGCATGAACTACTGTCCTCTAATCATGTCATAGAGGACTTGAATCTAGTATGTTAAAAAGCCTTCAAAACAAAATTTATCTGTGACTGTGAGCAAGATAGTCTCTGAAGTCTATGACATGCCTCCTTTTATTGTGAAGATTAAAGAACTCCTAGTCTTTAACCATTAAGATTAAAAAGTATGATTTCTCTTTATTTATATATCCTGGGGTAAGTATATTAGTCCCACATCAAGAAAAGAAGTGCATAATCCACACTTAAACATTTACAATTGAACTAAATTAACATATGCAGTACAAGTGATGTAAAAATGTCTCCAATATAAGCTGATCCTAACCACAGGCGGCTCTTCTCTCACTGTCTAACCGAGTAACCTAATGGTCAGGAGTTCATCTTACCTCTTACTAATTAAGATGCAGTAGTGTGTTCTAGGAAAGTTCAAGACACTCTCCAATTATAATCATATGTAGCTAAGCATTAGGCTCTGATAAGAGAACTATAAGTTCCGAAATAAATTGCAAACCAAAGAAGCATTTACAGTTATGGGGAAAATGTATCCTGTAACTGGAGATCAAGTAGTGATAAACATAGGGAATAATTGCAATCTGAACAGTTACAACCTTTTTGAGTTGTATCTTACAAGAATGTTTCTGAGTAACCTTTGTGTGTATGTGTATTTCTTAATGTATTTCTCATTATACTGTAAATAAACAAAACCATCAGAGTGGAATATGTAGCTCTAAAACTGTTGACACTCCAGCCTGTCAGTTACAAGAATATGTCTGGTATTGTTGATGCGAGTATTAGGTAAGCTAATATTTTGCTTTAAAGTGCAATGTTCACTACCGACTTAAGGGTTGGAGGTGCCCAGTTAGAAGGGTCACTTTAGAAAACTGGGGAATATGGCTGGACACTAAAGTATTTAACCCTATCTGGGCTTCTGTCTGATCTGTGCTTCCTGATCTCTCCAGTTGTGAATAAGCAGCCTCGCAATCTTGTGTTCATACCCAAGAGTCTTTCCTACCCCTTTGCCATCCTCAGCAACACAGAGAATACCTTTAAACTGTAAACCTAAATAAAACCTTGTTATGTTGCATTTCGTTCAATATTTGCTCTGAGTCAGGAGGAAAGTAACTACTATATCTAGGTACATTCTTGCTCAGATAGAACTTCTGTCCCAGTTTTTTCACAAGCCCTCCCTTTGAATCAAATTGCAGTAATCTGTTCTGGTGGCCATCCAAGATCACTTCTCTGTCAGTGAGCCGCCACTGTATAACCCTAGATTTACTGTTCTCTTTATTCAGTCCCACGGTGCCTTCAGGACCAGCTCTCAAATATTGGGTCTGGGTTGTTTTCTGACTTTACTTGTGACTCCAGCCAAGGATTTTAGATTTGTTTACAAAGGTACAGTTAAGCACAGAGGGTTATGTAAGATGTGAGCAGCATGTAACCTCTGAATTCTAAGACCACAGGTGTGATTGCAGGGAGACGCATCTATAGCAGCCACCGCCGAACGATAAACGCCCTCTTGCTTGCCTGCTCTACTTGCTGTTGTCAACTGACTTATTGACATTCTTCTTCCGCCTCTGTATTTCCATATATCCTCAAGCATGAAACCTGGTTCTGCAAGAAGGCTACGTTGTGTGGGTTATTTTTGTTATCACGAAGAATAAAATATTTTTTCTATGTAAAACAATAAGTTTTTCAAGCACTTTTGTGTATTTAACTACAACTCCAGCTTATTCTTGGAGATAAGTTTGGACATCTTAGAAGTTTTGCTGCATTTCATCAAGTAAGCATTATTGATTTTTAATGAAATAAATGAATCCTGTGGATTTCTCCAAAGAATGTCACAGGCAGTATTTTTATTTGAAAATAAGCAGTAGTTTTTTTTTTTTTTCCTTTTATTCTGGTGTGTGTGTGTGTGAAAATGCTGTTTCTATCCTTTTCTCGCCATAAAAAATATTTTGTGGCTCTCAAGTTAAAAAAAAAATCAAGCTATATTACAGAATTAAACAAATATTTAAGTTGTTTTGCTTTATAGCAGTTCAGAGTTAATCCTGTAGCATTCCATATTACTAACTCTCAGAGCCAACTTTCTGTGAACTGCGACAAAAACGTTTTTTTTTTTTTTTTTTTTTTTTCTAAAATCAGTGATCATTTCAATCTCTGCAGTAGTTTCCAGGGGCCAGATTCTTCACTCACTTCCAAAGTCATAGTAAACTACGGGCACCAGGGTAAGACTGAGATAGTACCAACAGTGACTAAGATCCTAGCCAGCAGTTACACACGCGGGAGAAGAGGGAACGGCGAGGCGGGCAGGACATTCCTAACTGTGAGTTAACACACAGGCCTGCAAAGATACTCAGCATGACACAACAGGTACCATATGTGGGACACTGAATCTGACTCAATTATTTTCCTCTCTCTGGAAAGTTACAAAATATATACAGAGAACTGGAGGAGAGGTAAATGTCAGAAATATTTGGTTGTATTGAAAAACAAAAAATTTCCTTATCTACTGTTTTGCAAATCTTTTTTTTTAAAAAAAATAATCAATTTTTATTAATTACAGTTTATTCACTTTGTATCCCAGATCCCAGCTGTAAGCCCCCTCCCTTGTTCCCTGCCAAACTCACCCTCCCTCTCTCTTCTTCTCCTATGCTCCTCTCCCAGTCCACAGAGAGGGAGGTCTTCCTCCCTTTCCATCTGACCTTAGTCTATCAGGTCCTCGTCCTGTTTTGCAACTCTTACAAGAAGAAAGCTGGGTTCTTGGCATTGCAGAAAGATTTTCAACAAATTTAGAGTTGAACTGGTGCTAGGTGGAAGCTGGTGCCTGCCTGGCAGCTCACCCAAAGATTAATACCTTATGAGTCCTAAATAAAAACTAACATCAGTGCCCGCCCTCCATCACTAATTGGCAGAAGTATTATGAGTTCAGTCATACCAATCTCTTAGAAATGACTTAAGCAAAAAAAAAAAAAAAAAAAAAAAAAAAAAAAAAAAAAAAAAAAAAAA
>NW_026594462.1:74341-89862 GCF_907164565.1 Psammomys obesus
AAAAAAAAAAAAAAAAAAAAAAAAAAAAAAAAAAAAAAAAAAAAAAATGGGAAGAGGTACTGTTCTATCTTTGGAAGTTGCTAATAACTAAAGAGGTAAATACAAATACCAGTGCATCCAGTCCTGATGAGATCTGATAGGTTATGGTCAAAGAGAAGGGAGGAGGACCTCCCCTATCAGTGGACTAGGAGAGGGTCATAGGGGGAGAAGAGGGAGGGAGGGTGGGATTAGGAGGAGATGAGGGAGGGGGCTACAGGAAGGATACAAATTGAATAAATTGTAATAAATGATAATAATATAAAAGGAAAAAACAAACAAAAAAAACCACCTAAAATACCAGTGGAAATAAAATACACAAAGCTAGGGACATTTACACTTCTAAGATGCAGCTGTTTGACCAAGGACCATGTATGAATGTAACCTAGAACCTCTGCTCAGATGTAGCCTGTGGTAGCTCAGTAACCAATTGGTTTCCCATAGTGAGGGGAACAAGGACTATTTCTAACAGGAACTCAATGACTGGCTCTTTGGCCTCCCCACCCCCCAAGGCAGGAGCAGTCCTGTTAGGCCACAGAGGAGGGCTTTGCAGCCAGTCCTGAAGATACCTGATAAAACAGGATCAGATGAATGGGGAGGAGGTCCCCCCTATCAGTGGACTTGGCAAGGGGCACGGTGGAGAGGAGGGAGGGAGGGAGGGATTGGGAGGGAATGAGGGATCGGGACACGGCTGGGGTACAGAGTTAATAAAATGTAACTGATAAGAAAAAAATAAAATACAAAAAAATAAATAAATAAAATAAAAAAAGATGCAGCTGTTTGGACTGAAAATTAAGAAATATAGATGAACCAATAACTGACAAACATGAAACAGTTGGTTTCCACATCCCGAACACTGGCCAATAGCTTAATTTTTCTTTAGTATTGATTATAATGAACAAAGATACACAAAAGCAGTTCATTTCTATTTTTATAACATTGCATGTGAAAAAGAGCTACCAAATGTGTTATTTTAAAATCAATCTTTTAGGTAAAATTTAATGTTAATCAGGTGATTTTGAAATGTTAACCTAAAATTCAATATAACAGTTAATAGTCTGTAATCATTTTCAGAAGATGATTTTTAGAAAATATCATGTTTTGGGGGAGAAGGAGATTTTGTGCCTATATTTCAAAATTAAAGAGTGTAGGGCTGAGACGCAGTTCATTTTCTAAGATATTTGCCTAGCAGACCTAGTATGTTCCATCCTCACCAACGGATAAACCAAACCTGGTGGTTCACTCCTGTAAAACCAGCTTGGGAAATGAAGACATGAGAGTCAGAAGAGCAAGGTCATCCTCAGTTACATATTGAGTTGGAGGCCAGCTACGTGAGCCTTTATTAGAGTGTGTCAAAAACAGAATGCAATTTATTATTACAAAGAGCTTAGAGTAAAACACACACTGTGTTCCTCTTTTATTTTTTTAATCTCAGAAAAACATGAGCTGTCTTATGAAAGGAGTTGACTCCCAATTTAATGCTGACTCCAAGATACTTTCCCCATATGGAAAAGTGCAACACACTCACACACACACACACACACACACACACACACACACACACCACATTATGGTAGGCTTACTGCATACATCTTTCCATGGGAGAGTGGTGGGATGTAAGGGAAAGTGGGATTTTCTTTGTCAAGCCTGTCTGTATTCTGACCCAAGGACTTTCACTCATGAATGGGGTGTCTTTAAGGATGTGGTTTAACCTCTTAGGAAGTGTTTTCTTCAAATTTTCTATTTAATCTATGATTTGTTGCATGCTTCCTTGGAACCTATTTCTACTCAAGATGATGAAAGATATCTGGATGAAGATCTTCAATACAAGTAATCTAATCAGAAAAAAAAAATCCTGATAATTTAAGGAGGAGGTTCATTAAGCATGAAGTATACAGAAAGAGAATTCAGTCAGGAAGTTCAAGGTTTTATCGCAGGAACTGTCATCTGTACTTATGTGTATGGGAACACGATGTGGAAAAATCTACAAGAAATTTAGCAACACACACATACACATGCACACACATGCAAACATACATGCATACCAACATGCACACACACATGCACATACATGGACGCATGTACACAAAAACTCACACTAAAAGGTTTGAAATATTAACAAATTTGTGAATAAAAGAGCAAGAAAATCTAGAGATATTGTCAATTTCTGTTTGTGAAACCAGATATCAACTTACTCTAAATTGTGTAAATAAAAAAAAAAATGAGCATGAAAAACAAACACATCCATTTGGTGTTTGGAAACTGAAAACAATACAAACTGGGATTTTTGTCTTACTTTATTTTTTAAAATGTCATTTTTAAAGTTAAATTAAACTTCATGCTTCTCACTAGTGATGAAAGCTAAAGAGGATGGTAGGAATTTGCCCGAGTGTGGATGGGAATGGTGCAAATTTTAACCAATATCAAGGACGTGAGTGTAACACGTATTCTCTGATTCTCTAGAAATTCTTACTGTATGGTTCCGTAATCAGACTCTAAAATTAGTGAAAATCAATTTCAATAAAATATTATTTAAAAATATAGATGAAGCTGAGAAACATCTTAATGAATAAACTACTTTCATACATAGTTTTACATATACTACACTGTCTCTTCATTCGTCTAACACAGTCAGTTCTTCCAGCATTGAAATAAATTGCTGTTTCTTCACTGAAGATACTGGTATGGAAATTCCAGGACTGCATTTAGCAGCTATATTACAAAAACTAAACAAAACATACATTTTTGATGTGTTCTCTTATATTTAATTTCTAAGCTCTTGTAGGTTAAATCCACCTAAATCTTCTGTACAATACAGGAAATTACTGGGGTTTTGTTTTTGTTGTTTTCTATTCAAGCCAGGCGAGGATAAATTGTAGAGTTTAACTATCAAAAGAAAATTTCATGCATAATTTAACCCAGTACATAATTTCATTTAACTAATAAAGTAGCTCATCTTCTTTTTTATTTTATTAGAAACAATAATATGGATCCAGCCAAACTTTGTGTACTCCTAATGAACTGGAATATTAAACATGAAGAAAAAAGGAACACAAAACAAATCTTAATTTTTTCTCCCTTTTCACACTCACACATGCTATTAATCCAAATTATTCCAAACTCACCTCATTCCTATTCTTTCATTGATTCTCATTTAAATTTGCAAATAGGATCCTAGCTCATGGTTACTTGCTCTGCCGCTCTAGATCCAGCTCACCCCTCTCCATTACACTGCCTGTCTCTTCAGGGTGTGTCCTTTGGACCATATCAATAAGATCTACCCTTGGATGATCTGCTAAATTCTGTGATTAGGAAGCCCTGGAAAGAGATAGATCATGGAGAAGAATGATGCCACTGAGTTCATTCCCTGATACCTGCTCACTCGGTGGTATTTACCTAACACAAAACACTGCTCCTTCAAAGTGTTCTCAGAAAGACTCTCTGTATTCAGATTTCAGAATTTCTGTCTTCCCCTCATCTCATAGAACCTAAGAGAGTACAGTTCATTCACTGCTCCCCTGTCCTTATAACTTTACTAACACACGGTCTTTGCACCATCAAATCCCTTTGTGTTGTCCACTTTCTGTTTGAACTTAAACTTGTTAGCTTTCACTGACAATTTGACACTTCCTTGACTTAACTGAGAGGAGACACATTCCAGGTCACATTTGACTGTGAGCATGTGGGGTTATTGTCTTTATTATTAATTGATGTGGGAAGATTCAGCTTCCTGTGGGTGACACCTTTCTCTTTCTTTATAAGAAATAATAAACCTGAGAACAAGCCACCAGACAGTGTTCTTTATGGGTTGGCTTCAAGTCCTGGACTGGAAGGATAATATTCCAAACAAACACTTCCAGCCCCAAGCTGCTTTTGGTCAGAGTGTCTTATAACAAAAACAGAAAACTGTTGAGAACAGAACCTCAAATCACATGATTTGATTTGATTTAATACATGGAAATTAAATGTGATAAAAGGAAGGTGTCATGGCCAAGGGACCACAGCTCTTTATGTACTCAGTAAATGAAGAATGGACATAGAACACAACTCCTGCTTGTTGACAATAGAAAACCTTCTGGAATTAAGTAAAAAAAATGGAGATGTTGGTTGGAGATCTTCAAAGAAATCTTTGAAGTGTTTACGGAATCAACCTCAAACTAATGAAGATGGAGGAGCTCGGTGTTTGTGATCAAGAATATATCTTCTATCCTTGGACATTTTGTGCATGTATGGCTGAAAATATAACTATTAGAAGCTATCAATTCCTGCCTCCTAGTAACTGTATAAAAACCCATATAATTACACTATCAGCATTCATGTACCTACAATTAATTCTACCATTAATTCTGGTTGTATCTTTTAAAGTGGCTCTCACCATGCATCCCAGGCAGACCTTGAGTTCAGCTTGCTCTGTGGATAATGTTGACCTGCAGATTGCAGTCATTTGGCCTCAGCCTCCTGTGTGTACCACCAAACCTAGCCTCCAGTTAGTTGGTCAAGCTCAAAACTGTTGGCCATCCTCAGGGTAGGATTGCAGGGACTGCTGTACCACAAATATATGAATTTGGGTAGAAGATTTGGGGAGGGGGTTGAAGATTAATAAGTGATTCTTATTATTTAAAGGAATCAAATGAACTTCCCTCAGAAAAGGGACCTGACAATGTTCCATGGAGAGAACCAATAGATACCTAATGTGGACACGAGTACAGACTCAGTTATTACTCTAATTTTTATTTCACATATACCTAAACAACAACAATGAAGCACTGAGCCAACCTAAACTTTGTTTCATGGAAAGAAAACAAAAATGTCAAACTAGAAATATCAGCGCAGGTGTGCATGCAGAATTTGCAGATCTCAGAGTGCCTCTCCCCAGCCCCCATCTCAAGGCTCAGGTGTTCCAGATTTAAAACACCAAATTACACACTTGGAGCTATTTTTGTGAGTCAGACAAATTTTTTGAATTCCGAGATTGCAAAAAATAATTTGTTGAACATGAATTATATTCATATGATGTTAAAAAATATACTGGAACATAAAAGTACAAAAAAATCACAGTGGAAACATTTAAAAATCTCTGTGTAAATTTAGCCAGAGAACTACCAAGATATATTTCTGGGCCAAAGGCCAAAGTTTCACAATTGGTCATGTCTTCTCCTCTTCAATCTGTGTTTTACCCAGGACCTAGGGGTCATTTTAATGCTAAAAATAAAACTTCCAACCCCATTTGAAAACAATTTGACCAAGAGTTTAAACATCAAATAGTAAAATAAAAGCTTGGATGAATACACTTACTGATTTAGACTGGATAATTAGTGTAAAAGTCACAAACTGGCGATCATAAAATTGAAAAATATAAAAGTCTTACAATAGTTACGACGAAATAGTAGCTTTTATGTGTCGAAACTCTGAGGATAGAAAAACACCAGAACCGGACCTTGTATTTTTGGCAAAGATGTTCAAGCAGAATACTCTGTGTCTCTCACTAATATCAATATAGAAGTTCGACACGATTCTTAAGGTTAGAAAGAAAAATTTAACTTGGAAACTGAACAGAATTTACTTGCCCCT
This sequence comes from Psammomys obesus, assembly GCF_907164565.1. Taxonomy (NCBI): domain Eukaryota; kingdom Metazoa; phylum Chordata; class Mammalia; order Rodentia; family Muridae; genus Psammomys; species Psammomys obesus. Next base: position 79,949 of record NW_026594462.1, read on the forward strand.
TTTCTTGATGTATGTTGTGTGTGTAGGTAATGTGTGTTTGCATGTGTGTGTGTTACATGCATGTGTGCACGTGTGTGCCTCTCTGCATGTGGTATATGCTAGCTGGTGTGTTTGTTGTATATGTGTATGTGCACATGAGGGTGTTTGTGCATGGTATATAAGTGCCTACGTGTCTGTGATATATCAGTGTGTGCTTATGTGTGACGTATTTATGCTCGTGTAGATTTTTGTGGTGTTGTGTCCCTTGGAGTAGGGCTGGGTTGGGTGAATCCCTTGGGAGATTTCACTTTTGCATGCCAGCAGTTGACATCTGATGCCCCTGTTTCTGCCTCCCAGCACTGGGACTATAGGCACCCCTTTCCACAACTAGAAAGGATGCTGTGGATAGGAGCTCTGCTCCTCATACTTGTAGAACAAGCATTTTACTCACTGAACTGTTTCTGTTACTGAATCACGAGCATTATTTTAAATCTACTTTTCTAAAATCAATTTCAACAAGTGATCAGACCTTACCTTCAGATGTAAGGGTAATAATCATCTGTCTGTAGTTTAACTTGCTATTATTCATTAAGGAAAACCAAGACAACCTCTCAGTTTTAGTAACAGAGTTATACTCGTGTCAAAATTGGAAGGTAATTTTTAGCACTATCAGGAAGATTAAGAGAAAAGTCTAGCTATCAGGAATAAAAACATGAGGAAAATGCTGATAGGATCTGGGAATTAAATAACGACAAAAGAATTACTGAAAGAAGACTAGCCCACAGTCCTGAGCCTCAGTCAGTATATTTAGCCATTAATGAAAAAAAAAAAAAAAAAAAAAAAGCTACCTTTTCTTTCCCATGACTTACAAAATAGTAGAAGAGAAAGGAATCTAAGTCAGCCTGCTTCTGTCCATGGTGACCTATTAAGCTCTGTAAGATAGAGCCATTTTAGGGGATGGAATTTCATTTTGGTGGGAGTTACCCACAATCTGTTTTTGGACAAATTATCTTAAAGGCACCCCACAGGAACTTGATGGAAACTTGGATGCCTATTTTGGATTTAAGATGGAACACACTCCATTTCTGATGAGCAAGATCCAACCACATGTGACTCAGGCCCAGGATCCACTAGACAAATGTCTGAGTATGTCATATCTGGCAAATCTACAGTCTCCTTGGTTTCTAAACAAATGACTGTAGAGAATCATTTATAACTCACAGTTCATACAGCTTTATCTGTGTCTGCCATGAGAACTTTGACATATTAAGACTGTTTGGAAAGAGGTTGCAAACATGAACATTCATCAATATTGAGAAGGAAAACACAAGCCATTATTATGGAAGGGACAACACTGCCTTCCCTAATCTTTAGCAGGATTTCCAGCAGGTAAAGGCAGGGACTAGCAACATATTTCAAGAGTCAGACCCTAACCTTCCCTTCCTGAGCTTTGTACCATCAGCATCGACTCCACACTAATACAGTGCACCGTTATTACAGACTCAGAAAGGAAGCAGGGAGAAGAAAAAACCAAGAAGGCAGTAGGATGACACATGCATGACACAGGTGGGAAGTAAGTATTGGTATTAAACACCAAATATCTACATACAGGAAAACACACATAACTACAGAATCCAGTCATGTTTGCTCACTGAGTTTATAAAATAACACACAACCTACAAATGACTGTATTTTTTTAAAATTACAATCAAAGTGTATGCCACTCAGTCAGACTCATGCTGTGCCTCCTCAACAATTATCATAAGGAAACAGACCTCTCAATACAAAACAAGTTTCTGGGACTAAAGTGTTGTCTAAGCCACTAATCTTCATTGGCTCTGCATCTTTCCTTTGATATTTTCCCTGAACATGTCACTCCTCCACTGACGTGCAAATAATTTCCATTCCAAAGAGTGACGTGGAAGAAAGTTAGCCAATTTAATAACTTAGGAATAGGAAAGTATCACAGGTGCTGCCAATTAATAATCTGATTGCCCTCCCTCTCCTGTCCTAGGGGACCTGTCAAAAGTCAGCAGAGAGTCGCTGGAGAGCTCAGCTTGGTTGCAAATAAAATTAAGCCCCCACAAAGCTTACATTCTCATTTTCTCCATCTTCTTTTGAAATTGAGAACACACACAAATTTGCTTTGAAGTTAGGGATGCCTGAATATGATCTTATTGATTTCCATAACATGTTTTTGCTCTGCAATGCGGATGTGCATTTTTCAGACATATTAAGCAAGCCTTTGATCTGATTTGTTCCACCAGGACACCCGGTGGAGCCTGAAAACCATTTCTATATATGGGTTTGCTGTGCTGTGTGGAAGCCTGCTTTTGCTGGAGAGAGGTTGGAATCAGCCCATCTGAAAGCTCTTTTCAGCCCTCCTCAGCCTAAACATTTTACTCAGAGAGGTTACAGGTCACCAACTGTCAAAACAAAATCCAAATTGCACAGCAGGGAGGGGGAGCTAAGCAGAATGGAAACTCAGAGTTCACCAACTGAACTAAATACTCTGTGGAGAAGGCAGTAAAACTGCCATTAAAAAGTAGCAGGTATATTTCTGGGATTCCTACTAAGTTTTACAAATTGCATGCTAACTTTTAAAGACCAATAACTTAGATATCAATATAGAGACTGAATTGAACTGCTCTAGAAAGAGAAGTGGGCAGCCAACTCAAACTTCGCACTGTGGTAGCAGTCAGGCTGTGAACCCCAAGACACTGGATGACTTCATGAACCTAAAGTTTCCCAAATCAACTGGAAACTAAGGTTTCCAGTTTCAAATGAGGTTGTTTATTTTTCAGGATTGAAGAGAAGGAGATATTTTTGCACTTGGGATGTTGACCTCACCACCCTCATGGCCTTGTAAGCTTTCTTGCCCTTGTTCCTCAGAGTGGACACAGCAGTTAAGTTCCTCAGCAGTTAAGTCTCAGTATAATGGTCTCTTCCAGCCGCCTTCTCAGTTGACCTGTTTTCCAGCCTTGCCTCATCACAGCTTCCTGCAATTCTAAGAGTTAATTTTAGTGGGACCAAGTTTTTTGGTTCATTTCTCAAACTTCTGTGAAATCATTCTTTTGTTTTTAATGCCACAAAATGCCTCTCACTTTTAAATCAGATTTAGCATTTCTCAGGATAAAAACTAAGAATGTAAACTTTTGCTTTATCATGTGACTTTATGCATTGTCTCTTTATTTTAATGTGTGGAACTCCCCTACTCCCCCTGCCCCCGCATAGAAATGGAACTCCCCATTTCTATGCAGAAGAAGGAAAGTGCGGTGAGGAGGAGTATGGAACCTGAAGGGACACAAGGAAGACTTGAGAGTAGTCTTCAGTGATGAAGGTCTGCGTGTGAGAACCCAGCATGCTGTATGTTTGTGCACAAGCTGGAATCAATGAGACTTTCAGTCCATTTAACTGCAAGAGAGTACAAAAGTGGGGAGTTTTATTGTAAGAAAACGTGAACACCTGAAAAGGAAGTCTAACCTAGGCATATACAGCTTTTTGGCAACTGTGTTATTCCATGTTCTCATATCCATCCCGCTCTCTGTCTGACCTTTAGTTCAATTTCCAATAAGTTTATTTTCTACCTAGGTTCATTATTTCCTGCTTTGAACACACCTTGCTCCTGTGTATCACAAGTTTATTGAAAGAATCATTTTTTTTCAAAAAAAGAAAGGAAGAAAGAAAGAAAGAAAGAAAGAAAGAAAGAAAGAAAGAAAGAAAGAAAGAAAGAAAGGAAACATGGATACAAAAGTGCTTTGGAAAATGTGAAGAAATAATAATCTCAAATATGAAAATCAATTCGTGTATCCAAATATGCAAAAGGAAGAACATGGGCTAAAGTAAGGCATATGAGAATGTAAATGAATAAAATGGTTGACCTGCAGGAAAATCAGCCAGGGTCATTTAAGGACTTTCTTCACTGAAGTAAATGTTATGAGAGTAAGAAAAATCTCAATAACACAAAACTAGGGTGAGACTGAACTTCGAGGTATATAAGAAATTCCAGTATTGGGTGTCTTGAGCGATGGGGTGGATTAGTCATGAGAGGAGACTGTGGGCTGACCATCTGAGAAATTTGGAAATTGCAGAATGGCTACTGTCTGAGGTGGTTCACACTCCGAGACTAAGCAAAGGGAGTACGATTAGGTCAGTCCTAAAGTATTTGGCAGCTCTAAAACAGTCAAGTACTTTAAAAGGAGCCCGTGTAAAGTCTCTGAAACTTTAACTTAAAGTTATATATTTAAAAATAATTTGTGGCTATGGTGGGAAACAACATAAGCCAATGACTCAGAAGGCTGAGCCAGGAGCCTAGTTAGTTCAAACCAGTATCCTGTCTCAAAACAGGAAATAGAGGCCACGTTTCTTTGCAGCTCCAATGGTTGTGGTGTAACTATAAGGTGGACAAGTCTGGAACCAGAATAAATGTTATTGGTGCTTAAGAAGTTCCACAGCTTGAAGAAACTTCAAAGAAAGATGCAACTGAGGGTAGAGACGAGATGTGAGGGAAGAAACCATTTTAGGCCCACAATTGCTTAAGACATTGTACAATTTCTAACAACTCCAGTTGTAGCTAAAACATAAGAGGCGATAGATGGGATTTGACTCTGGTGAGATCCAAAGATGTGTGAAAACTTCCATAATTTACAGGACAAGCTACAGGCCAGTTACCCATTGCAAGGCAATAATCAGGCCTCAGAGCAGGACTCCGTGAAGATTCTGGCTCCAAATTCTGTTCTCACAGAAGAAAAGGAAACCTCAGTCCTATTAGGACATATCCCTGAAGTACATATTGCAAATATCACCACTGAGATTAAAAGAAAAATAAGTTCATTAGACTTTTAAAAGTCTATTTACTTTTAAAAGTAAATAAATATAAGAATGAAAACATCCAAACCAATAAACTGACTTTAGATACTAAAGTCTCAGAAACAGAAACAAGATAAAAAAAACTAAAACAAAATATCTTCTTCTTAAACCATTACTTCCAAATAATGAGACCTAATGAATACCACCTGATTATTCAAACAAAAATTAGAGTGAAAATGATTTGGAGGTACTACTGGAAAAAGAATTAAAAAAAAAAGAGTCCACTGATAGGGGATGTGTAACAGTGGACTTGGGGAGGGGCATGCATGCAGAGTGTGGAGGAAGGGAGGGATTGGGACCAGAGGAGGGAGGGAACCACAGGGAGGATACAAAGTGAATAAAGTGCAATTAATAAAGAATTTTTAAAAAAAAAAGAAAAAAAATAGTAATTTTAAGTAAGTTCAAACAATTAAAACTACACAAAAGAAGACATGAAATGAATAGACACTGAGGGAACCAGTACTGGAGGAATAATAAGACTAAAGACAAAAATCTTTCTGCAAAAGATTTTTGAAAACTAACTCTTGTAGATGTTTTCTCCCTATATCCACACACAAACACAAAAGAGTTAAGTGGAGTTATCCTACAGCCGTGTAACAATGCCACTACGGGATACCATAAGCTAATAAAAACAATCCCAGTGCCAGGAGTGAGTGGCTTCTTTTTGAGTTGTTGGCTAGCAAGTTCCTATACCCAAATTATTACACACTATTGCCACTGCTCTTGGTTACTGTAAAACAAACAAACAAACAAACAAAAACCCAACTTGATGATAACACCTTCATTCATAAAATATCATATATTGAGCCATAAGGCACAGCAAAATCAAGTTAGGATAAATTTGGAAGCTTAATACTTATGGGATCTTTTTTGTCAGTTTTGTAAGTTCTATGCAACTGAGCAGAGGAGAAAAGTTCCAATCAATCATACCTAGCTACAAACTCTGCAATCTACAATAATAACTGAACTGAAAAGACCTACCTATTTGTACAATAATGGTATGCAAATACAGTAGATACAGAGCCTCAGAGCTACCAAAATACAGTAGAATAGAAGACTTCAAAATGTTGGCCATAAAAATATACATACAACATGCACACACACAGACACAGATAGGTAGATATATAGACCTATACATATACATAAACATACATAGACACTCTAGTAATTACCCCAAAGGCTCAGGAATCGTTAGGGAAGAGTATATAGGAAGAGTGTGAGAAATAGAAGGCAATATATTATGGATACAACAGGACAACTGCACATATGAGCCCTAAGCATTGGGGATAATACATAAAACCTGTCTAAGCCTAAGACGGACCAAATTACACCATGAACTGGGGAGCTGGTCATATGACCCAACCACTGGTTGTGGAGCTACCAGTAACAGCTGATGAGTAGGGACAGTTTTCTCTAAGACAGCTGGACTTCAACAACAGAAATAGCAAAGAGCCTACACACAGATGGAAACTGAACAACTTGTTACTAAATGACAGCTGGGTCAGGGAAGAAATAAAGAAAGAAATTAAAGTCTTCCTAGAACTCAATGAAAATGAAGACACAACATACCCAAACTTGTGGGACACAATGAAAGCAGTGCTAAGAGGAAAGTTCATAGCACTAAGTGCCTTCAAGAAGAAATTCAAGACAGCTCATTCAAGCAACTTAATGGCCCACTTAAAAACCCTAGAAAAAGAAGAAGCAGACACAACGAAAAGGAGTAGACGGCTGGAAATAATCAAACTCAGGGTTGAAATCAATCAATAAGAAACAAATAAAACAATTCAAAGAATCAATGAAACCAAGAGCTGGTTCTTTGAGAAAATCAAGATTGACAAACCCTTAGCCAAGCTAACTAAAAGGCACCACCCAAATCAACAAAATCAGAAATGAAAAGGGGGACATAACTATAGACACTGAGGAAATCCAAACAATCATTAGGACTTACTTCAAAAGTCTATATGCCAGGGAGGGGCCAAGATGGCGGCACCGGGAGAACACCTTGTCTGAGAAGCAGAACAACACACTCCGTGTAGCGACCAGGAGACTGAACTCTGGGCCCTAAAACAACAGCGATCAACCGTGTTTCCCAGGTGAGGGGAGGCTCCCACGGCGTGGGAAGCGGTCGGGTCCACTCTCGGCTGCCCAGCCAGAACCCGAAAGAGAACCCGGCAATGCGGGTTTTGGGTCTCCGGGCTGGTGCTGCAAGCCTGCTTATCATGATCAATTTCCCAGGCTGATTGGTGGGCACAAGGGGGCCTAAGGCTGCGAGTCCCAGTCGCAAAAAAAAAAAAAACCCACAGGGAAGGAAAGTTGCCAGACTGGTCACGGGTCACCTAGTCTTTCCCTGGAAGGTCTCTCCGACCACGGAGGGTACCTGCCGCCATCACAACAGAGCTCCCGCCATGGGCAGATAGCAGCTGCGCCCCTAGCTCAAAATCCCTACTCCCTCTTCGGAGGAGGCAAGAGGCATCCAGCAGAATCTGCCACAGACCACATTGTCTGTACCCCAACCCAAGATCCCGGCTGAGAAAACCCAATCCTTTCGGGCACTCCCCCAAACGCCGCCATCACCCTGCCGCAGTGGAGCAGAAGGATAAAGAGGCACACAGCAGCTTCACAGTGCCGGAACTCCAGTGCTGCCAGCCGCTCCTAGAAAACAAACTACAGCTCGGGATCTGGGACTGTGGTCATTCTACATGTCCTGAGATTATCCTGGGTCCAGCGCAATAAGGTCTAGCAGCAAGTTCTATCACCAGCGCTCCCTCCCCCCGGCAGAGAAATGCGACCAGCTCAGGGCTCAGGATCCCACTGAGAAGTCCCAACCCCTGCTAACACTCCCCTGAGAGCACCTCCATAAGCTCTCCCTAGCAGAGGAGAAGGTCAGAGGGGAAGGACAGAGAGGCAGCCTGCCAAGGACACAGCACCCTCTCTCCAGCGGCCCCTAGCAGAGAAACCCAAGCTCTGGATCTGAGGACACTCAACCATACCTGGTACTCTCTTGGGATCAGCAAACATAGATTCTACTGCTAGGCTGCTTCTGGCAGAGAGATCTGGGCCCGGGATCTGGGATTGAATACACTCACCCTAACTCTTTCCCGCGCCACCCTGGGACCAATCAACACAACCCCTCCTGGCAGAGGGAAAGAACAAAGAGGCAGCACACAGGAAAGGTGGACACCGAGTCCTGCGGCCACAGTGTCACAGAGCTGACTGTTACCCTACCCGTGCACTTCTGCATTAGGACCAAAACTGAGAGTAGTGAGCAAGGGGAACCCCTGTGCATTCCAACTGGTCCTTCAAGAGAGTGAGTGAGCCTAGGGAGAGATTGCCCCAATCTCTAGGGAGAGATTGCCCCAGACCCAGGGCCTCTCCACAGAAGCAACCAGACGAGAACCCTGCCACCCACACTCCTAGTGTGGGCATCAGAGGGATTCTTGGGATAGCGACATTGAAGCCTCTGCCTTGCGGGTCCACCAGGGTAATCCAGGCAAACAATCCCTGGATCTCAGCCAGAACTGCGTAATAGTGGCTTGCAGGCCACTGCAATAGTCAGACAATCTGCGCATGCACACTGCTCCCGCTAAAAGCGCACGCGAATAGCGCCAGCGTCACATTCTTTACTTAGGCAAAACTGAAAACACAATGCACACCCCCAAAGCAGTGAACCTCTCTCATCTTCCTGAAAAAACAGTCCAGAAAACAGAAAGAGAGGATCATAGCCCAAACTACAATCTCGAGGAACAACCAGTGAGGATTATAAATAACCAGATGGCTAGAGGCAGATGTAAGAACACTCCCAACAAAAATCAGGACATAATGATCTCACCAGCAACACCACAAAAAAATGGACACTTCAATTCACTAGATATACAAGAAAACGACCTCAAAACTGTTTCTCCAGCTATTAGAGGCCCATAGAGATGAAATGAACAAAGCCCTCAGAGAAATAACCAAAGAAATCGAGACTAACCAAGAGGAAACAAATCGTGCAATCAGAAAAATGACCACGAAAATTGAGGCAAACAGAGAAGAAATGCACAAAGCTCTCAAAGAAATGTCCACACAAATGAAGGCAAATAAAAGAGAAATAAACAAAGCTCTCATAGAAATACAGACAATGATACCCAAAGAAGTAGAGGCACAATTGGTGATACATAGAGAGGAAACAGACAAAAAAATAGAAGCTATCATTGAAAAACAGGAGTCCACATTCAAAGAGATGAAGGAAATGGTGCAAGACATGAAAACAGAATTAGAATCAATAAATAAAACACAAATAAAGAAAAACCAGGAGCTGGAGAACATAGAGAAAAGATCAGGAACTACAAAGGTAAGCATCACCAACAGAATACAAGAGATGGAAGAAAGAATCTCAGGAGCCAAATATACACTTGCGGAAATTGACAGGTCTCTCAAAGAAAAAATAAAATCAGAAAAGTTCCAAACACAAAACATCCAAGAAATCAAGGACACCATGAAAAGACAAAACCTAAGAATAATAGGAGTAGAAGAAAAAGAAGATATCAGGCTCAAAGGTCCAGAAAATATTTTCAAGAAAATTATAGAAGAAAACTTTCCCAACTTAAAGAAGGAGATGGCCATAAACATACAAGAGGCCTACAGAACACCAAGTAGACTAGACCAGAAAAGAAATTCTTCACGTCACACCATAGTCAAAACACTGAACCTACAAAACAAAGAAAAAATTCTAAAAGCAGCAAGTGAAAAAGGCGAAGTAACATATAAAGGTAGACCTATCAGAATCACACCAGATTTCTCAACAGAAACTATGAAAGCCAGAAGGGCCTGGACAGAAATCATACAGTCCTTAAGGGACCACAGATTCCAACCCAGACTACTATACCCAGCAAAACTTTCAATCAACATAGACAGAGAATTCAAGATATTCCAAGACAAAACCAAATTTAAACAATATCTACATAGTAACCCAGCTCTACAGAAGTTACTAGAAGGGAAACTCCAAACCAAAGAAAACAACTACATCAAAGGAAACAGAGGAAATAGATAACTACACAAAAAAAAAAAAAAAAAAAAAAAAAAAA
>NW_026594462.1:89962-267464 GCF_907164565.1 Psammomys obesus
ACAAAAAAAAAAAAAAAAAAAAAAAAACAAAAGAAGACAAGCAATGAAACTCAGTGACACCACCAACACCAAATCTAAAGTAAGTAACAATGTTGGTCACTAGTTTCTATCAACATCAACGGACTCAACTCCCCAACTAAAAGACACAGACTAACAGAATGGTTGCGGAAACATGATCCATCATTCTCTTGCATCCAAGAAACACACCTATGCAACAAAGATAAACACTACCTCAGAGTAAAGGGCTGGAAAAATGTCTTTCAAGAAAATGGTTCCAGAAAACAAGCGGGAGTAGCCATCCTAATATCTGATAAAATAGACTTTCAACCCAAGTTAATCAAAAAAGATAAGGACGGCCACTATATTCTCATCAAAGGAAAAATCCACCAAGAGGACATCACAATTTTGAATATCTATGCCCCAAATACAAGAGCACCTACATTCGTAAATGAAACAATATTAAAGCTTAAATCACACATTGATCCTAAAACCCTAATAGTGGGAGACTTCAACACTGCACTCTCACCAAGGGACAGATCAACTAGACAGAAAACAAATAGGGAAATAAAAACACTTACAGAGACCCTAAATCAAATGCACCTAATAGATGTCTACAGATCTTTTCATCCAAACTCAAAAGAGTATACCTTCTTTTCAGCACCACATGGAACCTTCTCCAAAATAGACCATATAGTTGGTCATAAAGAAAGCCTCAACAGATACAAAAAGATTGAAATAATCCCTTGTATTCTATCTGACCACCATGGACTTAAGCTGGACATCAACAACAACAGAAATAACAAACAGCCTACACGCACATGGAAACTGAACAACTTGTTACTCAACGACAGCTGGGTTAAGGAAGAAATAAAGAAAGAAATTAAAGACTTCCTAGAATTCAATGAAAATGAAGGCACAACCTACCCAAATTTATGGGACACACTGAAAGCAGTGCTCAGGGGAAAATTTATAGCACTAAGTGCCTGCAAGAAGAAATTCGTAACATCACATACAAACAACTTAATGGCCCAAATGAAAACCCTAGAAAAAAAAGAAGCAGATACACCCAAGAGGAGCAGAAGGCTGGAAATAATCAAACTCAGGGCTGAAATCAATCAATTAGAAACAAATAAAACTATTCAAAGAATCAATGAAACAAAAAGCTGGTTCTTTGAGAAAATCAACAAGATAGACAAACCCTTAGCCAAACTAAATAAAAAGCAGAGAGAATCTATCCAAATCAACAAAATCAGAGATGAAAAGGGTGACATAACTACAGACACAGAGGAAATTCAAACAATCATTAGGTCATACTACAAAAGCCTATATGCCACAAAATTTGAAAATCTAAATGAAATGGACAATTTTCTTGATAGATTCCATCTTCCAACATTAAGTCAAGATCAGGTAGAAAGACTGAACAGCCCAATATCCCCCAAGGAAATTGAAGCAGTCATTCACAGTCTCCCCTCCAAAGAAAGCCCTGGGCCAGATGGTTTCAGCGCGGAATTCTACCAGACCTTCAAAGAAGTGCTCACATCAATTCTCCTCAAACTATTCCACAAAATAGAAACAGAAGGTACATTACCAAACTCATTCTATGAAGCAACAGTCACCCTGATATCTAAACCACACAAAGACCCAACAAAAAAAGAGAACTTCAGACCTATCTCTCTTATGAACATTGACGCAAAAATACTCAATAAAATACTTGCAAACCGAATCCAAGAACACATCAAAGATATCATGCACCACGACCAAGTAGGCTTCATCCCAGGCATGCAAGGGTGGTTCAACATACGGAAATCCATCAATGTAATCCACCACATAAACAAACTGAAGGAGAAAAACCACATGATCATCTCCTTAGATGCTGAAAAAGCATTTGACAAAGTCCAACACCCATTCATGTTTAAAGTCTTGGAGAGATCAGGAATACAAGGCACATACCTAAACATAGTAAAGGCAATATACAGCAGGCCTATAGCCAACATCAAACTCAATGGAGAGAAACTTAAATCAATCCCACTAAAATCAGGGACAAGACAAGGCTGCCCACTCTCTCCATATCTCTTCAACATAGTACTTGAAGTCCAAGCCAGAGCAATAAGAGAACTAAAGGAGATCAAGGGGATACAAATCGGAAAGGAAGAGGTCAAAGTGTCACTATTCGCAGATGATATGATAGTATATATGAGCGACGACAAAAATTCAACCAGAGAACTCCTCCAGTTGATAAACACCTTCAGCAAAGTGGCAGGATACAAAATCAACTCAAAAAAATCAGAAGCCCTCCTGTATACCAAAGACAAAAGGGCCGAGAAAGATACTAAGGAAACAACACCCTTCACAATAGCCACTAACCACATAAAGTACCTTGCGGTGACACTAACCAAGCAAGTGAAAGACCTGTTTGAGAAAAACTTCAAGTCTCTGAAGAAAGAAATCGAAGAAGATCTCAGAAGATGGAAAGATCTCCCGTGCTCATGGATTGGTAGGATTAACATTGTGAAAATGGCCATCCTGCCAAAAGCAATCTACAGATTCAATGCAATTCCCATCAAAATACCAACTCAATTCTTTACAGACCTTGAAAAAAAGATTCTCAGCTTCATATGGAGAAACAAAAAACCCAGAATCTCCAAAACAATCCTGTACAACAACAGATCATCTGGAGGTATCTCCGTCCCCGATCTCAAGTTGTACTACAGAGCAATAGTAATAAAAACTGCATGGTATTGACATAAAAACAGAAAGAAGGATGAATGGAACCGCATAGAAGAGCCAGAAATAAATCCACACACCTATGAATACTCGATTTTTGACAAAGAAGCCAAAACCATTCAATGGAAAAAAGATAGCACCTTCAACAAATGGTGCTGGTCCAACTGGATGTCCACATGCAGAAAAATGAAAGTAGATCTATATTTATCACCCTGCACAAAACTAAAGTCCAAGTGGATCAAAGACCTCAACATAAAACCAGATACTCTAAATGTGTTAGAAGAAAAAATGGGGAACAGCCTAGAACTCATTGGTACAGGAGACAACTTCCTGAACAGAACACCAACAGCATAGGCTCTAAGAGCAACAATCAATAAATGGGACCTCATGAAACTGAAAAGCTTCTGTAAAGCAAAGGACACTGTCATCAAAACAAAACGCCTGCCTACAGATTGGGAAAGAATCTTCACTAACCCTTTATCTGACAGAGGACTATTATCGAGTATATACAAAGAACTAAAGAAGCTGAAAAGCAGCAAACAAAGTAATCCAATTAAAAAATGGGGAACAGAGCTAAACAGAGAATTCTCTGTAGAGGAATATCAAATGGCAGAGAAACACTTAAAGAAATGCTCATCCTCATTAGCCATCAGGGAAATGCAAATCAAAACGAAACTGAGATATCACCTTACACCCATCAGAATGGCCAAAATGAAAAACTCAAGGGACAACACATACTGGAGAGGTTGTGGAGAAAAGGGAACCCTCCTCCACTGCTGGTGGGAATGTAAACTGGTTCAACCACTCTGGAAATCTATCTGGCGCTTTCTAAGACAATTAGGAATAGTGCTTCCTCAAGACCCAGCTATACCACTGCTAGGTATATACCCAAAGTTTGCTCAAGTACACAAAAGAGATATTTGCTCAACCATGTTTATAGCAGCTTTATTTGTAATATCCAGAAACTGGAAACAACCCAGATGTCCATCAATGGAGGAATGGGTACAGAAATTGTGGTATTTTTACACAATGGAATACTACTCAGCAATCAAAAAGGAGGAAATCATGAAATTTGCAGGCAAATGGTGGGACCTAGAAAAGATCATCCTGAGTGAAATATCCCAGAAGGAGAAAGACAAACACGGTATATACTCACTTATATAGACCCATAAGATAGGATAAACATAATGAAATCTATACACCTAAAAAAGATAATCAAGAGAGCGGACATGGGGTAAGATTATCAATCCTCATTTTGAAAGACAGATGGGATGCACATTAAACATTGACAGGAGTCTACTGAGCGCATTTGAAAAACTCTAACTAGCAGTGTTTTCAAAGCAAAGACTCATGACCAAACCTTTGGCAGAGTACAGGGAATCATAAGAAAGAAGGGGAGTTAGTCTGATGAGGAAAGGATAGGAGCTCCACAAGGACCAACCGTATCTGGGCACAGGGTCTTTTCTGAGACTGACATGCAACCAAGGACCATGTATGAATGTAACCTAGAACCTCTGCTCAGATGTAGCCTGTGGTAACTCAGTAACCAATTGGTTTCCCATAGTGAGGGGAACAAGGACTATTTCTAACAGGAACTCAATGACTGGCTCTTTGGCCACCCCACCCCCCAATGGAGGAGCAGTCCTGTTAGGCCACAGAGGAGAGATTTGCAGCCAGTCCTGTAGATACCTGATAAAACAGGATCGGATGAATGGGGAGGAGGTTCCCTCATCAGTGGACTTGGCAAGGGGCAAGGTGGAGATGAGGGAGGGAGGGACTGGGAGGGGATGAGGGATCGGGACAAGGCTGGGATACAGAGTTAATAAAATGTAACTGATAAGAAAAAAATAAAATTAAAAAAATGTTAAAAAAAAGTCTATATGCCACAAAATTTGAAAATCTAAATGAAATGGACAATTTTCTTGATTGATTTGACTTACCAAAGCTGAATCAGGACCAAGTAAATCAATTAAATATTCCTGTATCCCCCAAAGAAATAGAAGCAGTCATCAAAAGTCTCCCATCCTAAAAAAGCCCAGGACCAGATGGCTTCAGCGCAGAATTCTACCAGACCTTCAAAGAAGAACTAACTCCAATTCTTTTCGAACTATTCCACAAAATAAAAAGAGAAGGTACATTACCAAATTCATTCTATGAAGCCACAGTCACCTTGGTACCTAAACCTCACAAAGACTCAACAAAGAAAGTAAATTTCCGGCCAATCTCCCTTATGAACATTGATGTAAAAATACTTAACAAAATACTTGCAAACCGAATCCAAGAACACATCAAAGAAATTATCCACTATGACCAAGTAGGCTTCATCCCAGGTATGCAGTGGTGGTTCAATATACGGAAATCCATCAATGTGATCCACCATAT
This sequence comes from Psammomys obesus, assembly GCF_907164565.1. Classification (NCBI taxonomy): domain Eukaryota; kingdom Metazoa; phylum Chordata; class Mammalia; order Rodentia; family Muridae; genus Psammomys; species Psammomys obesus. The sequence continues at coordinate 95,069 of NW_026594462.1, forward strand.
TAACAAACTGAAAAAAAAAAAACAAAACACATGATAATCTCCCTAGATGCTGAAAAAGCATTTGAAAAAATCCAACATCCTTTCATGTTTAAAGTATTGGAAAGATCAGGGATACAAGGCACATATCTAAACATAGTAAAGGCAATATACAGCAAGCCTATAGCCAACATGAAACTGACGGAGAGAAACTTAAAGCAATCCCACTGAAATCAGGGACAAGACAAGGCTGCCCACTCTCTCCATATCTTTTCAACATAGTGCTGGAAGTTCTAGCTAGAGCAATAAGACAGTTGAAGGAGATCAAATGGATACAGATGGGAAGGAAGAAGTCAAATTATCACTATTTGCAGATGATATGATAGCATACATGAGTGACCCCAAAAACTCTACCAGGGAACTCCTACAGCTGATAAACCCCTTCAGCAAAGTGGCCGGATACAAAATTAACTCAAAAAAATCAATAGCACTCCTGTATACAAAAGACAAAAGGGCTGAGAAAGAAATTAGAGAAACAACACCCTTCACAATAGCCACAAATTACATAAAGTACCTTGGTGTAACCCTAACCAAGCAAGTCAAAGACTTGTATGAAAAAAATTTCAAGTCTCTGAAGAAAGAATTAGAAGAAGATATGAGAAGTTGGAAAGATCTCCCATGCTCATGGCTTGGCAGGATTAACATAGTAAAAATGGCCATCTTACCAAAAGCAATCTACAGATTTAATGCAATTCCCATCAAATTGCCAACACAATTCTTTACAGACCTGGAAAGAAAAATTCTTAACTACATATGGAATAACAAGAAACCGAGAATTGCTAAAACAATCCTCTACAATAAAAGATCTCTGGAGGTATCTCCATCCCTGATCTCAAGCTGTACTATAGAGCAACAGTTATAAAAACTGCATGGTACTGGCATAGAAACAGAATGGTGGATCAATGGAATTGAACAGAAGACCCAGAAATAAACCCATACACTTATGGACACCTGATTTTTGACAAAGATGCCAAAACCATACAATGGAAAAAAGATAGCATCTTCAACAAATGGTGCTGGTCCAACTGGATGTCTACATGTAGAAAAATGAAAATAGATCCATACTTATCACCCTGCACAAAACTGAAGTCCAAGTGGATCAAAGACCTCAACATAAAACCAGACACATTAAATCGGCTAGAAAAAAAAAAAAAGTGGGGAATACCCTAGAACTCATTGGTACAGGAGAAAACTTTCTGAATAGAACACCAACAGCACAGGCTCTAAGAGCAACAATCAATCAATGGGACCTCATGAAACTGAAAAGCTTCTGTAAAGCAAAGGACATCGTCATCAAAACAAAGCGACTGCCTACTGATTGGGAAAGAATCATCACCAACCCTTTATCTGACAAAGGACTCATATCCAGTATATATAAAGAACTAAACAAGCTGAAAAGCAACAAACCAAGTAATCCACTTAAAAAATGGGGAACAGAGCTAAAGAGAGAATTCTCTGTAGAGGAATATCGAATGGCAGAGACACACTTAAAGAAATGCTCAACCTCATTACCCGTTAGGGAAATGCAAATCAAAACAACCCTGAGATTTCACCTTACACCCATCAGAATGGCCAAGATAAAAAACTCAAGTGATAAAACGATAAAAGACTCATGCTGGAGAAGTTGTGGAGAAAGGGGAACCCTCCTCCACTGCTGGTGGGAATGTAAACTTCTACAACCACTCTGGAAATCAATCTGGCACTTTCTCAGACAACTAGGAATAGCACTTCCTCAAGATCCAGCCATACCACTCCTAGGCATATACCCAAAAGAGGCTCAAGTACACAAAAAGGACATTTGCTCAACCATGTTTGAGGCACCTTTATTTGTAATAGCCAGAAGCTGGAAACAGCCCAGATGCCCCTCAACTGAAAAATGGATGCAGAAACTGTGGTACATCTATACAATTGAGTATTACTCAGCAATGAAAAATAAGAAAATCATGAAATAGCAGGTAAATGGTGGGACGTGGAAAGGATCATCCTGAGTTAGTTGTCCCAGAAACAAAAAGACACGCACGGTATATACTCACTCATAAACATACAATATAGCATAAACCCACTAAAATCTGTACATCTAAACAAACTAAGAAAAAGAGAGGACCCTAACTAAAATGTTCAATCCCCATCCTGAAAGGCAAAGAGGATGGACATCAGAAGAAAAAGAAAATAGGAAACAACCTAGGAACCTGCTACAGAGGGCCTCTGAAAGCCAGAAGAAGAAAACAGGAAACAACCTTGGAACCTGCCACAGAGGGCCTCTGAAAGCCTCTGCCCTGCAGACTCTCAAAGCAGATGCTGAGCCTGATGTCCAACTAACTGGCAGAGTGAATGGAATTTTATGTAAGAAGTGGGAAATAGTAAGAGCTGGAGAGGACAGGAACTCCACAAGGAGAGCAACAGAACAAGATAATTTGAACACAGGAAACTCCAACCAAGGATTTTCCGTGTAGATAACCTAGAACCCTGACAATGCAGCCACTTCTGATGAGAACTGATAGACTAAGATAAGAAAGAAGGAGAGGAGGACCTCCCCTATCAGTGGACTTGGGGAGGGGCATGCATACAGAAAGGGGTGGAGGGTGGGACCTAGAGGGGAGGAGGGAGGGGCTCATGGGGGGATACAAAATGAATAAAGTGTAATTAATAAAAGTTAAAAAAAAGAAAGTGTGTCCCTTAGCAAGGTGAACACTCTCCAATTAGAGCCCACACATCTATGAATACTGGGCAGCACAAATTGGTCCTGAGGGCTTAAAGAAAGTAGGATATAACACTGAATTTCTGGGTAAGTATGTAGATTTAGGAAAATGTTAACTTCAAGTTGTGATCAAAGCCCACATGAAATTCTCAAAGAACTATTAAAAATAAGAAATATCAACAGAAAGTGAAAGAGAAATAGGACTCCCTGAAGAGAACTAACCTTTTGATTTTGATTACAAAACAAGACCACAGCAGAGGGATAGAGAATAGTTTTAAGAAAATTGTTTAAGAATATTTCCCAATTCTAGAGAAAGACATTCATTCATGTACAAGAGTCCTACAAAAATCAAATAAACAGCATCAGCAATGTAAGAACCTGTAACATTTTATAGGTAAACCATTAGATACATCAAATAAAGAAAGTGGATTAAACACTGCAACAGAAAGAGTCAAGACACTTGTGTAAACAGGGCTGTCAGAAAACCACCTGATTATTCAAACCAAAATCTTTATGTCAGGATGGTATGGAAGGATGTATTCCAAGATCTGAAAGACCACAATGATGACCCCAGATTATTATATCCAATAAAATTATTTATCAATATTGACATCAGCCTTTGACCTCCACACACAAGTGCACATATATATAAACATGTACATATTAAGGTATATCAACACAAAACATCCACACACCAAATAAATAGCCACAATAACATCAACAATACATCTTTAATCCTGAGAATAATTTTAAGTGTTAAAATTTTAGACCAAGGAATTGTAAAATTATTTTAATATGCTGTATGTTGTAAATAAAAATCTCAATAGCAACTATATCAGATCAAACTTGACACTCAGAGGAACTCAAACCAGTGTCACAGATGGTGATATTCCCTGAACAGCAGAGACCATCCATTTTGCATTTATAGCTTCAGAACATTTATAAGATGTGAAGTGTCCAGTTAATAAAAAATTTAGTCCAGACAAAAAACATTCATCTTTAGACTATAGAGATGACTCACTCCACAAATTGCTTGCTGCACAGGCATGAGGACCTGATTTCAATCATTTAAGCCTGCTTAAAAGTTCCAAATGCTGGTGCCCACCTGTATCCCACAGCTGGAGAGGTACGCACAATCAGCTCCTTGGGTTATACTGGTCAGGTAGAACTTCTGAATCAACGAGTTCCAGGCCCGGTGAAACTCAGAATATAAGCTGGGGAGTGATTGAAGAAGACATTTGGTGTTTACTTCTGGACCCCATATGTGCCTGCACACGTCTATATGAACACATATGAGCTCAGGCACACCCAAATGTAAAAACTAATGCCTTCAGTGATAGGTTATTACACATGCTGGGATTGTCCTAGAGAAAGTAGTTAATGAAATCACTCAAAAAAGCTCCAGCTATCTGTTATTGATGGGATGGATGTATCCCTAAGCTTGGACAAACTAATAACCTTTTTTTGTACTATCTTAGCCTTTACAATGTTCTCAAAAAAGAGGACAGGTAGCTTCTATTCTGAACAGCCTGTTTCCAGTAATGAGTGACTCTGGTACTTCTGAGGACTATCTACAAATCACAGTCAGGAGGATGTCAATGGAGCCTAGCCTCTTGATAGCCATACAAAGAAGGTATTGCAAAGTATTAGGAAGACCCAAAACAGGGATGACAGGATGAACTTTTCATCATTTCACTGTTGTCTGCATACATCACTAATCCTTGTGCTAAATGACAGACAAATGAATAACTTCTTGACTTTGCCTTTTCTCTGATACACTCTCATATGCCTGTTATCCATCCCTATAAAGACAGTAAACCTCAGTGTCATAAGCAGTAAGAGGAAGAGGAAGAATTCAGGTGAGTTTAAAAGCCAAACATATTTAACTTTTTCTCTAGAGCAATGATTGACATGGCATATCTGTCTTTCATGATTTCTTTCATCCCAACCTCCTGCTTTGAAGGTTAGTTCAGAATGTATATCTTTTACTTAATCCCAATCATCCCATGGATCTCCAAAATGACCTCAAATTGAGTAACAGTCAATATTCACATTCATGAGACATAGGCAAAGCAGTGCACTTTTGGTAATTTTCTAAATTCTATCTCAAAACTGAACCACATTTTCAGTGATAGTGAGCTACATGACTGCAGTGCTGGTGTGGATAAATATTCATCCGTTTGGATATACAGAGAACTGGAATGGCATAATGACTAAGCCAATACCACACATTTCCTGGAAAGGCTGAGCACAGCACACAAGTGAGAAACCAGGTAAGTTGTAACCAGAACCAGAAGAAAAGCTCCATACAGATTTATCACATACAGTATAATAAAGCAAAAGGCCAAACTCTGCATGAGGAAGAGAGACCAATTCATATATATGTAGATGCTGAAACTTGGAAGTAAAGTGCATGAAGAAACACCAGAAAAATTACATAAAATGCTCCAGAGAAACAAAACACCAAGATCTCTGTTAGCCTGATAAAAGAAAAAGACAGAAGTGAGATAAGAAGAGTAGTGCCAGTAGATGACCCATGGGATGTTCAGAAGTCAGTGGTCCAGGCCTGGAAGCAAAAAACTAAAGGGTCCTATGAGCCTAGAAGAAATGCAGACCACTTGGTTCACATCTGCACAGTACTGGGATCAATATATCTTGGAATGTGTGAGCAATGTTGTTTCAACATGGGAGGATGGCAGAAGACCGTGATGGCAAGGAGCACTGACACTAAATCAAAGGCAATAACACCTTTTAGCTCACAGTTTCTCTTAATCGTTGAAAATCATATACCTTTAAAATGTCACTGAGGCCCCAGGGTTCATGGTCTGAAGTATCCACTCACATCAGATTGGTAAAATATTAGATAGTATTTGCAAGGAAGAAAAGTTTACATTTACTCATATGACAGTGAATAATAGACCACCTATCACCTAGAATGTAGGATAGCTTCCTTTATTCACAAAAAAATTTATTTAAATAAGGTCTTAAGTGTGATGTATGAATGTAAATTTATACTATATATATATGTATATATATATATATATAGAGAGAGAGAGAGAGAGAAAACTAGATAACATACACATATATTACAAAAACTGTTATACACTTTCCTTGCTGCAATAAACTCAAATTAAGAAATAATCTATTAGCATTATTTATTCTTTCTGAGAGCCTTCTCAATGTTTCCATTGTCTAATTCTGAGGAAAATGTTGTGTTGGATTTTATACCCATTCCCCACTAGACTAATTCTAGATAAACGGTGGTTTAGCTAATTATCACCATTCCAATCATAAGTTGAAAAATAATCATGTTCCATTCTTACTCAGAAAGAAAAAAAAAAATAACCGTTACTTCATCAGCCTCTGGTAAGAGCCAGGATACAAACTGAATAAATTGTAATAAATGATAATAAAAAAGAAAAACAAAAAAGAGTGAATTCTTGCCCACTATAGTCTAGGACTCTGGTCAGTTTTAGATTCACTGGCTACACTCTTCTTTTTCTCCTCAGTTAGGCACTTGCTTTTTTTTTTAAATTTTAGAATTGAAAATGCTTTAATATTTAAAACATGGTATCAGCATGAAAAGTTAAGGTGACCTGACTATGACAACATCTGCTGACATATTTTCTTACTTTCTTTGTCAGAGATAATACTTTGAAAGAAAATATTGAACTTAAGAGCATTTAAAGCAAAGAAGAGACTGAGTATTTCAGATTTTGTATCCTTTCTATAAAAAGTAAAATGAGTACAGAGCTATGCAAAAGTTAATAGAATCTATGTTTATTTAATTGTAGCTATCTTTATCTGTTTAAAACGTTCATGGTTTATATAATAATCATGGGAATGTTTACGTTTTTTATGCAGGATATAAAAATAGGCATTTTGTTAGATTTTTAAAAGAAAATTTATTATCTTTATAGTCTCATGAAAGAGTCTCCAACTATTCCCTGTCTTTGTTACAACGACTGGAGAAAGAAAATGCTAGGCAGGGGAAAGGAAAAGGAAGAGAAAGAAGAAGAAGAATAAGAAGAAGAGGAGGAAGAGGAGGAGAGATAGAGGAGGAGTAGAATAAGGAAGAGAAGGAGAGACAACAAGAAGAAAGCGGCAGAAGAGACAACGAAAGGATGATGTAGGAAGAAAAGAATGAGGATAAGAAGGGAAGGATAGAATAGGAGTGAGAGGAATGATATGGAGGTGGAGATAAAAAAGATTGAAGACAACAGGACAAGAGAGAATAAAAAGAAGAAAATAATAATAATATTTAAACAGCATGAAACCTACTCAAACAGTACAGAGAATGGGAGACAGAAGAGAGATTTACATAGGATAGTCTGCATCAAAGAGAAGGGAAGAGTAAGGAACTTTTTGCCTTTATTACATGGTTCTAGCCTGAAGAAAATAATAATAATGCCATCTAGAGTGACTAAATCTCTGTTAAAAATCTCAGCATCATTAGACATTGTTAACTGAAAGTCAAAGACAAGAATGAAAATAGACTGAGAGCAAGTGCCTTATAATAGGTGTGTATGTACAACGATTTCTGAATCCATTCCTCTGTTGAGGGGCATCTAAGTTGTTTCCAGATTCTGACTATTACAAATAAAGCTGCTACGAACATAGTTGAGCAAATACCCTTGTTGAATGGTAGAACATATTTAAGGTATATGTCCAGGAGTGTGTAGCTGGATCTGGTAGCACTATTCCTGATTGTCTGAGGAAATGCCAGATTGATTTCCAGAGTGGTTGTACAAGTTTACATTTCTATCAGCAATGGAGGAGGGTTTCCCTTTCTCCACAACCTCTCCAGTATGTGCTGTCACTTGAATTTTTGATCTTTGCCATTCTGATGGGTAAAAGGTGGAATCTCAGGGTTGTTTTGATTTGCAATTCCCTGATAATTAAGGAGGTTAAGCATTTTTTTAAGTGTTACTGCAAAATTTGATCTTCTTCTGTTGAGAATTCTCTCCTTAGCTCTGTACCACATTTCTTAATTGGATTACTTGGTTTGTTGCTTCTTAACTTCTTGAGTTCTTTATATACTCTGGATATTATCCCTCTGTCAGATGTAGGGTTGGTGAAGATCTTTTCTCAGGCTGTAGGCTGTTGTTTTGTTCTGTTGACAGTGTTTTTGCTTTGCAGAAGATTTTCATTTTCAGGAGGACCCATATTGATTGTTGATCTTAGAGCCTGTGCTGTTGGTGTCCTGTTCAGCAAGTTGTCTCCTGTGCCAATGAGTTCAAGGCTCTTCCCCACTTTTTCTTTTTTTTTTCCGTATTTTATTTTTTTCTTATCAGTTACATTTTATTAACTATGTACCCCAGCCGTGTCCCAATCCCTCATTCCCTCCCAGTCCCTCCCTCCCTCCCTCCTCTCCACCTTGCCCCTTGCCAAGTCCACTGATAGGGGGGACCTCCTCCCCATTCATCTGATCCTGTTTTATCAGGTATCCTCAGGTCTGGCTGCAAAGCTCTCCTCTGTGGCCTAACAAGACTGCTCCTCCCTTGGGGGGTGGGGAGGCCAAAGAACCAGTCATTGAGTTCCTGTTAGAAATAGTCCTTGTTCCCCTCACTATAGGAAACCAATTGGTTACTGAGCTACCACAGGCTACATCTGAGCTGAGGTTCTAGGTTACATTCATACATGGTCCTTGGTTGCATGTCAGTCTCAGAGAAGAGCCTGTGCCCAGATATCTTTGGTCCTTGTGGAGCTCCTCTCCTTTCCTCATCAGTCTAACTCCCCTTCTTTCTTATGATTCCCTGCACCCTGCCAAAGGTTTGGTCACGAGTCTTTGCTTTGAAAACATCGCTAGTTAGAGTCTTTCCAATGTGCTCAGTAGACTCCTGTCAAAGTTCAATGCGTATCCCATCTGTCTTTCTAAACGAGGATTGATAATCTTACCCCATGTTCTCTCTCTTGATTATCTTTTTTAGGTGTATAGATTTCATTATGTTTATCCTATCTTATAGGTCTATATAAGTGAGTATATTCCGTGTTTGTCTTTCTCCTTCTGGGATATTTCACTCAAGATGATCTTTTCTAGATTCCACCATTTGCCTGCAAATTTCATGATTTCCTCCTTTTTGATTGCTGAGTAGTATTCCATTGTGTAAAAATACCACAATTTCTGTACCCATTCCTCCGTTGATGGACATCTGGGTTGTTTCCAGGTTCTTGCTATTACAAATAAAGCTGCTTCTGACAGGTTTAGTGTGTCTGGTTTTATGTTGAGGTCTTTGACCCACTTGGAATTTAGTTTTCTGCATGGTGATAAGTATAGATCTATTTGGGATTTTCTACATGTAGACATCCAGTTAAACTCACACCATTTACCTCATGTGAGATATTCTCTCTCCCTCTCTCTTTCTCTCTCTCTCCCTTTCATTCTATCTTGGTCTCTGTCTCTCTGTCTGTCTGCCTTTCTGTATGCCTCCAGATCTTTCTTATTTGTCCTGTGGGTTTTCCATATTCTGTGAGAGTCTGTCAGTTTCTAGGAAATGGAAGGGTCTTCTAGTGCCTCCTGTGTAAGGGAACAGAGTGTGGGTGACCTTGAGCTCTAAACCAGGGCAGCCAGGGTTGGAGGTATACTTAGCAAATAAAAACAAGGAAACTATGAAAATTTCAGGCAAATGTATGGGACCTAGAAAAGATCATCCTTAGTGATGTAACCCAAAAGGAGAAAGATACAAAATACTTACTTATAAGTGGATAGTAGATATAGGATAAACATACTAAAATCTATAGTCATACAGAATCTAAGCAAGAAGGAGGACCCTAGGGAAGACACTTAATCTTCATTCAGAAGAGCAAACAGGATAGACATCAGAAGTGAAAGAAGACAAGGAACAGGACAGGAGCCTACCACAGAGGGCCTCTGAAAGACTCTGCCCAGCAGGATATCGAATCGATGATGAGACTCAAAGATAAACTTTGGCCAGAGTTCAGGGAATCTAATGAAAGAAGGTGGAGATAGAAAGATTTGGAGATTGAGCATTTTTAGTTAGGGTCCTCTCTTTTGCTTAGTTTGTTTAGATGTACAGATTTTAGTGGGTTTATTCTATGTTGTATGTTTATATGAGTGAGTATATACCATGTGTGTCTTTTTGCTTCTGGGACAACTCACTCAGGATGATCCTTTCCATGTCCCACCATTTACCTGCTAATTTCATGATTTTCTTATTTTTCATTGCTGAATAATACCCAATTGTATACATGTACCACAGTTTCTGCATCCATTCTTCAGTTGAGGGGAATCTGGGCTGTTTCCAGCTTCTGGCTATTACAAATAAAGGTGCTACAAACATGGTTGAGCAAATGTCCTTTTTGTGTACTTGAGCCTCTTTTGGGTATATGCCTAGGAGTGGTGTGGCTGGATCTTGAGGAAGCTCTATTCCTAGTTGTCTGAGAAAGTGCCAGATTGATTTCCAGAGAGGATGGACATCAAAAGAAAAAGAAAACAGGAAACAGCCTAGGAACCTGCTACAGAGAGCCTCTGAAAGCCAGAAGAAGAAAACAGGAAACAACCTTGGAACCTGCCACACAGGGCCTCTGAATGCCTCTGCCCTGCAGACTGTCAAAGCAGATGCTGAGCCTGATGGCCAACTGGCGGGCAGAGTGAATGGAATTTTATGTAAGAAGTGGGAAATAGCAAGAGCTGGATAGGACAGAACTCCACAAGGAGAGCAACAGAACAAGAAAATTTGAACAGAGGGAACTTCCCAGAGACTCCTACTCCAACCAAGGACTATTCATGGAGATAACCTAGAACCCTGACAATGCAGCCACTTCTGATGAGAACTGATAGACTAAGATCAGAAAGAAGGAGAGGAGGACCTCCCCTATCAGTGGACTTGGGGAAGGCATGCATGAAGAAAGGGGGGAAGGGGGGATCTGGAGGGGAGGAGGGAAGAGCTTATACAAAATGAATAATAAAAAAAAGAAAGATTTGGAGGAGAGAGAGCTCCACAAGGAGATCAAGCGAGCCAAAAATTCTGGGCCCAGGGGGCGCTGCAGAGACTCCAACCAAGGACCATCCATAGAGAGGATATAAACACCCTGTTAAGATGTAGCCCATAGGCAGCTCAGTCTCTGTGGGTTCCCTAGTCATGGAAACAGGGACTTTCTCTGACATCAATTCAGTGGCTGGCTCTTTGATTACCTTTCCCTTGTGGGATGCAGCCTTGCCAGGCAACTTAGAAAGACAATGCAGCCAGTCTTGATGAGACCTGATAGGCTAGGGTCAAATGGAAAGGGAGGAGAACCTCCCCCTAGTGGACTGGGGGAGGGGCATAGGGGAGGTAGAGGAAAGGGGGAGATAAGGGAGCTGGCTAGAGCCAGAATACAAAGTGGATAAATTACGGTAAATAAAAATAATATTAAAAAATAAAAAATATGTACATATATTTGGCTGAATTTTGAGCAAGAGTGAGTTATGAAACAGCAGGACCAAGGAAAATAAAACACATTTTATTTGAAAGGCTGAGAAGGGATGGGTTTAAGCCTTAGCACCTTATCTTCTTTAATCAGCAATTAGAGAAGCAAACAAACAGTATTCTTCAAGTACTGTAACAAAACCCAAATACAGTATATCACATATAATGTGAAAACAGCAACTCAATTAACTTACGTGTGGAAACATGAAGACTTTATTATTATTGGAAAAATGTCAGTTATCAAAAGCCAATCTCGAGATGATGCAGATATCAGAATGAAAACACAAGAATTTTATGATAAACAGATGTGAAGAGAAAATGGTCATGAAAACAGAAATCTGGAAAACAGGAATCTCAGCAGGAAAAAAAACAAAATGGGTAAAACTACAAGTGAAATTTCCAGAAAAATATAGTATCTATTTTTATTAATCATAATGGCTTAGCAAAAAAAGAAATGTGAAATAAAGTTATTGACATTGGGCATATAATAATAGAAAGTATCAATTGAGGAATAAGAATTAAATTGAGGAAAACTGAAAAAAGTCCCCAGAATCTATTAGTCAATAAAACCTAATTTCAGATGAATAGAACGTGAAAAAAAGTTTCAAACAAATAACAAAATTGTAAGCAAGTTGGTGAATATAAAAGTATATAGATGAAATTATGGTAATGAAACACAAGGAGTGAATTCAAAAAAAGATTGTATACAAGAAAGAGGATGGTACTACGGCTCAGAACAGGAAATCCCATGAAAACATCAAGGAAATCAATATATTTCACTCAGGAGAAACACAGTTAGTTGAACTCCTGAAGACTAAACTTAGAGAGAAAAGAGTAAGACACTGAAAATAAAAAAAAAAAAACATGAATTTTTAAAATACTGAAAATTAAAATATGTTATTTTTATATCAACAAAACTGGACATGGCTTCTCCTATAATACTAACATTTAGAAAGCTGTGAAAGGAAGACCATGACTAACCTGGATTCATGTAATGAAAATATATCTTACATGAAAGGAGAAAGAAAAATAGAAGAAAAAAAATTAGGGAGAAAGGAAGGATGGGAGGGAGAGAAAAAAAAGTGAAGAAAGGACAAAGAAGGAAGGAGGGAGGAAAGAAAGGAAAAGAAGGGATGTAAGGAGGGAAGGAAGGAAAAATATGTAAATACAAAGTGAAAACGTGAGAATTTTTTAAATAAGAGCATTTTCATGAACAAAACTTATAAATGAGTAACTATGAAAAAAGTAACATGAATCATGCTAAAGAAAATTCCATATGAACATAACATCAAATATAAACATGGCTATCCAAAAGGAAGAGGAAAATACTAGAAATAACAAATACTATTTTCCTTTTCACATTTTAAAAAAGAAAATAGCTGTTTAAAGCTCAAGTGTACATTATTTTGTCATTTGCATAACCTTTGTCCATATAATGTAAGACAGTAACAACACAAAGGATAAAAAGTCAGAGATCATTGTGTTTCCAAAGAGTCAATATATTTGATATAACATAGCATTAAGGCAGACTAGACTGAGAGAGTTATGAGTATGCATTTCAAATATTCTAGCAAGTACAAAAATCACAAGAGCTCAATCTGGTATAATAAATATCCCAATACAATGTCCATTATTTCAATTAAATCAAAGAAAACAGGTACATTTAGTGCCCACTAAATAAACATCCTCAGTACCCTCTTATCAAAATCTGTTTTGGAACTGTATCAATATAGCCAGCATGCATTGTCATTGTATAACAGAAACTCTGATAGTTCCAGGGAGATTATATAGCACAAAATCAATCACAACTTTTGGCAGACCTTCAATTTCAATTCTGTTCATAAGAAATTATTCTGCCATCCTTTTACATAGAAACACATGCAAAATATTTCTCAAAGTTTTTTTTTTTTTCATCATTTAAATGGTTGGGAAGTGCAATATCGGAGATTGGATAGATAGAGTGGGATTTGGAAACAGCAGACTAGGATAGCATGACCACATCCATCCAAAGATGCATATTTAGATCATATATGCATATATATATGTATATATGATAAAATTATCAAGGTAAAGTAAACCATATAAAACCATTACAAAAACACATCACATACAGTTACATGAAAATCCTCATAGTTTAATAGAATCATATGGTAACACAAAAAAGTAAAGGAAGAAATATTAAGAGCAGAAATATGACAGATTTTATATATATATATGATTAGAATTTGAAAGATAAGGCCATATGATATCCATATGAGGTGAAATACATGCTTGGTTATATAGATGATAGCTAGATGAATGGACATATTAAAGGTCTACGTGAAAGATAGGTAGATTAATGACAGATATATAAAATGGGTAAATATAGAAGTAGATGGATAGACACATGATGAGAGATAGAGCACTATATCTAAAATGTGTGAGAAGTTTGCACAGAAAAAATGACGTCAATATATTGTTTTGAAATATAAAGCATGGCTAGCACTACCCCTGGGTTCCAAAAGAGATGAGGAAAAGAGAAAATCATAAGTTGTATTTTTTAGACCATCCACCCTTATGCAGTGACTTATCTATACATTTATATAATTACACAGAAAACAGTAAATTACAATTTGTTCTGAAAAATAAGCTCTTTTCTTCATTCACCATCTTCATTTTCAAGCTTAAGCTTTAACTTATAATTTTGGACTGTAATAAAAGTAAAACAGTCTTAAGATCATTTCATGAACTGTGTTGAGATTTGTCTTTGCAAGCAAAAATAGATGCAACAAAGCCTTCCATAACAGTACAAAACACTGGACTATATGTTTAAGAGGATCAAATGTTTATGCTTGAAATGGCACTGAAATAATCCACAAGATTTGATTTCTTTTTCACAAGGTCAAAGCCATGACATTTTCACAAAGCCTTTGGTCTTAACCTTGGAAATCCAGATGCTCTGGACAGAGCAGAGAAAATGAACAGGAAATCTCTAAAGGTGCTTTTCCATTATTGAATGCAAATATATTCATTAAGGAAGTGGCTAAATATAAATGTATATTCTACTTTTAATGAATTTTTTTACCACACAAATAATCAGTAAGTGTGCATTTGAATATAACCCTTGGAAGCTGAAGTGATTAGTACAAATGGGATGGATAAAAAGGTCCTATCTGGATCTTTCTTTTTTATTAATTGATTTTTTTATTAATTACAGTTTATTCACTTTGTATCCCAGCTGTAGCCCCTTCTCTTGTCCCCTTCCAATCCCACTTTCCCTTCCTCTTCTCCTCCCATGCCCCTCTCCCAGTCCACTGATAGAGGAACTCAAACTTTCCTGGTGTTTTTCAGCAGATTATTTTGATAGTTATAAAGATAGGTAGCAGGCAACAGATAAACTGTGCAAAAGAAAGGTAATAATGACACTTATTGAAAATGACTGAAAATTTAAAAACAAAAAATACCCCTACAAAACTTCTATTTTGATAACTGAGATTGAAAATCTGTTTATATTAAATTAATTAAATTATTAAACTAAGCTACTAGCAAATCCCGTTCATAAAGAGAAAAACTTTCATGATATTGGTCTTGTGTGCTTCAAAAGCATTTTTATTTTAAAGCTTATTGCTCTAAAATATAACAAAAGTCTTTATCTATATCATCATTTGTATATATTCTACAAAGTAATGGAATTCATTTTGGCAATCTTGTATAACATGTAGCTTGACCAACCCACTATCTTTTCTCATTCTTAATGATCAAATAGGCTTTCCTGTATATTAAGTGTCACATTGATGAGTTTTTCTAAGAGTCAAATGGGAAAACAAGTCACAATCCCATTGCTGCTTCCATGTAACTAACCCATTACCCTCATTCTATAGCCTACATTATTGCAAAGGATGTTTTGTTTCTTTGTGTTTCTGGAGCTTACCAGGAACTAGAGCTTGTATCCACTCTCTTCACTGCAGCAAATCAATGCCCTTTTCAGGAAGAAACCCCAATTTCTCATCTATTCCACTGACTTACAAGACACTAGTACAAAATGGCCTGCCGAAGAGGGAACATTCAAATGCCAAGCCACCCATAATGGTATTAATAATACTGCCTCTCTCAAGTAGATGACAGGTAACCTTTTATCTTCTTTTTAATCTGCAAAGAAATCTGTGACTTTCATTCTACTAATGATATAGAAGTGACAAGTAGAAAAGTTAAATGAAGATTTTTATGGCATATGCAAGACAAGACTCTTATTAGTAAAGTAACTCCCAGAGACCAAAATGAAAGATAAATCCAACACCAATTTAAATTTAAAAAAATTAAGAGCTTTTCATCTTTTATTGAAATAGCATATTAAAAACTGAATTGTTTTTCAAGTATGATTTAGAATTGCACTCATATTCCCTTTGACAGGAGCAATGTTTTCTTGCAGGCCCTGCTTGCCTCTCCTTTCATGTTGCAAACCCATTCTTGAGGCAATGGTGTTCAGTATACCTTCAAGGACACATCTTCATCTCCTCATGGAGACCTCCTATCAGACACATACAACACTCTTCAACCTATAGATAGAAGGAAAGACATATCACTGTTGAAATGTGGTTCTAATGCCAGTTTTACCAGGAACAGTAAGTTTGCCCCGTTTTTCTATCTGTAAAATATGGCATTTGATCATATTTATTCTACTGCTTCTCTGACTCATTGAACACCAAACTCTAAACCAAGTAGGATGGCTCAGAAGTTGCTCTTGAGAATGATTAGTCTTTGTGATGAAGAAAGAGACTCAAACTGTATTGTTTGGAGGAATGGGAAAAGAAAGAAAGTCAACTATCAATATCCAGGTCGAGCTAATAAAGAGGATGTAAAGAGAATTTCATGGAGGTTTCAGGGCAAAATATTGTCCATGTGTCACCAGGATGAATGTGATGCAAGGGAGAGAAGAGGAAGCAAAGTCACAGGAACATTGAGGTGTCTGCTGGGGTGTTAATATTAGAAGCTGTGAACAAGAGAGAGAGAGACAAATGATTTTCAGTAATTTCCAGCATTTTACTGCATACTCTTGCCATATCTGTCAGATGTGGGAAACTCAGAACACACGAGAGGAGAAGACACAGATTTGGGGACATGTTCACAGATACAATGATCCTGATGCTGAATAGCTGACTAAGCATTGGGTTGCACAAAAGTTAATAAAGATAATAACCCAGGAGTTTGATTCTCTCCCTCTCTCTGTCACTCTCTCTCTCCTACCTCCCTCCCTCTCTTCCACCCTTCTGTCCTTCCTTTTTTCCTTTTATGTGTGTGTTCATGGATGAAAGCAAGCAACAATGCATGGCTAAATGCCAGAAGACAACTTGCAGGAGATTAGAATTTTTACCATGTGAGTTCTGGTGAGTTGTTTCAGGGAATGAGGCTTTGTGGCAAGTGCCTTTAACAGTGTTGTTTATATCTCACCAATTGAATGACCATTGCTGACTACTAAGAGAAATAAATTAAACATATTTGTTGGTAGGGGCGGAGCCAAGATGGTGACTAGCACGCAGTTTCTGAGATGTGGAAGAGCTGAATGCCTGAGTTGGTGAATGGAAGGACCTCTGAAGCCAGGAAAACAATGGTGAGTCTTTCTAAACAACAGGGAACATCACATAAGGTGAGAACTTTGGTCTCTGGTCACCCAGGGACTTGTTTGGGGAAGGAGAGAAACGATCCTTTGATCTCCCAGCACTCCCCTTTCTTGGACATCCCTCCTCTTTGGCACAGTGGACTCACTGAGATTCTCAGCTCAGACATAACTGCCTGGGGTCTACAGCGGCTGAGGCGGAGCTCCTAGCCCCTTAGCCGCAACTACTGGTCTGAGAGTTCCAGACCTGCTCGGCACCATCCTCGCAGCGTCCTGGGTCTGCTAGCCACCATACTGGCTCCACAGGGTTGCTCAGCCACTGACTGTACGGCCTGCCCAATCCCTCAGTGACAGATAATATGCTATATACTCACCAAAGCAAGGAAGAAATGCCATACAAGCTAGGCACACTAGGCACTGGAGATCTCAAGCTTGGAGAGCACAGTGGAGAACCCCCAGGACTTCCCAGAAAGCATCTGGACTGGCAACCCAGTCTCCAGCTACAGCAAGACTTCCTAACCTGGTGGCAGAGCAGCACTGAGCTGGTGGAGCCATCAGTCCTCCAGCATAAGACCAACCAGGGCCAAACCAGAGAGCAGAGAGCCCTGATACCCCAATCCCTGCCGAAGTGACCTGCTTGAGAGTGAGTGTGCCCTTGAGTATCTTCAGAGCCCCAGATCCAGGGTCCTTCAAAAACAGAAGCCAGGAATTGGACCCCTCCCACCCACATACCCACTTTGGGAAACAGAGGGTCACTTGAGACATTGAAGCCCCTGCTCTGTGGGTCTAATTGAGGAGTTAAGGCAGTTAATGACAGAAATTGCACCATGACCATCACTAGCTCATGCTACATATACAATGCAGAGCCTCTCCCACACATTAAAGGGTTCAATATTATCTATCACTCTGTCCCTCGAGACACACTTCCACACACATACATACACACACACACACACACACACACACACACACACACACACACACACGTATGCGCCTGCATTTGCCCCTTTTGTGCATGCATACTTTTCTCCCACAGGTACAGCTAGTCCTCAGCACATGCTGAGGACAAAGGACCTCTCTCAGCTTCCTGAAGAACTCTCCAGATGCCAGAGAGAGACAGTACCAGTCTGAACTGCAGAATCCAAAAACAAACACTGAAGGTTTCAGATAAGCCAATGGCCAGTGGTAGGCAAAAGAACACATCCAACATAAATCAGGACATCATGACTTCCCCAGCAACCACAAAAATTGATGGATACTACAATTCATCAGAAGCACAAGAAAATGACTTTAAAACTATGTTTACCCAATTATTTGAGGCTCATAAAGAGGAAACAAACAATTCTTTCAGAGCAATAACCATGCAAATTCAGACAGTTAAAGAGGAAATAAACAAATCTATCATAGATTTGGCCAGTCAATTGGAGGTAAAGAAAGAGGACATGGACAGAATTCTTAAAGAAACACAGGCAAGCATAGCCAAACAAATAGAGGCACAAGTAGAGATAAAATTAGTGGCATGTAGAGAGGAAATGAACAAAAAAATAGAGACCATCTTAGAGAGACAGGAATCCACATTCAAACAGATGAAGGAAATGGTGCAAGGCATGAAAACAGAATTAGAATCAATAAAGAAAACACAAACTGAGAAAACCCTTGCACTGAAGAACTTGGAGAAAAGATCAGGAACCACAAAGGTAAGCATCACCAACAGAATACAAGAGATGGAAGAGAGAATCTATGGAGCTGAAGATACACTCGCAAAAATTGATACTTCTCTCAAAGAAAGGGTAAAATCAGAAAAGTCCCGAGCACAAATTATCCAAGAAATCAAGGATGCCATGAAAAGATGAAATCTAATAATAGAAATTGATGAAAAAGAAGACTCCAGGCTCCAAGGTCCAGAAAATATTTTCAAGAAAATCATAGAAGAAAAATTTTCCCAACTTAAAGAAAGAAATGTCCATAAATATACAAGAGGCCTACAGAACACCAAATAGACTAGACCAGAAAAGAAACACATCACGTCACATCATAGTCAAAACACTAAATCTACAGAACAAAGAAAAGATATTAACAGCAGCATGGGAAAAAGGCCAAGTAACATAGGAAGGTAGACCTATCAGAATCACACTGGACTTCTCATCAGAAACTGTGAAAACCAGAAGAGCCTGGGCCGGTATCATGCAGGGTCTAAGAGACCACAAATGTCAACCCAGACTACTATACCCTGCAAAGCTTTGAATCAACATGGATGGAGAAAACAAAATATTCCATGATAAAACTAAATTTATGCAATATCTACACAGCAAACCAACCCTACAGAAGATACTAGAAGAAAAAATCCAATCCAATGAAAACAACTTCATCCAAGAAAACATAGCATACAGATAATATCCCAACAAAAATGAAAAGAAAGCAAGCAATGTAACACAGAAAGACCACCGACTCCAATGTAAAAGGAACTAACATTCATTGCTCACTATTATCTATCAACATCAATGGACTCAACTCTCCAATAAAAAGACACAGACTAACAGAAAGAGTGCGGAAACAGGATCCAACATTCTGCTGCATCCAAGAAACGCACCTCTGCAACAAAGATATACACTACCTCAGAGTAAAGGGCTGGAAAAAATGTCTTTCAAGCAAATGGACCCAGAAAACAAGCTGAGGTAGCTCTACTAATATCTAAGGAGAATTACCAGGCCACAAAAGAAAACAATGCAGCCACTCCTGATGAGACCTAATTGACTAGGCTCAGAAGGAAGGAAAAGAAGACCTTCCCTATCAGTGGACTTAGGGAGGAGCATGCATGCAGAGGGTGGAGGAAGGGAGGGATTGGGATGGGAGGAAGGAGGGAACCACAGGGGGGATACAAAGTGAATAAAGTGTAATTAATAAAGAATAAAAACAAAACAAAAAAGACAAAAAAATACCAAAACAGAGTTCACAAAACATATAAAGTATCTTTTGCTCTGATCTTATGTGTGTTGTCACAGTCTCTATGATTTGAGGTGTATGTCAGTCTCATTGTGCCATAGAGATGCTATTTTCTTGGAGCCATCAATGTCTTCTGGCTCTTATATTCTTTCTTCCTCCTCTTCTACATAGATTTCTAAGCTTTCAGAGCAAGGGTCTGATAAAGACATTCCATTTAGGCCAAGTGCTCCAACATCTTTCAGTCTCTGTGTATTTTCCAGTTGTGGTTCTTGTTGCAGATTATCACCTGCTGCAAGAAGAAACTTCTCTGGTGAGAGCTCAGAGATGCTCTGCTTTATGGAAATACCACCATTTCTTTAGAAGTCATTTTATTGCTTTGTTCCTTTGGTAGATTAAACTTTAAAGTTTCTTAGGTACTTCATTATTGATCAGGCTTTCTTAACAAAGTCTGACTAGACTTTAATAGTTTAACGTTGCTCTAAGGTTGTTACTATGTGTGACAGATGTATAGAATCACATCTGGCTTTTAAAGAATATTTAATTATCAAAAGGCAGGATTACAGTGATCAAAAATGTCCTTATCCATATACATGTGTCCCAACTGAAACAGAAATCATCCACTTGCTTCTTGTCTTTGGAAAACCAAAGTTCTACATCTAAACAACTCAGGATGTTACACACCCCAACCTCATATACATCAGCCTTTTGTCTAAAAGCACCTAGAAGCAGAGAAGCCTTGTCTCCAAACATTGTCTAAAGAAACAGCCCATAAAATAATTCCCAGACCTTTATATAAAGTCGATCACAAGATCTTCTGTTCCAGTGAGGCCTTCTCTGCACTTCATTTGACTTCATTTGTTCTCCAATGACAGAGATATAATGGACTGAATAAACAGACCTTGCTAAGTTCACTTATATTTATTACCATTTTCTCAGACTGCTTTCTCCCCAGTTATCCTTCCACACAGCTGTCTACCCATCCTTCTACTTAAGCATAAACACACACATTTCTAGGTTCCTTTGTTTTCCCATTTCTTAAGGATGTGTGACATGTAACATTTACATTAAGTGAAGTTGCATAGTTTTCTCTTATTTGTACTTTAAGAGTCTTGACCATAAAGGTAGAGTAGACAAGGGAAGTAATCTTTCTTTCCATAAAGTTTTGTTACTTGAATGCAAGCATGAATTTGGGGTTTTGCTATGTTTATTATCTCTCTTAATAAATAAATATATTCTATATAGTTGAGCTTCTAATTTTTTGTCTTTTTCTTTTATTTTTTTCTTTTTTTAACTTCTATTAATTACACTTTATTCACTTTGTATCCCCCCATAAACTCCTCTCTCCTCCCCTCCTAATTCCACATTCCCTCCCTCTTCTTCACGCATGCCCCTCTCCAAGTCCACTGATAGGGGAGGTCTTCCTCTCCTTCTGATCCTAGTCTATCAGATCTCATCAGGAGTGGCTACATTGTCATCTTCTGTGGCCTGGTAAGGCTTCTCCCCCCTCAGGGGAAGGTGATCAAAGAGCAGGCCAATCAGTTTATGTCAGAGGCAGTCCCTATTCCCATTACTATGGAACCAACTGGACACTGAACTGCCATGGGCTACATCTGTACAGGGGTTCTAGGTTATCTCCATGCATGGTCCCTGGTTGGAGTATGAATCTCTGGAAAGAGCAACAGAACCAAAAAAATTGAACACAGGGGTCTTTCCTTTTATTTTATTTTATTTTTTTATCTTTTGTTAAATGAACTGTTTCATATTTTTACAAGTAAACTTACAATTTCTTTAAAATTCTTCTAGCTATAACCATCATTTCATAGTATAATTTGAAAACTTTCTTTTTACAAAATCTCACTTTGATTGTATCATTTGATGTCTGTTTATTAATCATAAAATCAACACAATTGTACTTCTCTTCATTTTTAATCATAGATGTACTTATTAGTCTTTTAAAGCATGATGTCAAATATTTAAAATTAGATCCACCCACAGCCAAGCTTCTGTGGTCTTCCCTCCCTCAGATTTCCTCATTACCCTGAAACTTTACTTGTCCCTCGCCATTTAAAAGATGATTTTATATATATATTACTTTCTTTTAGTCAATAGAGCTTATTATCAAGGAATTGAATCATATCTATATTTGCATTTTCTCCCAAATAACAAGGAGTTAGCTAAACAATTATCACTTTAGTTGATATCTGAATATGAAATTACGTATTACACCAGAAAGATCTGTTTCAGTGAGTAGATAAACTAGTGAGGCTACGGGCCATAGAGAACCCACCATTGGTACTTTCTTTCTTGAACTAGTGAAATTTCTAACTTCATTCTAAATCCTTATGTTCATACCCACTGAAAAGTGCAGCTCTCCTCTTTCAATAAAGAAACTTTTTTTTGCAGCAAATGAAGAACATTACAAAAAGCTGCAACTGGTCAAAATGCAGAGAATAATTGAATGTGAGACACTCAGCTGATACATTTACAACACAACACATACACTGAAGGCACAGGAAACATTGTGAAAGAAAGAGAATATTTTAAGAGCTGAAGGACCAGGATATCAGATGTGAGACCCTGTCTTCTATGTGACAGGAAAGCTGCAACCCAGGAAGTCACAAAAATAGGATTGTCTAAACATGTCATGATGACAACACCAATTTACATGCTCGTGTGGATGGAGAAAAATCTCACAAAGAACCACTTCCAGATGAAGAGAGAGAGAGGAGAGAGAGAATGAGAGAGAGAGAGAGTATGAATCAGTCTTTTTCAGAAACAACCTCCCTCTTAAGTTATTCAATCCCAAGTGGTTAATCCTAAATTCATATATAAAAGAACACTAGAAGGACTCAGTGAGGTATGTATGCGTGTGTCTATAAATATAAAACAATGGAAATTAAAGACTTTGATAATTTCGTTAAGGGCTAGGAGAGACAGAGGAGATACAGAAGTAAATAGAATTTTGAATGGATTAGCACACAGTTCAATGGAAATGGAATAGAAGGTAGATCTGGGGAAAGTTGGAGGAGAGTGATGAATGCGATCAATGTATCCACATAAAATAAATTAAAGTATCAAAGAATTAATTAAGACATTTTAAATGAGAAAATGATAATGGACATAAAACAACAAAGGAACTAAAAACTAATTAAAAATCTCAGGATGAGTGATCAGTAGGCTGGATACCAGACATTTTGTTTCAAGGTCTTGTCTTTCTTCTCAGTATAAATTAGCAGTGAAGGGAGGCAAAGGAAAGGGGTCCATACATACACTGTCTTTGAGCTGTTATAATATTGAAAGCGTTCTTTTACAACAGTGTCTTGACTTCCCAGTTGTCCTGATTCTCTCACACTGCACCCTCCTCTACCTAGGACCCCTACAAATTTTCAGTGCAGCAACAGAAGTATTATTGCCTGTAATTCTGATCCCTTAAGGACCCCGATTTTTTGCTGTAGCTTTCTGTGGTAACTGGTGGCATTAGTGCTAATTACAATATTAAGTTATAAAAGTTATGCTTGGATCTAGACAGAGGTTAGAGTTATGTTTCTCATCACATTAATGATGATAGATGAATGAGTGGCTGGTTAGTTGACTGGCTGCATAGATTGAACAGCGAATTCATTGGTCAATGGAATTCAAACAATCTATGAGCAAATGGATGAATAGAAAGATAAGTACATTATACAGATAATAGATTTCATTGACGATGATAGATAACAGGTCAAATAGACATTGCATAGGTATGTAATTGGTAATAAATAATGGACTACTTTGAAAGAGATTGATATTTAGATGATACATTGATATCTACATAGATATAGCTACATGCCTAAATAATACATAAATGCATGATAGAGAATGACACCTGTAGGAAAGTAAACAGAGTGATGGTAGAAACACATTTTTAAAAATCTATTTCCCATTGGATCAGAAATGGATATGTACACTCTGTATTACAAGTGTATATATGTAATACTGAAGACTAAAAATTTATTAACCAAGAAAATTAGCAACTTCTTCACTTTTGTTAGCATACAACAAAGAATTTCATACTCTTAACTGAAAAAAAAATCATAAAATACCATAAATCTCCAAGTGTTTATTAAATCTCTGGGCTTATTATCATTGAATATGGCACTGTTATCTATTATGAGTTAATATTATGCAAAGATATAGCTTGTTTAGAAGAAGCCCACAAAGAGCTTATAGGAGAAGCTATCAGGGAAGTCAGGACAAAATAAAGACAGCAGACAAATAAGTGGAGGAAAAAAAATTCTACAAAGTACAAGGACATTTTTGAAATAATTCCAATTTGAAATAATTTTGTTGTTTTTTTTGGGGGGGTTAGTTTGTTTTGAAAATCAAATGCCCTCAAGACTGTCAATAGACTAAGGATTTAGGTGCTGCAATCACTCTGTGTTATGAAAAGTAAGCATTGAACATGGATACATAAAAAGAAAAAAAAGGTTTAAATATTTCTGAAGCTACCCTAAATAATGAGTTGTAATTTCATATTATATTTTGACTGCCTGGAAAGAGTTCCATTTAAGAAAGTGACAGTGGTCCTTTCTTTTAGACTTTCTTTATATTATCTGGACTATTATGCTGAAAACAATGATTATTTAACTTGAACATTTAAACTAGGGTTTTTTAAACATTTATTTATTTTTATTTTACATGCATTGGTGTTTTGCTTTCATGCACTTCTGTGTGAGGGTGTCTGATCTTGTAGTTACATTCAGTTGTGAGCTGCCATGTAGGTGCTGGGATTTGAACCCAGGTCCTTTGGAAGAACAGTCGGTGCTCCTAACTGCTGAGCCATCTCTCCAGCTTCCTAGACCAAGTTTTGAAAGACAGTTGCTTAACAATTTTAAATTAAACAATGTACCCTTAACTATCACTAAGTTTATTTTGTTATCAAGTAATTAATTACAAGTATAAATTAAAATACTTATTAGATACACTTATTAAGTTTATTACGAGAATTTTAAAACAACAATTTCTTCCCCTCCTCCAGATTTTCCTTTATATTTTATAATTCACTTTTTCAGGTCATGCTTTATAAGTATGTGTTATATCAAAAAGTGAAGAATAAAAACAAAAGTATTCCAAACTATAAAACAGACAAACAAAAGAAAACATGAAATATAAGGTCTAAAGCAAACTGATCTCTTTGATAGAAATTGCCAACCCAGTGGTAACAAGAGCCATCGAAATCCAAACTGCAAGCAAATGAACTTTGAAAAATGAAAGTACACATAAGTCCATGCTCTTTAATTCCTCTCATTTAATAGTACAATTTGATAGAGAAATATCTGTAAATAGCATATGCATACATTAAGTGGAAACCAGAAACATGTAAAGCACTTACAAAAATGGAAGGATTATAAATTCTCAAATTAAATATGAGTTTGAGTGATTTAGACCTTTCATTCACAGGAAATGTAAAGCTGAGAAGTAGCAGAAGGCACACTCTAAACTTTACAGATGAATATGCCATTTTGCAGTCCAGTGAATCAATCAATGGATATAATTCACTTTTTGTCTTTCTCTGGTATCCAATAAAGTTACAACACATTTATATTTCAAGATTATGTTGTCAGTGTCCATTTTATGGCAGATTTTCTTACGCTTTAGATTCTGGAAAAGGAGAGTGTTGCACAGAATTGTATATTTTTATGTCTTGAAAATTCAGACTGTTTTGTCTGAGAGGGTATCTGAAAGCATGTATGCAGGAAAAGCCACAACCTACACTTAGATGTATTTGCAAGGTGCAGCATTTGATTCTCTAGTTTGAAACCTGACATTGAATATGCCAAGGCATAATAGGAAGAAGATTCAGGAATTTGCCGAGAAAGCAGCTCTAGATGGTAATCTTTAGTAAGATGTCTAAGTTTCCATCATAGCACAGACTTGGACAATCACTAAGGCACACATATGTGGAACTGAAAGCAAGAACAGGCTGGAGAGATGGCCCAAAAGTAAATAGAACATGGACTGGCTCTTCAAAGGACCCAAGTACATTTCCAAGTATGGAGTCTTACTCCCACATGTAACTCTAGCTGCAGGACATGCAATACCTTCTTCTGTATATTTGAACTCATACACACAGTGATCAGTGCACCCATATACTCCTGCACATGCCATGTACACACACACACACACACACACAGAGAGAGAGAGAGAGAGAGAGAGAGAGAGAGAGAGAGGAGCAAAATATTTTTTTTAAATCTCTTTAAAAGAGAGAAGGCTATTACAAATAAAGCTGCTACAAACATGGTTGAGCAAATGTCCTTTTTGTGTACTTGAGCCTCTTTTGGGTATATGCCTAGGAGTGATATGGCTGGATCTTGAGGAAGCGCTATTCCTAGTTGTCTGAGAAAGCACCAGATTGATTTCCAGAGTGGTTGTACAAGTTTACATTCCCACCAGCAGTGGAGGAGGGTTCCCCTTTCTCCACAACCTCTCCAGCATGTGTTGCTACTTGAGTTTTTTATCTTGGCCATTCTGATTGGTGTAAGGTGAAATCTCTGGGTTGTTTTGATTTGCATTTCCCTAATGGCTAATGAGGTTGAACATTTCTTTAAGTGCTTCTCTGCCATTCGATATTCCTCTACAGAGAATTCTCTCTTTGGCTCTGTTCCCCATTTTTAAGTGGTTTACTTGGTTTGCTGCTTTTCAGCTTCTTTAGTTCTTTATATATACTGGATATGAGTCCTCTGTCAGATAAAGGGTTGGTGAAGATTCTTTCCCAATCCTCCCCTATCAATGGACTTGGGGAGGGGCATGCATGTAGAAAGGGGTTGAGGGTCGGACCTGGAGGGTAGGAGGGAGGGGCTTATGGGGGGATACAAAATGAATAAAGTGTAATTAATAAAAGTTAAAAAAAAGAACACTTAACAAAAAAAAAAGAGATAGAAGGCAAATGCCCAATAAGACATGATTTTTTTTTAATTACTTCATCTGTCAGTCCATATTCAGTAAAGCCAAAACTAAAGGTCACAAGCTGCTTTAGATGAATGAATCCCCAAATTAAAGAAAGCCATCAGCAACTTCATTATTATTCACTCTAATAAATATTGTTTAGAAGAACTCTAAAAGGTGATGGAACTTTGGAGTGCATTAAAAATTTGTCACCTTGCCCTAGTGTGGTTTGGGGTCAGAACAGGCAGGCAGCTCATGAGTTCATAATAGTTCATCAAACTATATACTTCAGGTGAGTGGAGACAGGTGGTCAGAATGACTACACTTGGCCCTTGCCTCTTTGTGAACCTGTGTGCCCACACACATTAGTACACTTCGCCTTAAAAATGACTGTGCTCCTTCCCCAATTAAACTGTTAGGGATGGTGATATCTGGTTCTCCTTAGATATGAGTGCCCCTGGATGCATTGCAACTGGCATTTTTCTCTCTTCATATGTCTTCCCAGAATTCTTCAAGCAACAATCCTCCCAATACCTAGCATCATCATAAAAGACTATATACTGTCTTTGCATTTAGTCTCTCTAAGCCTCTGTTTATTAATATATGCATGAAGGATGAAAATGCTTTACATACTAAAACCAAAGGTAAAAAGATGAAACTATGTTCTACAGCCCACACTGCCCACCAGACACGTCACTATAAAGGGGCGAAATAGTATGTAAGAAAACAAAGAACATTTGAAGAGATGAGGAGTGTGAAAGGGAACAGAAAATCCTGCCTTTTCAAGCTTAAATACACACTCCTTGTTATTTAGCGTATGCTTTTTTAATCTTTTAGTTCACACAATAATCTTGAATGAAATAAATTATAAACAACAATATTTGAGGCTATTTTCTAAGTTATAAGCCATGATATATAATGTAGACTCTCTGGAGAAATAAGGGCAAATTTTAATGGAATTACCTTCTATAAGTTTTATAAATTCTCCTGCTCAAGGTCTCACCTTCAGCATTTCTCTCATTTCCTTTTGCAGTAATTAATCAAAATCCTTCATTTCTGGCCAATATGTCTTCCTGAATATGAATAAGAAATAAAATACCATTTGATGTTTAAAATTATGGGGGCAATCTTTAATGACGGAAATAGATGACTCAGGAGGGGGAAGAGGATGCCTGATTATATATATTCATCAAGATGTCAAAGGTTTATAAAGCCAGTATCTGCGATTGAGAAAGCTGTGGTTCTCGCAAGTCTTCTTTGGTGAAGTGTATTCCCAGCAGGCATCACCACCATGAACAGCCAGGGGTCATCCCAGAAAGGTATGTGCTGCAGCTCAGTGAATAATTGGCTTTCTCGGTATTCCTAGTGTGGCATGAGGGTGTCTAATGTGAAAATTTCTGTCTTCCATTTTTAAGCGTTAGAGGGAGTTGGGGAATACTGGGGATGTTTTTGTCCAGACATGGCATGACCAGAACTAACAAGTACCTAAGACAGCTGTGGCGATGTACAACATAACTTGGTCCCTTATTTATTTATAGCAAAAAAGAGGGAAAATACAGAGATACATAGGTTCAGAACAAAGGTGACAGGCTTGTTGACATTCCTCAGAAGTAGATGGGGGCATGACAGGACACTCACCTTGCACTCCACCTATGAGTCCCCACAATGCCAAGGTTAGTTTCTCAGAGGTGCAGCTGTCTTTGAGTTAACAAGGGAGTTTAGAAGAATATCCTATTCATTGATTTAGCAATTATCCCTATCTATGCATAACAGATTATTAGATCAGTGGCTCTCTAGTGGAAGAGACATCCTTCTTCAAGAGATATGATAACATCAAGAGATAATTTGTGCTGGCATAATAGAAGTAAGGAAGTTAAACGGAGGGTGCTGCTGGTAGCTAATGGATAGAAATCATGGATGCTCTGAAGCATCCTCTGCTGCAGAGTCAGCTTGAGAAAAAAGTTGGTGTTGCTGAGACAGAGAACTTGGACTGACACAGACCACAAGAACCTTGGGTCTACCTGTCACAAGTCCAGGTATCTATATAGGTAGGTCAGTTCTAATAAATTCGACAAAATCTTCAATGATGCAGGCATAATGAATCTAACGATAGCAGGTGTCTGGTTTACTCTTCTCTGACAATTTGAAACCAAAGGACACTTCAATAGAAAAGGAAAAAAAGAGGTTAGTACTAACTAATTGCCTTTACCTTCTCAGCGACATATGAAAAAAAAAAAAAACAAAAAAAAAACATAGCAACATAAAATTTGTTTTGTGACAAGTATAAGAAAGGCGCTTTTAATTTTATCTTATCTCAAACTTAAAACCCCTTAGATGATATATACTCAGATAAATGTACTCAGAGTTAGAGCATATCTATCTAGTTGTGAATTATGAGCTACTGCTACTGCACCATTATCTGCAAAGAAAATTTCTCTCACACATGTAAACTATCAAGTCTCCTTAAACAAATACACAAACATACACATAAATATATATTTTCTTTTTTATATTACATAAATACATTTGAAGCATGTTTTTGGAAAATTAGAACTATTTTACAAGAACTATACACCAATAACATTTTAAGTTTTCAGCTAATAGGCTATTTAGTAGCTCTGTATAGTAATTATTTTTGTGGTTAACATTGAATTAAAAATTATTAGAGGTTGTAATATCAAGAGACTTCCATGATATAAAATTCTCTTAAGAGAATGACTTAATACACTTGTTCAGGTTAATTTAAGCTCAAAATGTTTGCAAAGTGCACAAGCACTTCTGAGATGAATACAAAAGGACAAAAGTCACCCTCCTTAAACCATATAGCTGTGAAAACGTTAATATATGGACAAGCGTTGATGCGGAAGACGTTGACTCTTCACCACAGATCCAGTCACATATGGAAGGTGCTGGAGATGGCTATTCGGTTGAATAGATTGTCCCCCACTGGTTCCTGTGTTTATTTAGCAGGAAGACTCCTCCTGATGGTGATCTCAAACCTGCTGTTCTGCCAAAATGTGCACCCCCTGCCAATCTGTCCCAGTGGGGACTGCCAGATGTCCCTCCGTGAGCTGTTTGACCGGGTGATCATGCTTTCCCACTACATCCATAACCTGTCTACAGAAATGTTCATCGAGTATGTAAGTACCTTACTCATTTCTGTAATCTTTTCAAAGGGTGTCTTTGCAGCAACTGTGCTCTGATACAGCTTAAACAACGATCCAGACTTCAAATGTGACATCTTCTTGGGGAAAAAAAAAAATCATTATATAAAATTGCACAAGGAGGAATGGACAATTTCACAATTTCTTAAATATTTACAAAAGTGAAATGACTTTCAATAATTTGTAATTTGGGCTCTTAAGTGTTAGCTTGAGGTTTTACGCGCTCGATGTGGCTGGAGTTGGGAAGACTTCACAATCTGTATCTGTGGGTCCAGGCTCCAGTGACATTTTTCTCTTAGTGTTTTCAAGTGCCCAGTGACTAAGAACACCATGGAGTAGTAAATTCTTGGATGGGCTAGATTTAACCTAAACTGAAACCACATGGGAAGAGGGAGAGTAAAAATAATCACTGCTCCAACAGCCCCAAATGTTAAGAGCCGTTTGTTAAAACTTTCAGAGCATGGTTTCAGTTCAAGTAGGAAGCCTGGTTCAGAAGCAGAGAAAGGTCCTCTCTTGATGCAGGCCTTTCAGAGGACTTAGGTATAGAACCTGGGAGTCAGTCTACAAGGCCAAAGTCGCTGAAACTGTCAGTAACTAGTGCATGTACATGAAGTGGCTCATAATTTGCAATAAATATAAATTTATAATGGTCTCTTTACTCATTAAAATTTCTTTCAGTTATTGACTGTTCATAATTCACTTTAGAAATCTTCCTAGAAATTCTTGCAGATTTTCAGAATTTCTACTTAATTTTAGTTTATTGTAACACTTTATAAATAAATTAAAAATGAAGGAAAATATTCAAATCATTAAATATTAATTACAATGTATATGTTAAATAACTTTTCTATTTCAATTTCTCACTATTTGGCATCTTTCAAATATGTATACCTGGTGCTTCATGGCTTACTTTGTATTAGTCCACATACTTATATTCAATATTTATGAAGAATTTAGTACTTACTTCAAAATATAGATTTAGAAATACTTAAATTAAAGGCTATTTTCATAATGCCCACTAAAAAGCATCATATCAATCTAAAGGTATAATAAGCAATAAATAAATAAACATATAAAATATGTGATATAACATTTATTTTCAATATGAGAAATGACATTTAAGAAGATTTTTATATTTTAGGTATTTTTATTGTTTATTTTCCAAATAAAAATTTCTATAAAAGATCAGACAAGGAAATAAAAAAGTACAGACTAGGACAGAAGTTTAGACATTTCTGTTAAGAAAAAATATAACCAAACCTTCAGGAGAGTGCAGGAAATCATATGAAAGAAGGGAAAGTTAATATGACCTGGAGAAGACAGGAGCTCCACAAGGACCAAATATATCAGGCCACAGGGTCTTTTATGAGACTGTTTCTCCAACCAAGGACCATGTATGGATATAACCTAGTACCTGTGCTCTGGTGTAGCCCATGGTAGCTCATTATCCAAATACCCTATTAAGGGGAGCAGGGAATATTTCTGACATGAACTCAATGGCTGGCTCTTTGACCTCCCCTTCCCCCCAAAGGAGGAGGAGCCCTGCTAAGCCACAGAGGAGAACTTTGCAGCCAGTCCTGAAGAGAGCTGATAAAACAGGGTCAGATGAAAGGGGAGGAGGTCCTCCCCTATTAGTGGACTTGGAAAGAAGCAGGGAGGAGATGATGGAGGGAGGGAGGGGTTGGGAGGGAATGAGGGAGTAAAATACAGCTGGGATACAAAGTTAATAAACTGTAAGTAATATTAAAGAAATAAAAAAATTAAAAAATATAAAAACAATTGACACATAAGTAGGAAATGGGTTACTTAATTCATTAATTTCAAGTGTTAGGCTTTTAAAAATTAAATGTCCATCACGTGAATTAACATTCTTGTTCTAGGTATTTTTTTTTTTAATTCTCAAACTTTGCTAATGAAAATTTTGTGTCATTTCCAGGACAAACAGTATGCCCAGGACCGTGGGTTTATTGCCAGGGCAATGAATGAGTGCCCCACTTCTTCCCTGGCTACCCCTGAAGACAAGGAACAAGCTCAGCAGATCCCTGTGAGTCCTCACCCCAGTTTATTTGTGATATAACTGAGGCAGTATACTGGTTTTGGTGTACTTCATGTTATTAGAACACTCAGAGTTTTAGTAATCCTCTAATCAAAGAAAGGAAGAATGAAAGAAACAAACAAAAAGAGGAAGAGTGATTTGCCAAAACAAATACACATTGTAGAGTGGGTAAAAAAAAGTGAAATACTGAATAACACTGTAAGTGAGCCATGAACTCTTCATGACAATGACATTGCATATGTAGTCCTGTAGGAAACTTTGAACTCTATTTTATAATCATGGATAAGTTGACATTCATTCATACGTAAGATATGCTAAATTAGGTGCGTTTGTTCTACATTATGGAAACCCATCCATTGACAGTCTCCATTACTGATCACTGTACCTTCACTTTTTAGCTTTAAAATTCTCCTAGTCCTGCTTCTGCGAATTTACCTACATCTGCATTCTTCCCAGACTTCTTTGCCTTCTTCTCTTTCTTCAGAAAATAAGGAATAGTGCTACCTCAAGATCCAGCTATACCACTGCTAGGCATATATCTGAAATATGCTCAACTATACCACAAGGACATTTGCTCAACTATGTTTGTTGCAGCTTTATTTGTAATAGCCAGTACATGGAAACATCCCTCAACTGAGGAATAAATACAGAAACTGTTATAATTTACACAATGGAATACTGCTCAGCGTTTAAAAACAAGGAAATCATGAAATATGTAGGCAAATGGATGGAACTAAAAAAGATGATCCTAAATGAGGTAAACCAGAAGGAGAAAGACACACATGGTATATACTTATTAACAAGTGGATATTAAACACATAATACATGATGAACATACTAAAATCTATAGTTCTGAAGAAGCTCAGCAAGAAGGAGGACACTAGGGAAAATGCTTAAACCTCATTCAGAAGGGCGAGCAGGATTAATATCGGAGGTGGGAGAAAACAGGGAATAGGACAGGAGCCTTCTACAGAGGGACCCTGAAAGATTTTATCCAACAGGACATTGTAGCAGATGCTGAGACTCAGCCAAACTTTGGGCAGGTGCAGGGAATCTTAT
The DNA here is from genome assembly GCF_907164565.1 of Psammomys obesus. Lineage (NCBI taxonomy): Eukaryota > Metazoa > Chordata > Mammalia > Rodentia > Muridae > Psammomys > Psammomys obesus. The sequence goes on from NW_026594462.1 coordinate 127,971, forward strand.
GGAAGAATGGGGAGATAGAAAGACCTAGACTGAACAGAAACTCCACAAGAAGACTAACAGAGCCGAAAAATCTGAACCCGGGAGAGGAGGGGAATGGTGCATGGAAAGGACATAGACTCCCTGCTTAGATGTAGCCCATAAGCAGCTCCATCTCCATGGGGGTTTCCTAATATTGGGGCAGGGGCTATCTCTGACATGAACTCAGTGGCCAGCTCTTTGATCACCTCCCCCTGTGGGGTGCAGCCTTGCCAGGCACAGAGGATACTATTGACTTTGAAACAATTTATCCCCACAAAAAAATTCCTTGTTGCAATGTGTTATTATTTCATTTGATGGAACCTACATTGCTATTAACATTTGCCTCCTATTACTTCTCCTCATATCCTTTATGCTTTTTCAATATAATATCCCTTGAATCTCTCTCTACTCCTCGTTTTCATTTTCATCTGTGTTCCTCGGATACATCTGTACAGTAAGTGTTTCAAATCATGGATGATTTTTATGTATGGTTTTGGGAGTGAGCAGACAGACACAGGTGGGTCAACCCTCCACTGGGACATTCATGCATGCTTGTATTTACACATGATGCGGTGTCATTTTTCTTCACTTGTTCTTACCAACCAATGGGACACTCTTCTAGAAGTGATAGAAATGAAGTCATGGAGACTGTGGAAAGTACCATCTTGAGCCACATACTCTTTTTTTTTTTTTTGTATTATCTTTAAGTTTTCTAAAATAAGATGAAAATATATTCATGCAATGATCAATCTTATTCTTTAGTGTGAACATGATTTGGGTCAATAGTCATTGATAGTGGTGGCACCTATCTTTCCTGACACCCTCTTGGAACCTACTAAGTCAATACCCACTGAGTGCCACCAGAGTTTTGGTTTGTTATGGACCTGAAAACTAATGAAGTAGAAAAAGACTCACAACGAGGGAAGATGGTAGAATTTCAGAGGGAAACCAAAACACCAAAAATTTGATATCTTAGTATAAAAAGTGTCATTTAAAGGTTAAGAAGATTTAAGTCAGTTAAGTTTTTCTATATAAGTATGAGGATCTGACTTTAACTCCCAAAACTTACTTTTAAAAAATAAGCATGGATGTAGACAGACATGGTGGTGCCTGCCTTTTGTCCTAACACTCAAAAACAATTTCTGTTTTCGATCAGAAAAGCAACAAAACAGACAAACAAACAGAACAAAAACCCTTGGGGGTGCATACTTGTAAGCTCAGCACAGGAAAAGTGAACACTGTAGGGCAATCAGCCTATGCTACTAGGAAAGTTCCTGGCTAGAAAGATACCATAAGAGGTGCTCAGAACAATAGCACCCAACTTGGTTCTCTCACCTCCAAAAACATTTGTATGCATACTTGAGTACATGTGCAAGCACACACTAAAATACACACACTAACACACATGTACAGAGAGACATGGATACAGGATGAAAAGTAGTCCTTTAAATAAGTATTTTTTTTTTTTTTACTTTTGCAAAGTATATATGAATAGTTGTTTTATGTTTTACAGCATTTGTCCTCTAAAACCACACTCATATGCACATTGTTACAAGAGTGAATGTTTTAGTTCGGCCGCTATGAACAAAAACCTGTGTAACCATCTCTGCTGTATTTCACTTACTTAAATTATTGTTCAACTTGATCGCTTAGCCGGAAGTCCTTCTGAATCTGATACTCAGTTTGGTGCACTCCTGGAATGACCCCCTGTACCAACTAGCAACTGAAGTAGGTGGCATCCATGAAGCCCCAGATGCTATCATATCAAGAGCCAAAGAGATTGAGTCACAAAATAGGCGTCTTCTAGAGGGAATTGAGAAGATTCTTAGCCAGGTAAGCAGTCCCTTGAACCTACAGTACTTTTCTTATTCACAGAAAAGCTTATCTCTACAATGAGAAACAAATTTTGAAATACTTTCCTTTGCAAGAACAAAGTTTAGGCATTCTACGTTGTAGACTTCTAGTAAAGCAAGTGCAAATTTTTTATTACGGTAGATTCTAATGTCTCTGAATTTTGGAATTCATTTGTGGTATTTGACAGGTGTGGCTTTCTCGAGGTTTAATCCTCATTCAGAGGGGCAAATGGGATAAACATCGAAAGTGGGAGAATACAGAGAACAGGAGAGGAGCCTTCCGTAGAGGGCCTCTGAAAGACTGTACCTGATAGGGTATCAAAGAAGATGCTGAGAATCATAGCCAAAGGGCAGAGTGCAGGAAATCTTATGGAAGAACAGGGAGATAGAAAGACCTGGAGGGGACAAGAGTTCCACAAAGAGACCAACAGAGCCAAAACATCTGGACCCAGGGGGTCCTGTAGAGACTAACGAATCAACCAAGAAACATGATTGGAGAGGACCTGGATCCCTGCTCAGATGTAGTCCATGGGCAGCTCAGTCTCCATGGAGGTTCCCTATTAAGGGGAGCAGGGGTAGTCATAGGGATGAACTTGGTTGCCTGTTCTTTGACAACTCCCCCTGATGAAATGGTCTTACTAGGCCACAGAGAAAGAGGATCCAGACAGTCCTGATGAGACCTGATAAGCTAGGGTCAGATAGTAGGGGAAGAGGACCTCCCTATTAATGGACTAGGGGAGGGGCATAGTGGGGAAAGGAGGGAAGGAGGATGGGATTGGGAGGAGATGAGGGAGGAGGCTACAGCCTGGATACAAAGTGATAAAATTGTGAAGAAGGAGGAGGAGGAGGAGGAGGAGGAGGAGGAGGAGGAGGAGGAGGAGGAGGAGGAGGAGAAGGCGGCAAGGCAGGAGGAATGTGAACTCAATACCAGCCCAGAATATACAAGAAAAGAAAACATAAAATAAATAAATAAATAAATAACCGATTGCTGAAGATTTTGTGCTTACTACCAACACAACCAAGAAATCAAGCTGGGTCTGACCTGGAAGGCTCTTACTTCTTTGTGGCTTTCATGGTCCTGGAAGCTGTCATTCAAACTTCTAGAAGAGAATTGTCACCAACACCTACCTGTGAGCACTGTGCTCTGCACTATCAACATGTCCCTTAAGATAAGCCTGGTGGCATAGTAGTGATATGGCTATTTTATGTGCAACTAAGGCCTGCAAAAACAAAACAAAACAAAACCCAAAAAACCAAAAAGCAGAAAACAAAAACAACAACAAAAAAAATGACAACAAAAACAATAAAAAAAAAATCCACCAAGGGTTTGCTGTTTTCTGGGCACTGATGGTTAAATTTTCCACAATAACAAGAAAGCAGACTATAAAACTGGCATTATTATATACTGACAAAATTGCATATAATTTCTTAGAAAATATATATATTGAAATCCTGGTTAGATTCTCTACTGCTAAAACACTAGAGAATTAAAGTGTAAAGAGAGAAAAAAGAATATCAAAATCAGATTAGAATTCCTCTTGCTGACATTGGCCCTCATACATAGGAGACTGAAAAGATGACGGTGGGGGCATCAGAATTGTTTCAGCAGGTCCCAAGGGGTACATTTAAAAAAATGTTCCTTATTTTATCATGTATAGATAAAATACATAAAATAGTAGTTAATTCTATGTATTGTTTCACTTGATTCTCTTTCATTAAGACTCATTTTATTGCATTTGATATACTGAAATAATTTATTCTGAATCAGTATTTTGAATTTCTTCATTCAAATATTTGTCATTGCTAGTGAGCAACTTTCTGAAAATCAAGTAAATAAAATATCATCTGATAAAAAAGTAGGAACATTGACATAATTATTTTACATTTCTTTATAGCCATTTTGTCTAAATGTTATCTTTCTAATTATCGTGAAAGAATATACATCTGATCAAAGCACGTGAGAAATGCAAATACAACTAAAACAATTAACCAGTGTTCCTTGCAGCAAATATTCTGATTTCGAGGTATTATATTTATTCCAGAAGAGTCTACATTCTAACTTAGTGGTTATTTTATAATAAAGGAGCATGTATATTCCTCTTCATTGTTAGCATTCCAAATAGTCACCATTTATTTCGGAACAGTTAGACCAGGGATGCACTACCAGAAGCGACGCTGTACAAAGTTGTTGTTCACACAGATAAACATCCTAAGTAAGAAAGCAGACGCTCCTGTCACCTTACCTTGTTAAAACCCGAGACCTGGTTATCCATCCCTTTACACTGACAAGAACAACCTTCAACTCAGATCTCTTGCACAATACAAGTCATATCTTCATACCCTTGTTCAAACTATTTGATGGCTGAAAGACTTGTGCCCTGCCTATATATGCCCTGTATCCATGAGTTTGGCCAAAATGTTGCATTGTTCTTTCGCCAAATTATGAATTCCATAATTAGAAGGATATAAAATACTAATACATGAATTTGAATTATCTGTTTGTTTGTTTGTTTGAATTAGGCATTTCCTGAAGCCAAAGAAAATGAGATCTACACTGTTTGGTCACAACTCCCATCCCTGCAGGGAGTGGACAAAGAATCCAGGGACCTGGCTGTTTACAACAACATGCGCTGCTTCCGCAGGGATTCCCACAAGGTTGACAACTACCTTAAGCTCCTGAGGTGCCGGATTGTCCATAACAACAACTGCTAAGCCTACATTCATTCTGCCTACTTCCTAGATGGTCCTCAAATGCCTATTTCTTCAGAACCTTCTATTTGCCTTACAGCTTTCAGTGCGTGCTCGGGTGCAGTGGGTGTCTTCTTAAGAAATAAAAACTAACTTTTAAAAAACATCAATGTCTGAAAAGCAATCTGTCAGTGTTTCCTCTGTTATTTGATAGGAAATCTTTCGCCTGCCACATCACGTTATCAAATTCGGTCACTAATCCCAGGAGTCATTCTGATCTTATAACTAATGCATATGGCAAAAGTAGTTTACAATCATAGAAAGTTAATGGAGGACCAAGATTTTTAGAATTGAAGAAGGAAACCACTATTAACAAGTTCATCCAGGGTACCAAAAAAATGTAGAAAGCCAGATCATTTCTATGAGGCAATTTTCTAATATAGGATTGGATAGCTCAAGTGCTATGGAACTGACTTGCCTGTACAGAGTTTACAACAGTCTAAATGTGGTAGAGTAGAGCCATGTAGCATCCCTGGGTATTTCCAAAAATTGGCTTTAGCAATTCTCCTTGGGACTCTCAAGTCTTTACATTAATCATTTTACTCACTGTGACAGGGTGAAGAAACTGAGGTTTAGGCAGAATGATAGCAGATAACAGAAAATTAAGTAGACAGTGATATACTGTTTCCATTCATACTGAACTAATCAACTCATTCTTGGGAGAAAAGAATTCATTCATGATTGAGGACGAACCATACTGTAGGAGACTTTATTAAAAATATTCTTATTATTCCTACAGAATCAAAATCAAATGACAGATTTTTTTTCACTCTCTTGAACTTGGTCTCTGTGTGTAACTTTCCGTGACATCCTTTGCTTATTGGTGGGAAAAGGCATCTGGAAAAGCAATACATCTAATAGTTAATTTTTTTTTGCAAAGGTACCCATAAGACATAGGAGAAGATGTGCCTGGCATTTATAAATTAATTAAATTAATGTTGGATTAATTAAATTAATGTTGGTGCATGGGGTTAGTTTCTTACCTATGAGATTTTGGAGAAGGGTGCACATGATGTCCTTAATTTGCAAATGCTTCTAGAACTATTGCTGATTTCACAGCAGAACTAACTGCTTAGACCACATTACTGAAGCTACTGAAAAAAACTTTGCTGCAAAACAAAAACAACAACAAAAAACAAAGTTTTTAATAATATAGAAGTTTTCAACCCTTAAAATGGCTTCCATGGTACCATAAGCCATTATGCAGAATATTTTAGGATAAGCGCCAGCAATTGTTATAACTCAGCAACATGATGAGGCCATCAGCAAGCCTGGCCAAGATTGTCTACTAATGAAAGAGATGCACAATAGTTACAACTGCTCTCAACAGGTATCTGATTTCACTTAAGGCTCTCCCCACGTAAGAAAATTCAGATGTTGTATCCAAAGGCAATAACAAAAACAGATGGAAACAAAACAAAACAATAAAAAACAGTGCTTAAGGAGGTCATGGTCTCCACCAATAAGACTATGATCAGATTTTTCTGATAAAGGAATATGATGTTCCTGTAAAAGTGCCTTCTAAACATTTGTCTTCATATCTGTTCATTACTGGAACCGTTACCTAGTCTGTTGAGAGAAACATTTTACAGTGTTGATGGTTAAGGAAAGAAACTTGTGCTCTGTTAAAAATGCCTAGGATTATTGACTGTTGATGAGATGGAATGGTTCAGTGCTAGTAAAAGCACTGAAAGCACTTATCATCACCTGATGCACTTAAGAAGTGTTGGAGAAAACATGACAGGCATGAGATCTTGAACTAAGGCAAAGTATTGAGGAATAAGTCTGTTACTCCTGTCAACTTGGAAATGAGTAACCATGGAACTCAGACAGATTTGGAGAGTTACAGAATGACTTGAAGCCTAAAAGTAGCATTGGGGGAAGCAAGGAGACACATAGCAGTAGGACTGTGTTAAAGGTAAATCAGATGTCAATATTCCCTTAGGGGAGAGTGTCACTGATCTATAGACATTGATCCAATCTGCCCCCTAGTTCTACTTGACTCTGAGTATATCTGTTTGTATTTATTGGAGGTTGAAAGCTGACTGAAAGCAGTATTGAGGTGAAGCAGCTTTCCTGAGTTGGGGACCTCAACTGTGGTGTTAGTGCAAAGAGATGCATCTGACTTTGACTCAACCATGCTCCTGTAAGTAGCCTCCTGCCATGTTCCACTAAAGTTTATCATCATATTATTTTATTGAGGTGTGTTTGGACAGTATTTTTTTATGGTGTTATCAGTGCTGTCTCTTTTAAGAACCAGTGTTTGATCATGTATCACCTGTAGACAAGGCAATGGAGAGAAGAGGAAAGAACTTTTTAGAATGTAATAACTCAATCAACTTTGAGATCCTTGATTTTCATCTGCATTGTCTTTATTGACAGACTGGTAAAAGGGGACAGTGTTACTAGTATTTAAGGGGTACCTTGTAGGAAGCATTTTCCATTGCATGATCTTCTCTCAAAACAAGAAATACTACAACTCAAATGACTAATTTAAATATCTGAGAAATTGTTCTTTATGGAGAATTCAAAATTCAACGGTCTAATTGTTTTAGCTTCAGAAAGAAGCAATTGTAATTATTTTTGGTCCCCAGAGCTTGGATATATATTTGCTCACTTAATACATCTACCTGAATAAAATTCTTTTTCTGAAGCTTAACGTAGATGATGTTTACAAGTTTGTGTCTTCAACAATTTGGAATATGTCAAATGACTTATAAAAGGAAAAACACTCATGAGCTAATGAATAATCTCAACATTTATGGGTATTTACAAGAAAATGAATTAGTTCCAGCCATCAACTTTATTTACTGGAATGAAAAATGAACTTAAACTCCCAAGACTTTCAGACATGTGCAGACAGTGACTTGAGACTCTAGCTTAGGGTTCATCAAAGCTTCATGTGTTTGCAAAGTTGAGAAGCCCTCCTTTAGCAAGGCCAAACTGTGGGAAGACTTTTCTTGCTTCAAACTATGTATGGAGAAATGTATAATTTCTCCTATAATTACCAATTATAAAACCATATTTGTTCCCCAGCCTTATCAAACCAAATCATGTAGCAGAGGGCCCACAGTACAGACAATATTCTCAGATAATTTAACTGCTGTAATCTCAATTGAATGGATTATCTCATTTCGTTTCTTTTAAAGTAGGGATGATTCTGTTGCTGCTGTTGTCAAATACGCTCCTTGGGGAGCATGTGTCCTCCAAACTAACTGTCTTACCCAGAGAACACCTGTATCATTGTGTGGTCGAGCGATCTCACACAAACTCTGTCATGTCCGCAGACATATACAATGAGTTGGTAAGTTCCTTGGTTGCTTCTTGTTTTGTTTATTTATTTATTTTTTGTCTCTAATGAGGCTTCAGAAATTGACACTAATTAACCAATGTTTACTGACTTTTGACATGATAAAATTTTGTAGGTAATAGAAATAATCAGATATAAAAATGGAAATCAGAGAATCTGGGAGGTTTAAAAAAAACCTTAAAAGATTATAATAATGAAATACGTTTTTTACAACAAACTTTTAAAATAACAACTTAAATTAAACTTCCAATTTTGACTTTAGGCCCCAAAAGAATCGTAAGGAGGAACTGAAATGTCTTGGTCTTTTGTGGTAGGATCCAGGCTTTGTGGAAATCATGTCAAAGCTCTGCAGATATTCAGTGTAAAAAAATTATACTGCGATAAATTTTACGGACAGAAGAAAACTAGAATAACCTGAAAAATATGTAGATGAGCGGGGTGGGGAGGCACATACCAAGATGGCTTCCAACTCAGATACCTGCCTTTCTCTGCATCTTGAGTGCTGGGATTAAAGGCGTGGCCGACTGCTATCACGACCTTGTTTAGCATTTCTACTGGAGAGCCTCTCATGGCGAAAGAAAGCTGGTTTAGGAAGAAAATATGTCATAAAATATAGGATAAACATACTAAAATCTATAGCCCCAAAGAAGGTAAACAACAAGGAGGACCCTAAGGAAGATGCTTAATCTTCATTCAGAAGGGCAAACAGGATAGCATCAGAAGTAGGAGAAAACAGGGAACAGGACAGGAGCCTTCCACAGAGGACCTCTGAAAGACTCTACCTACCAGAGTATCAAAGAAGATGCTGAGATTCATAGCCAAACATTGGGCAGAGTGCTGAAATCCTTATGGAAGAAGGGGGAGATATAAAGACCTGGAGGGGACAGGAACTCCACAAGGACAGCAACAGAGGTAAAATACCTGAGCCCAGGAGTCTTCAGACACTGATACTCCAACTGAGGACTATGCATGGAGAGGACCTAGATCCACTGCCCAGAGGAAGCCCACAGGCTGCTCAGTTTCCAAGCGGGTTTCCTAGTAAGGGGTACAGGGGCTGTCTCTGACAAGAACTTAGTAGTCGGATCTTTGATCACTTCCCCCTGTGGGGTGCTGCCTGGCCAGGCCACAGAGGAAGATGATGCAGCTAGCCTTGATGAGGCCTGATAAGCTAAGGTCAGGTAGAAGGGGAGGAGGTCCTCTCTTATCAGGGGATTGGGGAAAGAGCATAGGGAGAGAAGAAGGAGAGTTAGTGGGACTGGGAGGAGACAAAGGAGGGGGCTGCAGCAGGGATACAAAGTGAATAAATTGTGGTAAATATATAAATATATATTTAAATTAAAAAAGAAAAAAATACATCCTCTGACAGAGACATGTGATCTCTGAGTTCTGTCAAGGAGAAAAATAAAAGATAAAGAATCCAGAGAATTTGTCTTTAGAGTTGTAGTGAGTATACAACCCTAATGTGTTTTTCACTCACTAGTGTTTCAGTCTGTTATCCATTCACTAACTTTCAACTGCAAGGCATTACCAGAAATCTTTTAACCACGTAGAAATGCTCTGATTGAGGGTCTTAAATTATTTGCATTTTAGAAAATAAATACCTTGAGAAAATACAATCCACAAGTGATAACTACATAAATTTCAAGTAATATTTTGTGAATTCTACCTACAGGCATAGATAAATATATCCTTAAAATAAGCCTAGGTTACATATTTTACTCTATCAGTATTACTCCATTCCATTTTCATCATGAATATTGTGTTAGAAACATAATGATGTCGCAGAATATTAGAAAAAAATTACAATTAGAGAAATTTACAATTCCTAATTAAAGCAAACACATCAATTTCAGTCAAAGAAAACCAAGATATTCATAAATTTGTAGAAATCATCACTATTCAATGACACATAGCTCAAATCCTAGGGAAAGCTATACATAAAAATGTAAATGATTTCGTGTTTGTGTAATTTTAGTGCTTTTTTTCTTCCAAACAAGAACATTTATAAAGAATAAACTGTAAGAGAATATTACAGAAAGGTTGAATGTTGGGAAGTCAGTAAACTGGATTGAATATTTAAAGGGAAAAAATGAACAAATGTATTTGATTTGTTTCTCTGTTTTAATTTCTATGTAGTTTTCAAAAAAGATTTTTAAAAGATTTATCGTGCATTGATGCTATGATCATATATGTTTTCATTCAATTCTGAAATATTGAATCGTATCATTTCCTCCAGAATTTAATGTTTGCGAATGCAAGTTGGTTAACAGACAGGGTGCCCAACGTGTGCGCCATACTACTTCCATCCATGCTCCTGAGAACATTCAGGAAGTCCATGAGACAAAAGTAGGTTTCTTTCCTGATTTTTCACTCTACCAAATAAAGCTGTACATCGTGTAGTTATATTATGTGTAATTCCAGGAGCTAAATGTGTGTTTTTATCTCTGATCCAAAGACTTGAGGAAGAAGAAACAGTAAGCAAATGATTTATCCAGTCAAAGCTATACATTAAGCCAAAGACAAAGTACGTTAAAGCAGAATCACAAGTTCCCCAGGACAATTTTAGCATCAGCACGGTTGGATTGTTCTTATTACTCTCCGGGATACTTTGGTGTGAATTTGAACTGGGCATATTCCTGACTGTGCATGAAGTGCAGATACTAAGTATTTGTGGTATAGCCGTCAAGGCTCCTCCTCTGGTAGCCTGCTACTTAAGTGACACTTGTGTCATTTCTTTTCCATTTTCAAGACTTTTGTGGTCCCACTTCAGCCTTTTCATTATGCGTGCAGCCTTCTCCGACTGTTCTGCCTTCTCTTATGCCATGAGTGAAATCAGTTGTATGAGTAGCTCCTGTACAGCCTGTGTCTTGTTTCTCAGGCTGACGTCTGCTTGGTGGGGTCTATAGGTGCTCATAACTTTAATGAGTAAATGTCATGACCTCTTTCCCAGGATGCTCTATGTTAAGCAGAGTTGGATTTACCCTAAAAATTACACGTGTACACATCTCCACGAATATAATCTGGTCTTTGTTCATGCTTTAAATGTAACAAAAACAACTTTTACAAAAGATAGGCTCATTAATAATGTATGATGCTAATAAAAAATGAAGAGACAGAACTGATACATCATAAAATATCCAGTCAAGAAAATAATGAAACATACAAAACAGAAATAATTAGACAAAAATTCTTTCAGACACAAGAGTCTAATCAGTTACTTTCAGTAAATGAACTTGAAAAAAATAAAATAAAATGTCTGATTTCCTGGAAAAAAAATGAAGAGGAGAGGGAAAAGACATTATCACAGACATATTTTCTTAGATACTTCAAAATGTGATCAGTTGGCACTGATGTTTATGTTCACAAAATTCTCCAATATAATGGGTTATTAAGAAGATTAACTGAGGTAAAACAAGGCTATATGGAACTTTGCATAGCAAGAATGACTGTGGCCTAGGCTTATTCACCTCAGGGAATCCTTATTAATTATCGTTGCACATTGCTCTTGAGAACCCGTTTTCCTATCATCATTTCCCTTTTCTTTTCCTTCACACTCTTTATTTTACATTTTCTGAAAGTCTGATTACATTCTTCTCCAGTTTGCATTTTTATAATCTGTAAAGTAGCTTACAGACATCACACCAACCCTTAATAATTATCAATATCTTCACGTATTTATTCTAGCATTAAACACACACAGAAAGGTCAAAGGTCAAAGGATTTGGAGTCACACAGATGTAAAGAAATGTAGTTTGGAAACTGTTTTCATCATTGTGTTATTGTTTTAACACTACGATAATATATAAGCTCCAAGTGAGTATATGAGAGACGAACTTGATTCATTAGTGTGGAAATTGTTTGGACCACCTGTCCCTGACAATTTTACAGTGTTGTATCTATGTTATCTGAATCAGGTCCTAAGGACACTTACTGAGTTCCAGTAAGTCTTGCTTTCTCATGCAGAGGGTTAGAAATTAAAAAAAAACACACAAGCAAGCAGGCAGGCAAACAAACAAATGAATGAGATTTCTAACCAGTAGGAGAGATAGTAAAATGCAGAGTGAAAAGAAAATACAATTAATTTGATCTGTCAGTAGAGAAAAAAAAAATTGTTCAGCCCTAACTAGTTTTATTTAGAACACCATAGTACAATGATTAAAATTTTACATTTCTACAATGTGTATATAGGATAAAATATGTGTTAATAACACATTTATGCTCTAGTAAACCCTCTGTGGTCAAAACCCACGGTATCTAGCCACTTGTATTACCCTTAGTTTAATGTGTTGTTTAATATTGTTTTCCTAGACAGAAGACCTACTGAAAGCAGTTCTTAACGTTTCACTTGCCTGGGACTATCCTCTGGTACACTTCATGCTGTCCACACTTGCGCTTCCAAGGGCTTCTGATAACATTTTCCCAAGAAACAATATTGTGAAGAATGGAATTGTAAGAGTTCTGGAGGGACTCGAGATCATATTCAGCAGGGTGAGCTGTCTCTTCACGGTTCATCATTTGCTTCACATATGAAAGTGCTGTTTTTTTAACACAAGAAGAGAGAGGATGGGCTTGGGAGGGAATGAGGGAGGGGCCTACAGCTGCAATACAAAGTAAATAAACTGTAATTAATATAGAAAAATAAAAATTAAAAAAAGCAAGAAATCCACAACCTGAAACAAATAACCTCTTGCAAACAAGGAATGCTGAGTGGGAAAAAAACAGTTTTCCATAGGGAAAGGCAAACCAATTTGTTCTCCAATACTAAATGGTCAGCCCTGAAAATATACATACAAGTAACAGTATATGGACTGAGAAGGTTGTTTTTATATGTGTATGTATGTATGGACATATATGTATACCAATATAAGTGCATAACAACTAAAGAAAAAGAAACCATGAATTCAAAAGAGAGCAGAAGTAGCAAGTATATGGGAAGTTTTGGAGAGAGGAAGGGGAAAATGGTGTAATTTCATAATAATTATATATTATATGTTATAAATAATCACAAAAAGAAAAATTATAATAAAAAGAAATGAGCCGCAAAAAAAAAAAAAATCCCCTGCACTCATGGTCAAAGTTTGACTAGGAGTCTTAGCACCTGCTTTGCTACCCTGCTGGGTGGAGTCTTTCAGAGGTCCTCTGTGGTAGACACCTGTCCTGTTATATGTTTTCCCTCTTTTCCAATGTGCATCCCATTTGCCTGAGAAGAGACTTTTTAAATAACTCATTTGCAGGAATGAAATTTTATTGTCATATTTGTTGGCAGTTGAGCAAATATGGGATGACTTGTAAAATAAAATCTGAGGTGCTTACTGGGAACCACAGGTCTTTTCCACAGAAAACCACTGATTATAAAAATTTGGAAAGTAATTTTTTTTTTTGGTAGGGTGGACATCCCTGGCTTATGTAGAAGATCTCATGACAGGCATTGCCTGGTGATCCTCTTTTTTCTCTTTTTTTTATTCTTCCCTCATATATTACATCCTGATTATAGTTTTCCCTCTCTCTCCTCACTCAGCCTCTCCCCCCACCACCTTTACTCTCCCTGAAATCCATCCCCCTTCTGCCTCCCTCAGAAAAAAAAAAAATTAGAATTTCCAGGGACATCATCTAAACATGACATAACAAGCTGCATTAAGACCAGGCACATAGACTTTCATGTCAAGTTTGGAAAAAGCAACCCAGTAGGAAGAAAGGTTCCACATGTAGGCAAAAGAGGCAGAGACAGCCTCAACACTTACTCTAAGAATCCCCACAAAAACATCAACCTAATCAACCATAATATATATGCAGAGGACCTATGACAGACATCTACAGGTTCCCTGATCTCGCAAGCCCCCATGAGTCCTGGTCAGGTGATTCTGTGAGCCATATTCTTGTGTTATCCTTGACCCCTCTAGCTCCTCTCATCATTCTTCCCTGTCCTCTTCAGGACTCCCTTGGCTACACATACTGTTTGGATGTGGTACTCTGGATTTGTTCCCATCCTTGCTAGATGAAGTCTCTCTGGTCTCTTTGATGGTGATTCTGCTAGTGTCTGGTCCCAGAACACTCTGCAGGCAGAACAAACTGTAGGTCAAAGGTTTTGTGGCTTGACTGGTGATTCAGTCCTTCCACTTTATCTGTTGTCTGTTTACAGAAAATGAGAGGTTCAGGCTTTGTGTTTTCCATTACATGGAATCTTTGCTGTGCTTGCTTCCATAGATTCCATGGACTTTCCACTGCAGAAGGTTTACACCTCATCCCTGAAATAACATCCCCCCATTTCCAGTTGTTTCTCCCAATATTTTAAAACACTAAATGAAATACGCTCACTGTGTCTAATAATTCAGAAAAAAATGTGTAGTGTGAAGAATAGATTTAGTTGAAATTTAAAAGATGAGGACACTATGAAAACCATGAGATATGAAAGACACATCAAGGGAAGTACTGACAACATGTAAAATTCCCTGAACTGAAAAAAATTCACACTAGCCCCTCTATTTTCCTGTGATTTAAATCTATTTATTCAGTCAAGAACAACTTTCTGGCTCTCCATCTGCCTACATGTATATTGATAGAGTTTATCTGGGATCAATGCTTACTTGAAATATGTACATTTATCATACTTCTAGGCTTGGGTGACTAATGCCTTTATGGTACTTTGCTCAAGTACCTGAAAATCCATGATTTATATCTTCTTTTCGATTCTTCTATTTTCTACCAAACATAATTCAAAATTTAGAAGGAAAATCTTCTGGGCATGAAAAGATGTCTCCTGTCTATAAATATTTTTTTGCATGTGTTAGGAGGAGATTTAATTTTATCATTCGTGTTCATAAGGGGTATAGTACCTTCTCGATATAAGGGCAGCATTAGGGAGGAAAGCATATGGAGATATAAGGTGGATTTCAACTAAAATAAATAGAAGCTATCTCAAAACACAAGGTAGAAATCAATGGAGGATATTAACCGAAGACTGACCTCTGACCAGCAAATGCATGTACAAAGATACCCGCACATGTGCACACGTTCATACACACAAACACTCAGAAAGTCTAAGGAGAAACTCATGCTAATATACCACTAATCCATGTCTATTTGATCTGTCGAGCCAGTATAGATATGTGAAAGATGAATATACTGATTGGTCGGAATGGAGCAAACTTCTGGCCTGTGATGAAGACACTCGCCTTTTCGCTATGTATAAACTGTGCCACCGCCTGAAAATAGACACACACACAAAATTGAAGCTTACCTTACAGTCCTGAAGAACCGAGTCCTCTTTAAGAATAACTAGTCTAACCAAAGACGCTTCCTCCTACCACAGATTGGGAAAAAATTATAGAGGCCCCCAGCCGGACATGCAGACAATGAGAGATCAAATGCCTCTCCTCAGGGCTCACAGAATCCTGCATCAGACGAGGAAGAAAGAGTGTACTATCCAGAGGAAATGCAGAACGCCAACAAAACAATAAATTAACATGATCAAAACTCATATTAACTCACAGAGACAGAGGCACCCTGTACAGGAAGTGCTCTGGCTGCAGACAATCCTCTGAGTTTACACTCCAGCTCCAAGTTTAGTGTTTATATAGGATTTCTGAGTGTAGGGATGAGACAGCTGACACCCTGCTTTGTAGTCACAGTAAATAAAGATGATCACATTATTTATGACGGAAGCAAGAAATTTTTATTACTAAGTAGATTGTTTGAATCAAGAAGATGAAAACCAGCTGGGTGAGGTGGCACACACCTGTAATCTGTCACTTGGGTTTTTGATCTTAGCCATTCTGATGGGTGTAAGGTGAAATATCAGGGTCATTTTGATTTGCATTTACCTGATGACTAAGGACATCGTGCATTTCTTTAAGTGTTTCTCTGCCATTCTATATTCCTTTACAGAGAATTCTCTGTTTAGCTCTGTAGCCCATTTCTTAATTGGATTACTTCATTTGTTGCTTTTTAACTTCTTTAGTTCTTTATATATTCTGGATATTATCCCTCTGTCAGATATAAGGTTGGTGAAGAGCCTTTGCCAATATGTACGCGGCCATTTTGTTCTAATGACAGTGTCATTTGCTTTACAGAAACTTTTCAGTTTCACGAGGTCCCATTTATTTATTGTTGGTCTTAGAGACTGTGCTATTGGAGTTCTGTCTGGGAAGTTGTCTCCTGAGCCAATAAGTTGAAGACTCTTCCCCACTTTTTCTTCTAACAGATTTAATGTTTCTGGTTTTATACTGAGGTCTTTGGTCCAGTTGGACTTTAGTTTTGAGCAGGGTGATAAGTATGGGTCTATTTGCATTTTTCTACATGAGATATTCATTTAGACCAACACCATTTTTTGAAGATGCTATCTTTTTTCCTTGGTTAGTTTTGGTTTCTTTTTCAAAAATGAAGTACCCATAGTTGTGTGGGTTTATTTCTGGCTATTCTATTTGATTTCCTTGATTTACTACTCTGTTTCTCTTCTCGTACCATGCAGTTTCAATTACTATTGCTCTGTATTACATCTTGAGATCTGGGATGGAGATACTCCCAGATGATCTGTTGTTGTACAGGATTGTTTTAGCAATTCTGGGTTTTTGTTTTTCCATATTAATTGAGAATTGTTCTTTCAAGTTCTGTAAGAATTGTGTTGGTATTTTGATGGGAATTGCATTGAATTTGTAGATTGCGTTTGACAGGATGGCCATTTTCAGTATTTTAATTCTACCTATCCATGAGCATAGGAAAACTTTCCATCTTCTGATATCTTCTTTAATTTCTTTCTCCAGAGACTTAAATTTTTTTTCAAATTGATCTTTCACTTGCATGGTTATAGTCACAAGAAGCTACTTTATGTTATTATTGGCTACTGTAAAGGGTGTAGTTTCCCTGCTTTCATTCTTAGCCCATTTGTCTTTCATATACAGGAGGGCTACTGATATTTATAGTTAATTTTGTATCCAGCCAATGTGCTGAAGGTGTTTTTCAGCTGAAGGAGTTCTCTAGTAAGATTTTGGGGTCACTCATGTATGCTATCATATCATCTGTGAGTAGAGATACTTTGACTTCCTCCTTTCCAATTTTATCCCCTTGGTCTCCTTTAGTTGTCTTATTGTTCTAGCTAAGACTTCAAGTACAATAACAGAAATGGCAAAAAGCCTATTTGGTCATGGTGGATGATAACTTTTACCTATCCTTGGGTTCAGTTTTCAAGTGTTTTATTGAAAACTTTGCATCAATGTTCATAAGAGAGATAGGTCCTTGTGAGGTTTATGTATCAAGGTGACTGTGGCATCATAGAATGAGTTTGGTAATGTTCCTTCTGTTTCCCTTTTGTGGAATAGTTTGAAAAGAATTGGAGTTAGCTCTTCTTTGAAGGTCTGGTAGAATTCTGCACTGAAACCATCTGAACCTGGATATATATATATATTTTTTGGAATGGAGCCTTTTAGATATATATTAATATTAATTACAGTTTATTCACTTTGTGTCCCAGCTGTAGCCCCCTTTCATTCACTCCTAATCCCACTCTCCTTCCTCTCCTCCCATACTCCTCTCCAAATCACTGGAAGGGGAGGACATTCTTCCCTTCCATCTGAACCCAGGCTTAATAGGTCTCATCAGGACTGGCTGCATTGTCTTCCTCTGTGGCCTGGTAAGGCTGCCCCCTCCTTAGGGGGGTGGTCAAAGAGGAAG
Organism: Psammomys obesus; assembly: GCF_907164565.1. NCBI lineage: Eukaryota > Metazoa > Chordata > Mammalia > Rodentia > Muridae > Psammomys > Psammomys obesus. The sequence goes on from NW_026594462.1 coordinate 145,566, forward strand.
CTGCTGAGTTCAAGACAGAGACACTGCCTGTTCCCCTTACTAGGGTGCCCACTTGGATACTGAGCTGCCATGGGCTACATATGAATAGGGGTTCTAGGTTATATCCATGAATGGTCCTTGGTTGGAGTATCAAACTCCGAAAAGACCCCTGAGCCCAGATATTTTTGTTCTATTGCTCTCCTTGAAGAGCTCCTGTTCTCTCCATGACTTACTATCTCCCCCATCTTTCTTAAGATTCCCTGCACTCGGCCCAAAATTTGTTTATGAGTCTCAGTATCTGCTTTGATACAATGCTGGGTAGAGCCTTTCAGAGGCCCTCTGTGGTAGGCTCCTGTCCTGTTTCCTGTATTCTCCTTCTTCCAACATCTGTCACATTTGCCTTTCTGAGTGAGGAATGATCATCTTACCCCATGTTAATGGCATACAGAGCTAAACAGAGAATTCTCTATAAAAGAATATAGAATGGAAGAGAAACATTTAAAGAAATGTTCAACATCCTTAGTCATCAGGGAGATGCAAATCAAAATGACCCTGATTTTCACCTTAAACCACTCAGAGTGTCTAAGATCAAAAACTCAAGTGACAATATATGCTGGAGAGGATGTGGAGAAAGGGGAACCCTACTCCATTGCTGGTGGGAATGTAAACTTGTACAATCACTTTTGAAATCTATCTGGCGCTTTCTCAGACAAGTAGGAACAGTGCTTCCTCAAGATCCAGCTATTCCACTTCTAAGCATATATCCAAAATATACGCAAGTATACGAGGACATTTGTTCAACCATGTTTGTAGCAGCTTTATTTGTAATAGCCAGAACCTGGAAACAACCCAGATGTCCCTCAAAAGAGGAATGGATACAGAAACTGTGGTACATTTACACAATGAAATGCTACTCAGCAATTTAAAACAAGGAAATCATGAAATTTGCAGACAAATGGCGGGAGTAGAAATGATCATCCTGAATGAGGTATCCCAGAAAGAGACACATGTGTCTAGTAAGTGGATACTAGACATATGATATAGGATAAATCTAAAAAATCTGTACACCTAACAATGCTGAGCTAGAAGCATTCATTCTTAAAGACAACTCTGCACCTCAAGACCTTGAGGTAACTGTCCACCTTGTGTGTATCCCTCCTCAGGCAGCGGCACAGGTTATAAATGGTGAAAAGGCGAGTGTCTTCATCAGATGATTTCAGGTCTTCCAGTCCAGTCCAGGCAGGGTAATCATTTCCATCAAATCCAGGCTCAGTCTCAGTCTAAACATCAAATAGACAGCATTGGCATTATTACCAGCAGGATTTCCTGAACACTTTCTGTATCAGCGCAGGTTTGTAAGTTTGTATAAGTACATGGATGTATATGTGTGTGTATTTATGACATGATTATTGATTTCAGAAGCCAACTTTGAGTAAAGTCCCTCCAATGACTTCTCTCTTGATTTTTTTGGTATAGCTTCTCTTACTTCTACCTGGAACTCACAGTGGATCTTCTTGTTTGCTTTTCTACTGCTAGTTTTACAAAGATTATAACCACATCATTTTTTGACACAAATTTTGAAAGTGGACTTGGGTTCCTCACACATACAAGAGATGCACTTACATACATAAGACATCTCCACAGGTTCAGTACAGATTGCTTCTCCTTTCTGCATCTCTTTCTCTGTCTGTATATCTGTCTTTCTCTCTCTCTTTGTGTGTATGTGTGTGTGTGTGTACTCAATTGAATTTTTATGTAGTTTTAAATGGACATGATTTGGATGTAAGTATTCACTTTGGGTCAAAGTTCCACTAGTGACTTCAACCTTAATTTTTGAGAGAGATGCTCTTACTTTTTTCTGGAACTCATTGCAGATATCTTTAAGTCTGATTCCTGGTCTGAAGGTTTCAAAGAGAAAGTATCACATCGTTTTTTTGACACAAGTTTTTGAACTGGATTTGGGTCTGCACACATGCCCAAAAGGACACTTACACACATGAGATAGCTTCTAGAGCATTATATTATTAATTTTTAATGAAGTTTGAAAAAAAATAGTGAGAAACCCTGAAATTCACTTAAAAGACCTTAGCCACAAAAATATAAATTTTAGGCAGGCATACATATTTTCTGATTTGCCACTGAACTCAGATGGTGTATCCATACACAAGTAGAGAGATGTTATATAAGCAAGGTGCTATTTGGGTATATATTGGAACTGACTAAAGACAATAGAAGGCTATATGAAGTCTTTCATGTTGTGGAGTTTTACATATTTTCATCATGTCCCCTAATGAGTCCTTCATACCACACTAGATCTGGTAGAATGTCCTGATTCTTTTCTTCTTTTCAAGTAGATCTGTTCTATAATTATGGAATTTATCTAATCCTTTCACAAGAGAAGTATATTTCACCTAACATATTAAGGTACAGACAATCCTAGCACTGGTTGCCATAAAACATTCTGAATTAGTCAAGATTGTTCATCCCATCCAGGAAAGCTACTGTCCAAATTACTGTGAGGCATAGCTATTTTCCATGGAGATCACAGTTCTGTGGGTTTCTCATTAAATAATCCTGGATTTTGGTGTCTCAGCATTCTTATTTTATTTCACATTGACTAATTGCATGCATAGGATCAACCAAAACATTTGTAGAGACAGCTTACCCTGTTGAGTATGGTCTCAATTCCCTCTGCAAGAATATGAATTTTGCCCTTCACATCGATGGCTCTTTTCATCATATTCTCAGAAACTCCTGGAAGAGCAGTCACTGCAGGCAGCAGGTGTTTCACCGGTTCTTCCCAGGCATATGTAACATTCAGGATTGCTTTCAGAAGGTCTACAGTCTAGGAAAACATCATTGGACATTGTCTTAAACTAAGTGATATAGGGCTGTATAGCCAGACACCTGTGATTTTTTTAGAAAGGAGGCAAACTACAGTATCTTTTCATTATTCTTAAAATATATTAATAATTTCATGTTGTATAATTATTGTTTCAATGTAAAGATTCACCTCCTCCATTACATTTTGCCAAACAAAACTTATTATATCTTAATAATTCTTGCAAAATGAAGATTTTTGTCTTTTTCCATATCCTACCATTTGTCCTAAGTAAACCTGTTCTTTTTCATTAGTTGTCCTGACAGTGAGAAAACAAGGTGTTGTTTGTTTGTTTTGTTTTTTTGTTTTTTCAGAGCTGAGGATGGAACCCAGAGCCTTGCATTTGCTAGGCAAGCGCTCTACCACTTAGTTTAATCCCCAGCCACTGAGAAAACAAGGTTTAAAGGGCTTGTTAGGTGTCAAGAGACTTGACTCTCAACACATAGAAGCCAACACTGCCAGGAACAAATGGATAAAATAATTTCTACACTAGTGAAATAAATTGGTCTTTCATAAAATTATGTGAGACATGGTGATAGAATAGTAAAACAGATGCATTGAAGAAAAATGTTTTTAAAATGTTACTTTTCATCCATATGCATGATAACCACCCTTTGGCTATAGAGGTACTGTGTCTTTATTGATATGTGCAGAACAAAACTAGTACAGACGATAATTTTAATTCCAGTCATCAGTAGAAATGAGAATGAAGTATTGCCCTCATAAGGGTTATCTTAATGCCAGAGTCACACCAAATACAGTTTTTAGTTAGATGTTTACTCTGACATCCTTGAGGAACCTATGAAAATCAAGCCTAGAGCTACATCCAATAAGAATTTCATAAGTGGATACATCTGAAGAAACTAATCAAGAAGGAGGACTCTGGCTACGATGCTCAATGCCCATTCAGAAAGGCAAAGAGGATGGACATCAGAAGAGACAGAAAACAGGGAATGAGACAGGAGCCTACCACAGAGAGCATCTGAAAGGCTCTACCCTGCAGGGTATTAAAGCAGATGCTGAGACTTATAGCCAAACTTTGGGCAGAGTAAAGGGAATCTTATGAAAGAAGTGGGGAATAGTAAGACCTGGAGAGGACAGGAACACCACAAGGAGAGCAACAGAACCAAAAACAATAGATAAATCTGGGCACTGGGGCCTTTTCTGAGACTAATACTCTAACCTAGGACCATGCATGGAGATAACCTACAACCCCTGCACAGATGTAGCCCATGGCAGCTCAGTCTTCAATTGACTTCCATAGTAATGGGAACAGGGACTGTCTCTGACATGAACTGATTGGCCTGCTCTTTGATCACCTCACCATGAGGGAGAAGCAGCCTTACCAGGCCACAGAGAAAGACAATACAGCCATTGCTGATGAGACCTGATAGACTAAAATCAGAAAGAAAGGGAGGAGGACGTCCCATATCAGTGGACTAGGGGAGGGACATGGGTAGAGAAGGGGGAGGAAGGTAGGTTTGGGAGGGGAGGAAGGAGGAGACTACAGGGGGATACAAAGTGATTAAACTGTACTTAGTAAAAATAAAAAATAAAATAAATAGATTATAAAAACACAAAAATGATTTCAAATAATGTTTAAATTAATGAAATGGAGAGCCACATGCTGATGGCCAACATTTTGCTAAGAGCACTGGATGATCATGACAGGTAGTCAAAGGGAAGATATCATGACGGTAGATATACATTTGATATTGCTCAGAGTCATGATAACCTCATCAAAACCAAAGTCATCCTGACCAACATGATGTAGTCTACAGAGGAGCTGAATTTTATAATGCTTATAAAGATTATAATTCAGCATTATAATCTTATAATGCTTAATTTATTTTAAGATATAGGAGAATGCAGACCCTAATAGAGGACTGTACAAATAATTAAGGAACATAAGTAAGTCCTAAAGATTTTAGACACTTAGGAAGAAATAAGACACTGCCTAGTTTAGTAAAATACTGCCAGAGGAAGATCATCTAATGTTATTCTACTAACACAACTGGATGTGCATTTACTCTATATGTGTATGAATATTTTCAGCACTGACTGTCCAGTTGAAATGAAAACATCCCAGGGCTAAGTAAGGTGTTGGGGAAAATCGTCTTCTATATGGACAATTACACCCAAGGGCAAATGTGAATTGGCAGGCATTTGACTTAGCGCTAAAGTTATCAACTGTATGATTGTTCTCCAACAGGCTGCAAGTTCTTTGAATCTGAAATTACCACACCTCTTATGGGCCTAGTAAACACATACAGCCCCACTAGCCCATGAATAGCATCACTTGCTTGGTAACCAATAGGGAAGAAACCTACTGTGGTTTCGTGGACTTGCTTTCGGTCCTCTGGAGTATGGATGGAAGAAGTGTGGCACATGGGAGGGATCCTGTCTCTTAACCAACTCCTCTTGGCAAAGTTCAAGTCCTGGAGGAAAGTAAAAGTTTTAATTCATTTGGGCTTTCAGACCTGAATAGAAAGATAAACAAGCATAAGATGATTGCATTTGATAAACCCTTACTGTTTATTATTTAAGGGCTACAGAAATTTTGAAACAGTGAATGATGGAAACAAGAGCTGCTAACCTTTTCTTTGCTTTACATCTGCAATCCATAATAGTGTCTCCCTAATCCCTCCCCCTCTTTACTGTTACATTTTTTATTTTGTTGTGCATGCTAATGTAATTGTTTGAAAAGAAAGCACAAAAATGCCCCCAAACTCATAATTACTATGTTTTCAAGTACCCATTTCATAGGATATTTGCTTAGTGTCACAGAATTATTATTATTTATCGAGTTTATAAATATCTCATTTTTCACTGGTACAAGCTGATATGATTTTTTAAAAGAGAAATTACCCCTTTATATCTTTGCTTTCAAATATCAAGTGTCTGTACCACTCAAAGATTGTGATAAAGGTAGGATTTACTAATGTTGACACAGTCAACAATTAATCATTTACTATGAGGCACCTTACTACTAGGAAATATTCAACAATGAGTGGAACAGGAATTCACAAAAATATTTATTGTTTCTATATTTGTAGTATGAAGAATGTACTAAGATTAATTATTTATTACAAAAACACAAATTACTTAATTCTAACTCTCAGAGAATTTACAAATGTTAAAGAAGTCTTAGATATGTTGTGCTCCTGAAAGGAGAGAAAAATAAGGGATATAAGAAAAAATAGTGAAGAAAAATAACATTGAGAATATATATTCCCTAGAAATACAGAGAAATGTAATCCATATGTACAACTTTCAATGGAAACTTTCTTTGTTATTTCCTCACTGTCAGATCCTGAACATTTACAACCTTGAAGAAGAGAGAAAGCATAAATTAACCCTTCAATTGCACTAAAACCCTCTTTCCTGAAACTGATAAGCCACAACTTATAACATTTGTGATCTTATAAGACACTGTTTTATTTTGGTTTTGGCTGTTAATATGGTTTTTCTTTTCTTTTTATTCTTCCATGTAGCTAACTTCACTGTAATGCTCGTGCAATGATTATCTTTAGATAAACAAATGAGGAATGCCTGTGAAGACAGAACCCATGACCAGGAAATAAACTTTCCAGTGACAAAGTTGAAAACAAGTGGTTACCCTGAGTTATTATGGAAAACCTGAAAATATCATTTACTTCTTTACAATTTTTGAGATATTTATAGAACTTCAAATTTTTCCCATTCCACATTTTTTACATGATTCTTTCTATTACCTATGAAAGTGAAATTATTTGGACTTGGATACACAATATATTCTAAACTGAATTACTGTTTAGCTATCTGAAGGCCCTTTCAGATAAGAATCTAGAAGGACGTTACTTACAAATTCACGGTATATATCTGCAGCCACGATATATGTGTTATGGGACTGTTCAACCACACGGTGATACAGGTCTTCAATGGAAACAAGGCCAGTTGGGTTGGAGGCTACATTCTCCCAAAGGAGCACAGTTGACACCAGTAGCAACAGGTACATCCCTGCTGTCAGAGAAACAAACTCAGATGATCTATTCACACAAAGTTACAACAGTTGAACTATCTTGGAATGCTGTCTGCTCTGAGGGTATTACACCGTGTGATTGAATGTGATATCACTTAATATATCATTCGTTTTTTATTACTGGGAAAATACAGAGAAACGGTTACAGTTCTTTAGTATAGAACTTGAAATGCAAGAGACTTGTCACAGTTTGCATTAGTTCCAAAACAGTTTCTCCAGTTTGCAATCACATGGAGCTTTGACTAATCATGAGCCAGAGACTTCAAGTCATTATCTGCACCTATTTGAAGTTCTCAAGAATTTGTAGTTATCTTTCATTTTCTTAAATACATTATTATTCTAACTAATTGATTTTCCTTGTATATATCACATAAGACTTAGAGATTTGATAGTTTATTTGTGTGGATTTAGGTGAGCAGATATTCACCCTTGACAGACAAATAAACTATAACTTCCTATATCTGTGCTTGAAGCAATTGGACCATTCATTTAATCTATGTGTTCTCACTAAAGTTTAATTTCTCAATAATGTAAATTGGCCATTTTAATTTGTATTCTTTCTCTTTTCTGGAACATGAGCTTTGAAGTTTACAGGGTCATAGAAATGGTGCTCCTTACATACCAGGAACATTGCCCACTTATTCCTCTCCTGTTGATGAAGACTATGTAAAATAACTCTGAGAAATGTCATGTGTCTACAGCACATGGAGAGAAATCCTTTGGAAAACCACTGAACTCAAAATTAATTGAGCAAATATAATATAGAAAGTTCTTTCAGATGTGTGTTACCTCTTCTATAGAGAGAACATGATCAAATATCAGTTCTTTAAGGATGCAGAACAGATGGCACCAGTGAAAATATACACTCCAAACACATTTTGAACATGTATGCAGGTACAGGTACATGAATGAATTGCAACTTACCGGAGCCTGGGAGATTCAATGTCACCTGCATCTCTGAGAAGATCCACCGCAGTTTCTTCTCCACTACAGGAAAGCTGCTCACCTGAATGCTGTGTTCATTCAACTTTCCTCCTCCTATATGTACTACCAGACTGCACCCAAGGCCAAGCAGAGCTGGGCGGGGGGCAGATTGAATCAGTGTCTATAGATCAGTGACGTTCTTCCCTCAGGATTTATTAACATCCTCTTTACATTTGCCACAGTTATGTCTCAATAATGTGTCACACTGCATTTCCTCCATATAATCTATAGAATTCAAGCCATTCTTCAAATCAGCAAGGCCATCTCTCTTCATTGATTACTCATTTTCAGGTCAACAGGAGGAAAAAACTCATTCCCAGTACTTAACCTTAGTTTAATATCTTAGGTCTGTTTTATCTTCTGCCATAGTCCCTTGAATATTCTGGTTATAAAAAATGTATTCAATAACAATATGGGCAGTGACCCTCTCTATCTCTACAATAGTCAGTGATTCTAGACTGTTTTTAATAATCCCAAATCTCTTTCAACAACCATCAGCACCTTAAAATATTACCCCATTAGACTAGGAGGAACAGTTCTAGTAATCAACAGGTCTAAACACAAATGCTTATAAGGCACTTTGGCAAGCACATCATGTGCATTTATCAAAAGCCTACTTTTAGATGAAGATCATAATATTTGTAGACACCTTATTTGCACAACTTATAATAACATATTGATTGTTTCTTGAGACTTAAAGCAAATAAGATAATTGTTGGTTGCAATGGTAGCTGCTGTTCCATGGATTTCTCCACTTGTCACACTTTGCCAGGCATGCTGATGGCCTTATCGTATCACCAAATTTTAACTATTTTATGCAATTAACCTGAAATCTTTTATGTATTGACTGATGGAATCATGAAACACATTTCACGCTGTAGTAGATTCTCTAACAGTAGAAACCCAATATTTTCGTGTTGCTTGTCCTAAATATTTAACACTTCAGCAATTGGTATAACCATTTAGTTCTGCTTTCCAATTATGAACAATGGTCACAGCATGTATAAATTGTTGGGATTATGTGCTTCCTATGAAAAAATTATAGAGAAGAAACTGATCTTGGACACTGGGATTTCAATTAACTTATAAATATCTGGCCTTTCTCTTTTCATGCCTGATGAGTCCCTTGTATAATTTTATTTTCACTACTGTGTTTATTGCTTTTCAATATGATTTACCAAATAAGTAAGACATTTAGAGCATAGTTCAATTTCATGGAACAATTAGAAAAGATGGACAGCTTTGACATAATGCAAAATGTTATTGATATTGAGAATCTGTAAAAATACAAATAAAATTTTAATATGGATTACAGAGTATGAAGAAACATAAAGTCTTATCAAGTATTTTTCACTTTATTTACTTTATATTCTGATCATAACCACCTCCATCTTCTCCTCTCAGTACTACCCTCTCTTTCTTCCTTCCTATTCCCCTTCTAATTTTCAGAAAGCTGGACCCTTCCTCCCTTACCAACTGTTCACAGACTCTCAAGAATCTTCATGACTACCCACAACCTCTTCCTCAGTGGCCTGGCAATGTCACCCCTCATGGGGAAGAGATCCAGGCGCATGCACCAGAGTCCTTTTCAGAGATAGACCCTGATTTCATTCATGTTGGCTACATCTGAGCCAGGGTTTGATCCTCTCAATTTATAGGCCTTGGATGGTGCATCAGTTTCCACAGGGACCCTGGGCCCAGATTTGTTGTCTCTGTCAGTCTTCATGTGGAGTTCCTGTTTCCTCTGGGTCCTTCAGTTCCCATACTGTTTCACAAGTCCTCCTGCTCTGTGCTTGTAGTTTGACTGTGACTCTAAACCGTCTGCTTCAATCTCCTACTGGATTGAGTCTTTCAGAGAATATCTATGGTAGGCTCCAGTCTTGTTCCCTCTCTTCAGCTGCTTCCTCTGTCTAATCTATTTGCCCATCTGAATGAGGGTAAGCATACTTCCTAGGATATTCCTTCTTAGTTTCTATCAGTCTGTGGATTGCAGTATGTTTATCCTGTATTGTATGGCTACCATCAGTTTATGAGTGCCTCTATACCACACATGTCTTTGTGGGTAGGGGTTTCCTCACTCTGGATGATCTTTTCTAGTTCCATCCATATGTGTGTAAATTTCTTGATATCCTTGTTTTTAACAGCTGAGTATTTCTTTCCTAGTGCAGATTTACCATATATTTCTTTATTCATTTATTGATCGGGAGACATCTTGGTTGTTTTCAGTTTCTGGCTATTATGAATAAAGCCACTATGAACATAGTTGAGTAAAAATGTCTTTGTTGAATGGTGCAGTATCTTTTGGGTATATGTTCAAGTGGGATCTTGAGGTAGAGCTCTTCCCAGTTTTCTGAGAAAGCACCAGAATGATTCCCAAAGTATGTGCAAGTTTGCAGTCCCACCATCAGTGGAGGAGTGTTCCCCTTGCTCCACATCCTTACCAGAATGTGCTGTCACTGAGTTGTTTTTTTTTTTCTTAGTCATTATGGAGGTTATTATATTGAATCTCAGAATAATTTTGATTTGCATTTCCCTGATTACTAAGGACATTGGGCTTTTTAAAAGTGGTTCTCAGCCACATAATACTCCTCTGTTGAGAATTACCTGTTTAGCTCTGTATCTCATTTTTTAAATTGGATTACTTGATTTGTTTGTGTCTAATTTCTTGATTTCTGTATATATTTTGGATATTAACCTTCTGCCAGATGTAGGGTTGCAAATATCTTTTTCTAGTCCATAGGCTGCAATTTTGTTCTATTGACAGTGTCCTATGTATTACAGAAGCTTTTTGGTTTCATGAGGTCCCAATTATTAATTGTTGATCTTAGAGCCTGAGATGTTGGTGATCTGTTCAGGAAACTGTCTCCTGAGCCAATGAGTTCAAGGTTCTTTCTCACCTTTTTTTCTAATAGAAATAGTGTGTCTGCTTTAACGTTGATGTATTTAATGCACTCAGAGTTTAATTTTGTGCAAGGTGATAAATATGGATCTATTTGCATTTTTTCATGTAGACATCCAGTTAAACCACTACCATTAGTTGAAGAGGCTGTCTTTTTTTCCGTTATATGATTTTGGCTTCTTTGTCAAAAAGCAAGTATTCATAGGTGTGTGGATTTACTTCTGGGTCTTCTATTCAATTCCATTGATCTACCAGTCTCTTTCTACGCAAGTCCCATACAGTTTTTGTTTTGTTTTGTTTTGTTTTGTTTTAATTACTGTTGCTCTATAGTACAGCTGGAAATCAGGAGTGGATATATCTCTGGAAAAATCTTTATTTTATAGTATTGTTTCAACTATTCTGTTTTTTGTTGTTCGCTTGTTTGCTATTCCATATGAAGTTGAGAATTATTATTTCAAGGTCTGTAAAGAACTGTGTTGATATTTTGATGAGAATTTCACTGAATCTGTAAATTGCTTTTGCTATGATAGCCATTTTTACTATGTTAATCCTGCTGATCCATGAGTATGGGAGATCTTTCCATCTACTGATATTTTTTTTTCAATTTCTTTCTTCACAGACTTGAGGTGTTTATTCATACACATATTCCACTTGCCTAGTTAGAGTTACATGATATGATTTTGGTGTCTATAGTGAAGAGTGTTGTTTCCCTAATTTCTTTCTCAGCCCATTTATCACATGTATACAGGAGGGCTGTTGATTTTTTTTTTGAGTTAATTTTGTATCCAGCCACTTTGCTGAAAGTGTTTATCAGATGTAGTCTTTGAAAAAATCAACAAGATAGACAAACCCTTATCCAAACTAACTAAAATGCAGAGAGACACTATCCAAGTCAACAAAATCAAAAAAGAAAAGGGGAACATAACAACAGACATAAGGAAATAGAATCAGGCATCAACAATAAATAACTAAATAAATAAATAAATAAATATCCCAGGGCTAAATGGTTCTGGAGCAGAATTTTACCAGACCTTCAAAGAAGAGCTAATATCAATACTTTTGAAACTATTCCATAAAATGGAAACAGAAGGAGCATTACCAAACTCATGTTATGATGCCACAATCACCTTGATACCTAAACCACAAAAAGACATAACAAAGAAAGGGTTTTATAACAATTTCCCTTATGACCACTGAGGCAAAAATACTCAATAAAATACTTGCAAACCGAATCCAAGAACATGGCAAAATACCATCCGCCATGACCAAGTGGGTTTCATTCAAAACATGTAGAAGTGGTTCAATATATGGAATCCATCAATGTAATCCACCATATAAACAAACTGAAAGGTAAAAAAGAAAACATCATCTCCTTAGATGTTAAAAAATGCATTTGACAAAATCTAATGCCTTTAACTGTTTAAAGTCTTGGAGAGATAAGGGATACAAGGCACATAGCAAAGGCAACATACAGAAAGCCTGTAGCCAACATCAAACTAAACAGAGAGAAACTTGAATCATTTCCACTGAAATCAGGGATAAGTTAAGGCTGGCCACTCTCTCCATATCTCTTCAACACAGTACTTGAAGTCTTAGCTAATGCAATAAGACAACTAAAGATCAAAGGGATACAAACTGGAAAGGAAGAAGTGAAAGCATCACTATTCACATGTGATATGAGTGGCCTCAGTGCTTATCAACTATTAAGAGAGCATGTTGAGCATGTGAGAATGGACAGGAAAAACTACTCTAGTTACCTATAATGTGCCATCTTTCTGATTGAACCTTATTTGTCACATCTTGGTATGTTGCATTGTACTGTCCTTCTAGATGAAATCATTTCAGGGGATACCTAGGTACATTGTTGCATCTGAAAGGGCTGCATTCTGTTAGTTTCTGCTACTCTCAATCTTCACTGTACCTAGATTAAAGGGCTGTGAAATGTACTAGAGGAATCTGGTGCATACAGGTTGTTTATTGACCAAATCTTTTAGAATCCCAAGAATACGCCTAAGATTGCTATCCTAACATCTCCAATTACTTACAATAACATGAATTTGCCTATACTTCACACGGAAGCAACCCTCTATAAATGTATATAACTCATTCTTTTTCAAATTCCTAGTAGAGATATATTCATGGTATACATTAACATCTTAGCACTTGAGTGACCTCAAACCAATATCATGTCATTTAGCTTTGTACACATACTTTTTTTTTCCACATTCCACCTTGATTTTTAAATACTTTGATCATCTAAAGCCTCTTTTATGGTAACCATCCTGTGATTTGGTTCTGACTTCTAATTATACATTCTTACTAATATGACTGTGGTCTGCTCTTTGTCAATTAAATAGTTACTATTTCTTCACTGACACATTGTAATGTAACCATCAGTTATGTAGCAGTTCAGTTCAGTAGCAATCTACAAAAGGAGATTTCTATGTTCTGTATATACAGGTTAGAACTCTGCAAATTCATGATACTAAAATTTTTACATCACTTAAATATTTGTCTGCAGCAGTCAGCAGGGGCCATGTGGGTCACACCCTTAAGATATGGATAAATTCTTGGCATCATAGTCATACATAGATATGATCTAAACTCTAAACTGTGTCAAACACACTTTCAGAAATTTTAAGATCTCCCTGGGCATGTGCAGAAGGAAAAATTTATACTTTACACCCTCTGCTAGTTCAGTCCATAAATAAAGAACAAAATCAAGCTCATTTACATGTTTCACTTGATTTCTGGTGAAATCATAGAAATATATTATTGGTTTGAGAATCCACCTGTTCATAAATAGCTTTCCTGTGAAACCACTGTTGGGAAAATTCATGACCAACTGTTGCTGTGTTTATTTTCAGGAAATTCCTTTAAGTTGGTAATTTTTCTTTGCTGTTCTCATATAAGAGTGGGCCATAACTATTACATTAATGCACATTTGATGGATATTTTTTATTGAGTTTCACTTTTTTGACTTTATTTTTAAATTTATTATCTATTAAAATTTATTCACTTTGTATTTTGATTATGGCCCCTGCATACTGAGATGAAGCCTACTTGCTCATGGTGGATGATATCCTTTTTTCAAATTTTTTATTTAACTTTTATTAATTACACTTTATTCACTTTGTTTCCCCCCATAAGCCCCTCCCTCCTCCCCTCCAGGTCCCACCCTCCCCCCCTTTCTGCATGCATGCCCATCCCCAAGTCTACTGATAGAAGAGGTCCTCCTCTCCTTCTTTCTGATCTTAGTCTATCAGTTCTCATTAGAAGTGGCTGCATTGTCAGGGTTCTAGGTTATCTCCATGAATAGTCCTTGGTTGGAGTATGAGTCTCTGGGAAGTTCCCTGTGTTCAAATTATCTTGTTCCTTCGCTCTCCTTGTGGAGTTCCTGTCCTCTCCAGCTCTTACTATTTCCCACTTCTTACATAAAATTCCATTCACTCTGCCCGATAGTTGGCCATCAGGCTCAGCAACTGCTTTGACAGTCTGCAGGGCAGAAGTTTTCAGAGGCCCTCTGTGGCAGGCTCCTAGGTTGTTTCCTGTTTTCTTCTTCTGGCTTTCAGAGGCCCTCTGTAGAAGGTTCCTAGATTGTTTCCTGTTTTCGTCTTTTTCTGATGTCCACCCTCTTTGCCTTTCAGGATGGTGATTGAACATTTTACTTAGGGTCCTCTCTTTTGCTTAGTTTGTTTAGATGTACAGATTTTAGTGGGTTTATCCTATGTTGTATGTTTATATGAGTGAGTATATACCGTGTGTGTCTTTTTGCTTCTGGGACAACTCACTCAGGATGATCCTTTCCAGGTCCCACCATTTACCTGCAAATTTCATGATTTCCTTATTTTTCATTGCTGAGTAATACTCCATTGTATAGATGTACCACAGTTTCTGCATCCATTCTTCAGTTGAGGGGCATCTGGGCTGGTTCCAGCTTCTGGCTATCTTTTATGTGATCTTGCAATTAGTTTGTATTTCATTGAGTATTTTTGCATCAATGTTCATAAGAGATAGGTCTGAAGTGCTTTTTTTTTTGGTTATGTCTTTGTGTGGTTTAGGTGCAAAGGTGACTGTGGCTTCATAGAATGAGTTTGGCAATGTTCCTTCTGTTTCTATTTTGTGGAATACTTCAAAAAATATTGGCATTAGCTCTTCTTCAAAGGTCTGGGAGAATTCTGAGCAGAAACCATCAGCCCATGGGCTTCTTTTGGCAGGCAAACTTTTGATGGCTGCTTCTATTTCCTTGGGATATATAGGACTATTTAATCTATTTACCTAATTTTGGTTTAGCTTTGGTAAGTGTAATCTATCAAGAAAATTGTCCATTTCATTTAGATTTTCGAATTTTGTAGCATAAAGGCTTTTGAAATAAGACTTAATGATTCTTTGAATTTCCTCTATCTCTATTTTTATTACAACTTTTTGTTTCTGATTTTGCTGATTTGGACATTTTCTCTGTCCTTTTTCTTAAATTCAATTTTTATTTTTTATATTGGTTACATCTACTTTTATATTGGTTTTATCTACTTTGTATCCCAGCTGTAGTCCCCTTCCTCACTGCCTCCCAATCCCACCCTCCCTCCCTCATCTCCTCCCTGCCCTTCCCTAAGTCCACTGAAAGGGAAGGTCCTCCTCCCCTTCCATCTGACCCTAGTTTATCAGGTCTCATCAGGACTGGCTGCAATGTCCTCCTTTGTGGCCTAACAAGGCTGCTTCTCCCTCAGGGTGGTGGGGGAGGTAAAAAAAAAAAGCCAGTCTCTGAGTTCATGTCAGAGACAGTTCCTGTTCCCCTTACTAGAGAACCCACTTGGATTCTGAGCTGCCATGGGCTATCTCCGAGCAGGGGTTTTAGTTAGTTTGGCTGAGGGTTTGTCTATCTTGTTGATTTTCTCAAAGAACCAGTTCTCAGTTTCATTGATTCTTTGAATCATTTTGTTTCTTATTTATTGATTTCAGTCTTGAGTTTGATAATTTCCAACTATCTACTCCTCTTGGGTGTTTCTGCTTCTTTTCCCTGCCCCCAGGGCTTCCAGGTGTGCCTTTAAGTTACTCATATGAGATGTCTCAAATTTCTTCCTGAAGGCTCTTACTGCTATGAACTTTTCCTCTTAGTACTGTTTTCATTGTGTTTCATAAGTTTGGACAAGTTGTGTCTTCCTTTTCATTGAATTTTAGGAAGTCTCTAATTTCATTGTTTATTTCTTCCCTGATTTATCTGTTGTTGAGTAGAGAATTGTTTATTTTCTAAACATGTGTTGGCTTTTTCTTATTTTTGTTGTTGTTGAGGTCTTGTTTTAGGCTATGGTGGTCTGATAGGATGAAAGGGATTATTTCAATCTTCTTGTATCTGTTGAGGCTTGCTTTGTGTCTGACAACATGATCCATTTTGTAGAAGGTTCCATAGGGTGCTAAAAAGAAAGTATACTATTTTGAGTTTGGGTGAAAAGTCTTGTAGATTTCTTTTAGGTCCATTTGGTTGAGGAAGAAAATTCTCCCAGATTAAGGAAAGAGATACCCTTAAACATACAAGAGGCCTGCAGAACACCAAATAGACTAGACAAGAAAAGAAACTCCTCATGTCACATAATAGTCAAAACACTAAATCTATAGAACAAAGAAAAAATATTAAAAGCAAAAGAGGAAAAAGGCCAAGTAATGTAAAAAGGTAGACATATCAAAATTACACCAGACTTCTCAACAGAACTATGAAAATCAGAATGTCTTAGGCAGATGTCATGTAGAATCTAAGAGAACACATATCAAGCCAGACTACTATACCCAGAAAAACTTCAATCTACATAGATGGGAAAAACAAAAATTTCATGACAAATCTAAACTTAAACAATATCTATACAGCAATATCTATATATCTCAGGACTACAGAAAATACTATAAGGAAAACTCCAATCTAACAAAACCAACTACACCTAAGAAAACACTGGATAAAGATAATTTCACAACAACAACAACAACAAAAAAAAACCAGAAAATAAGCACACAAACACAGTATCACCACCAACTCAACAATAAAAGAAACTAACATCCATTGGTCACTATTATCTACCAACATCAATAGACACAACTCTACAATAAAAAGACAAAGACTAACAGAATGGTTGAGGACACAAAATCCAACATTCTGCTGGATCCAAGAAACACATATATGCAACAAAGACAGACAATACCTTATAGGAATGGTCTGGAAAATGTTTTTCAAGTAAATGGTCTCAGAAAACAAGCTGGAGTAGTTATTCTCATACCTAATAAAATAGACTTTAACCAAAATTAATCAAAAAAGATGAGGAGGTACACTTCATTCTCATCAAAGGAAAATAATCCACCATGAGGATATATTCACTTTCTTAATATAAATAAAAACTGTATTTGTAATTATAGTTTACAACCGCATCAAAAATACAAAAAAAAAAGTTTGCTTAATAGGACTAATTTTTTTTTCTGGTTTTTATAATAACATTTTATTTAAATAATAAGAAAATTCTTAAAAGATGTTATATGAAATACATTAAATATGGCCACAGAAAATAGTCTTTATAGAATGTGTTTCTCCACCAATTTCCCCACTAAATTCTCAAACATTTTATTTTTGGTAAAATACAATTATGATTCTACCTGCTACCTTATTTTATAAATTGTTCAATATACTTTTCTCTCTCTCTCTCTCTTTCTATTCTTCTTTTATATGATACATCCTGACCATTGGGTCCCTTTCCCTCTACTCCTCACAGTTGTCCCCAAACTTCGGATCCACTGTTCATCTGTTCTCCTTTATGAAGAAGCAGACCTCACAGGGATATCAACCATGAAGAGCATAACAAGATGCAATAAGACAAGATATAATACAACCATCATATCAAGTTTGGAAGAGTCAACCAAATAGGAAGAAAGGGGTCTGAGAGCAGGCCAAAGAATCAGAGACATCCCCACTTCTACTGTTATCAGCTGAACAAAAGCTCTAAGCTAAACAAACAACCACAAAACACTGGAGCTAGCTTAGATCCTTACCTGATCTGTGATTGCCTCTTCAGTCTCTGTGAGCTTGTATGAGCCCTGCTTAGTTGATTCTGTGGGCTGTGTTTTCTTGATATCCTCAACCCCTCTGGCTCCTAAAATCCTTACTCCCCCTCTTCTGCAGATCTCCTTGAGCTCTGCATAGTATTTGTTGTTGTTCTCTGTATCTTCACCCATCGGTGGCAGGAGGAAACCACTGTGACGAAAATTGGGCTAGGCTCCCATCTCTGAGTACAGCAAAATATTTCAAGGAATAATTTTATTGACATTTTTTCTTTTTGTTTTTTGCCCAATCATTTTTATTTCTACCCTAGGTCTCTAGGTTATCCAGTTTCTAGCTTCTTGCTCTCGGGTTAGTGTTGGGCATGGGCTCCTTCTCATGGTTTGGGCCTCAATTTAGACCAGCCATTGGTGGGCCACCATTGTCCCAGTACATGTTGCAGGCAGGACAGGTATGGTTCAAAGGTTATGAAGTTAGATGTCCCAGTCCCAACCTGAGAGCCTTGTTCAATTAAAGAAGGCATAGAAATCAATATGGAGGTTCCCCAGCAAACTCAGAGTCAAATTTCCTAAAGTCACAAGTATACTGTTTTTGTGCATATACACAAAGAACATTCCATTCTACCTTAAGGGCATTTATTCATCTATATTTATAGTGGCTTTATTAATAGCCAGAAGCTGGAAACAATCTAGATGTATTTCAACCAAAGAATGGATGAAGGAAATTTGGTATATTTTCACAACGAAGAATTATTCTGCTTTAGGGAAAAAAATAGACTTCATAAAATTTGCAGGCAACGGGGGTCTTTGCAAAGACCAATTTTCCAACCAAGAACCAAGGATGGAGACAAACTGGAACCATTGTTCTGATGTAGCTCATCGCAGCTTAGCCTCCAAATGTGTTCCCTAGTAAGGAGGGTAAGGGCTATCTCAGACATGAATTCAGTGGCTGGCTTTTTGATCACCACCTCTCTGGGGAGTGCAGCTGTACAAGGTGACAGAAGAAGACAATGCAGTCATTTCTGATGAGACCTGATAGGCTAGGATCAGATGGAAAGGGAGGAAGGACCTCCCCTGTCAGAGCACTGGGGGAGGGTTATGGGAGGAGAAAAGAGAGGGAAGGTGGAATTGAGAGGCGATGAGGGAGAGGGCTACAGCTGGTGTACAAAGGGAATAAATTGCAATAATAAAAAAAATAAAAATTTGCAGTCAAATAGAAGGGACTAGGGGAAAAAAATCAGCCCAAGTGAGGCAATTCAGTTCCAGAAAGACAAACATGATATACAATCAGTTAAAATGAATATTTATTGTTAAGTAGAGTATAATCACACTATAATCAGTAGACCCAGAGAAGATAAGTCTACACTAGACTCAGGATATCTGTAAGAAGCAGAAATATAATAGATTTATGGGTAGACTCTCTCTTCCCCATATCACTGTTGTTCAGCAACTCAGAGCTGCTCTGATGGAACGAAAGCTTTGAATAACACTTGGGCAAAAGAATATTACAACACCATATCCTACTGAAGTCAGGGCCACTATTATAACAGCTTTCGTTTCTTCATTTTATAGCACATTGATGGCTGTCGTTGCTTATGTTATATAGTCTTTTGTGTGTTACATTGTGTGTGTGTTTGTATGCGTATTCTTTTACAATGCTTATAAAATTACGAATAAATAAATTTTAAAAATCTTGGTTTATTGGACTGGCAAATTTAAACCAACAAAATAATTAAAAATGTTATCTATGTGTGTTAATTTTCAACATAAATTCTGAAAATTTTACCTCATTTGGGAATCATATTTTTTGCCTTCTGAGATAATGGAAGAAAATAGCATAAGAAAAAAGAAAATAATATGATTAATTAGCATACAGGAGTTTCTAAGAATTTTTAATTTTTTTCCTTATCCATTAAATTGTGCACATGGAATTTTTATATACTTATGGATTTTGTGTAAGTAATCAGTTTTTTTTGACACTTACATGCACCTTTATAAGGTACTTTGAGCTATTTACTTTCTTGTTACCCATTCTTTAATGTTTATTCCTTCTCCAGTAGTTTCTCTATCTACACATAAATGTTCTTCCCCTAGAGTCTGTGTATGAAAGAAACTATGTGGTAATGTCTCCACAGTTTGGTTTATTTTGCTCAACCTGATGGTCTCATGTTCCATTTGTTTTCCTACAAATGAGATGATCTAATTCTTCTTTGTGGCTGAAAATGCCATAAAGAATTGTGAATGTAGCCATTTTCTTTATCATCTGTTTCCTGGCACAAGGATGAGTCAATAATGCAATAATGCTAATGAGTATGAGGGATCTTAAGTTTCTGCTTCTACAAGTATTTTGTCATTCCAATGAGAGAGGCCATTGGTAAATGAATGGGCAAAGAGAATTTGTCATGTAAACACAGTGGAAACTATTAAGACTTTTAAAAGAAGAAAACTTGGACATTGCTACAACATGGGTAAACATTGAGAACACCATGCTAAGTGAAATAAACCAGACACAAAATAACGTGCTGCATGATCACTGTTCTGTGAGGTAACTAGCAGTTAGGTTCATATAGGCAGAAAGGAGAATGGCACCTAGACTTGGAGGAGAGGAAACTGGATAGCTATGGCAATGCGTAGAGAGTTTGGTTTTGCTGAATGGAGTTTTATGGATGAGTGATGTAACAACTGGCAATGATTTGACAATATAATGTGAATATGGGGCTGGAGAGATGGTTCAGCCATTAAGAGCACTGGCTGCTCTTCTAGAGATATGAGGTCAATTCCCAGCAACCACATGGTGGCTCACAACTATCTATAATGTGATCTGAAGCCCTCTACTGTCATGCAGATTACTAATATTCATTAAATAAAAAATAAATCTTTTAAAAATTAAAAAATGGATATTGGCTGTTAAGTAGAGGATAATCACACTGTAATCAGTAGACACAGAGAAGTTAAGTATCAACGAGGGCTCTAGATTGGACTCAGGATATCAATGACGAGCAGAAATATCATAGATTTTGTGGGTAGGCTTGGGGTCTATGAGTATGGAAACAAGAGGGATCAGAAAGGAGAGGAAGGGTCAGCAGCAGAGAGTTCAGGGAGAAGTGAATAGAGTATGTGTAACTTAGGGGATGGTTTGGAAACTTAGTGCAGTAGAAACTTCCTGGAACCTATGTGGGTGACACTATTGAGAACACCTCATAAATGAGGATATGGAGCCTAGACCAACCATCTTTTTTTCTTATTTAAATCAGCTCCTTTTAAAAACTTAACACTGTTAAGTGACATGACATGATTGATATTTGAATCATAGAGTAAAAAAAAAAATAAAACTTTTACTTGCATGTATTCGTATAGGCACACAGATGTTTTGTGACATGCATGTAGACACACACATGTTGCTTGCTTTCCTATGCAGGTCAGGGGACCTCATGCCAGAGTTGATTATCTTCTCCAATATTAGGTGTCTCAGGGATTGTGATCAATTTGTAAGGCTTAGAAGCAAATGCCTTTATGTGCTGAGCTATGTTTCTAATCCCACAAAATTATTGTCAAACAGCTGAGCAAACTAAACTTTCAATGTGATTGCCACACTGCTGCTATTGAAGATGCCACTCCCAAGTAGGCTCATGTACCTTCAATCACTGACAGACAAACTGTGCTCCTGCTTTTGTACAAGTGTTTTACCACTTTCTTATAAACCAGCTTTCAACTCCAATTGTTTCACCATGGCTTTATATCCTCTCTGTCTAAGTCTGTTTTGGCTGTAAATAATTTTCACGTAGAAAGAGCACATTTGGCTATTATTAGGTATTTTGGGAAATTGTGGAGAATGAGACAGTTCTGTAGTGAGGTAACATTTAGAAGAGCTTAGAAAGATTTTAGGTTTCAGTGGTGACAACAATGGAATATTATTTTAGAAGCAAATATCTAAAATTATTTAACTTTGATAATGTTTCCAGTTGTTCTTTTAGAAATGCATACAATTTATTTGATTATAATTTTCCCTTGTCAAAGTCTTCACAATCTCCTTCCATGTTCTACCTGCCAATTCCTGTCCTGTCTCCCTCTAAAAATGGTAAAGAAAATAAAAAAATGACAATATAATATTCAGTATTTCTAGAGTGAGTAGTCCTAAGAGTCCTAAAATTTTGTAGATATATCCAATGTCACAAAAAATTTAAAATTATTGATTTTTCTCCTCATGGAACAGTCATTCTCAATCTGTTTGTTGATTGCAACCCCTTTGGGATCAAACAACCCTTTCATAGGGTTGTTTCATATCATATATTCTGCATATAATATATCACATCACATTTCATAATAGCAGCAAAATTACAGTTATGAGTTAGCAATGTAATAATTTTATGTTTGGGAGGTTACCACAACATGAGAAGCTGTATTAAAGGGTTATATTATTAGGAAGGTTGAAAACCAGTGCCGTGGAAAAAGTCCCCTGGCAATGGGTGATATGTTGTGACAGTTTACTCTCCAAGTCTACCTTGATCTTACATGGGGCTTACGTACTCTGTTACTATCACTGTGAATTTATATGTATATCTGCCCTCTTTTCTGGGAATTGATGTTTCCTTTAAATTATCCACCACTTCTCTAGCTCTTATAATCTTTCAGATATATGTGGTGTTTAAGCACTTGAGGATAAAGGGCAGGGGTGTGGTAATGATATCCCATTTATGGATGAGCTTTCCAACATCTCTTACACCTTATCTATTTTCTAGCTGCCTGTCTCTATGTTAATTACCATGTACTGTTACAATAAGCTTCTCAGGTATGAGATGACTAATGCACTGATCTAGACCATAACAACATGACATCGGTGTCATCTTATTATTATGCTTATTTAACAAAATATTGGTCTTATGTTTTTCCCCCTAGAGCATATGAAGTGCTTATTTTTATGATCTTGTCTTCATAAAACATATCAATATGAGGTCCACCTCATGGAGCAGTCCATGAGTCCAAACAAAAATGGTTGGCCATTCCCACAATATTTGTTCACAAAAAAAGAGTAGAAATATCTTTCAGGCAGATCTTTATCATGGGCTGAGGTTTATAATTACTTTTCTACTGTGGAAGCACCTATAGAAAATCCAGTTTGTACACAGTCAGTAGTGGTGAAACTATCTGCTAGATTTCTTTCATGTTCTTTTACAAAAGAAAACGATGTCTTCATCAGTAGACTTTGTGAAGATTAACCTATAGTATTGGGTGTATCTGTTGTATTTGGGGTTTTCTATGTCAACCAGTGGCCAATTACTCCAGCAATGTAATCTGTCCCTCATACTAACATCTTATATGGTAACATATTATGTCTAGTAGTGTTGTACCAACATTATAGGATAAATATTTAATTTTTAAATTAAGGTTCATATTCAGAAAGCTTCTTCAGTGGTGACTATTGTAGGTAGTAGAATTAATTTTATACAATGATTAACTCACTGAGAGGCTACTTGTTTTAAATAACAAAATCCCGAGCATTGCATTTTACCAATAAAGATTCAGGAGCCAGATGCTCTACTAGCTCAACGAGGCAGAGAATTCACCCAGCTAATCTTTCTATTCAGCTGACTTCCTAGAAGGAAAAAAGCCTTCCTACTGAGCTCTGTCCCATAAAGAAAAAAGCCAAAGGTCCCTTCTCCCCCACACTGACTTAACTATCCTTCAATTCAATGTCCCTCCTTTCTGTTTACTTCTTGTCCGCTGGTTTCTTGCTCAGCCTCTTGATCTAACCTATGGTTGACTTTATTTAATCCTATGTACAGGAAACTCTTTAATTAAAGATGTGTGCTAGAGCTGAGCCACACATAGAGACCTGTTAACAATAAACAGAAAGTTCTTGGATTAAAGGTGTATATTAGGGCTGACCCACACCAAACCAAAAACAGGTTTTTTCCGTTCACAGTCCTTGACTTCACAATGAGATCAAATATCCTACTACCATGCTCCAGCAGATGATGCTAACTCTTACTAAGTGAATTCTGCAAAATAAATCAGAAGGTGTGAAGTTGGAAGAAAATGGTAGGAATTACACAGGTCAGGGATTAAAGAGCAAAAATGGAAAGTGAATTTGAAGAAAACGTATTAAATGCATAAAAAATTCTTTTTTATTATTTTTATTTTTTATATTAATTACATTTTATTTACTTTGTATCCCAGCTGTAGCTCCTTCCCTTATTCTCTCCCAATCCCACCCTCCCTCACTCTTCTCCCATGCCCCTCTCCAAGTCCACTGATAGGGGAGGTCTTCCTCCCCTTCCTTTGGACCATAGCCTATCAGGTATCATCAGGACTGGCTGCATTGTCCTCTTCTGTGACCTGGCAAGGCTATTCCCCCATCGGTGGAGGTGGTCAAAGAGCCAGCCACAGAGTTCATGTTAGAGACAGTCCCTGTTCCCATTACTGAGGAACTCACTTGGATACTGAGCTGCCATGTGGTACATCTGAGCAGGGGTCCTAGGTAATATCCATGAATGGACATTGGTTGGAGTATCAGTCTCAGAAAAGACCCCTGTGCTCAGATACTTTGGTACTGTTACTCATTTGTGGAGCTCTGTCCTCTCCAGTTCTTCCTAAACTCCCCCTTCTTTCATAAGATTCCTGGCACTCTCCCCAAAGTTTGGTTATGCATCTCAGCATGTGCTTTGATACACTGCTGGGTAGTCTTTCAAAGGCTTTTTGCAGTAGGCTTCTGTTCTGTTTTCTATTTTCTCCTTCTTCTAATGTCCGGCCTGTTTGTCCTTTTGAGTGAGGACTGATTGTCCTCCCAGGGTCCTCCTTCTTGCTTGGTTTATCCTATATTAAATTTTCTTTTTTAAATTTATTTTTATGTTAATTACAATTTATTCAATTTGTATCCCCACTATAATTCCTTCCTCATTCCCTCCCAATCCCACATTCCCTCCCTCTTCTCCTCCTATTTTCCTCTCCAACTCCATTGATAAGGTTGGTCCTCTTCCCATTCCTTGTGATTTTCTCCTATCAAGTCGCATCAGGACTGTCTGCACTGTCTTCCTCTGTGGCCTATTAAGGCTGCTCCCCACCTCAGGAGGAAGTGGTCAAACAGCCAGCCACGATTTCATGACAGAGACAGTCCCTGTTCCCCTTACTTAGGAAACCCACTTGGAGACTGAGCTGCCTTGGGCTACATCTGAGCAGGGGTTCTAGGTTATCTCCATGCATGGTCCTTGGTTGGAGCATCAGTCTATGGAAAATAAATTTTCCAACAATTGAAAACTATGTATTTGCTCAATGATGTTTCATTTTTGCCATGAAATTATTAAATTTCTGTAACAGTTTCTCTGCATCTGGGTTTTGAATAAATATAATTAATTTGATTTTCTTCAACAAATAAGTACATAAAATATTCATCTTCACTCTTGTCAGAGCCCACCAGCAGAGTCTAACAGTTACTGAATAGGGAGTGAAGACTGAAAGAAAATTTAAAAAACAAAAACAAACACACAAACAAACAAAATACAAGACATTACACATGGGATCTGTTCAAGAGGACTTCCATTAGAAACTAGTCACCCTGGTTTATTTCATAGTCCTTTTTTATAGTCAGAGCAAAGCACCTTGATATAACAAAGTTCAAACTTGTTTACCTCAAACTCCTTTCTGTTTGATCCTCACACAAACAAAAGGAAGTGAACTTGGCAAAAAACATCCTGCCTATCCCTGACTCTAGGTGAAGTCCAGGGTGAAAACATGTTTTTTTTTTGTTTGTTTGTTTGTTTTTTGTTTTTTTAATTTTTTATGTTTTACATGTTTTTTGCTGACAGCTCAATAACCAAGCAGCCTGAAAAACAAGCAGCTCTCCTCACACTCTTTTGGTGTATACAAAAACTATATTTGAGGATAAGTCTAACAAATATTCTTTCACTAGAATAAAAGTTTAATAATTACAATTAACTACCTTTTTTCCTGATATGAAATATAAGTCACTCTAGGCTCATATGACATTGATCATTTCTCCCATTGTTTCCTTTGACTTCCTGTCCTTTCTATCCAAATCTGCTGTGGCTGTGAAAGATTTTCAAGGAGAAAGAAAATATCTGGCCATTATTGGGAATTTTAGAAAGTTGCTTGTAAAGGAATCAGATCTCTAAGAAGTTTCATTTTTAAAAGTTTAAAAAGCTTTCAGCTTTCAGCAGTGACTTAAATGGCATAATATTTTGGATTCAGATGTCTAAAATCCTTTACCATTTATGTTTTTATGCTCTGAAAATTACATACAAGTTATTTGGCCAAATAATGTCTCTTTTTTTTCATCACTTTCAAGCTATTCTCCCATGTTCTACATACCCAGCTTCACGTTCTGCCTCTCACTAAATAGGTTACAGAGAAATAATAAAAGCCACACCATAAAATTAAATTTGTCTAGAGTAATTTCCTCTAAGAGTAGGACCTGTCCTAGTTTAGTAGATATATCCAGTGACACAACACTTAAAAAATCTGATTTTTTTTTCACCTGGAAGCTAT
Organism: Psammomys obesus; assembly: GCF_907164565.1. NCBI lineage: Eukaryota > Metazoa > Chordata > Mammalia > Rodentia > Muridae > Psammomys > Psammomys obesus. The sequence goes on from NW_026594462.1 coordinate 171,864, forward strand.
CTGTTGCAAAGAGTTTTCTGGTAATGTGTGAGACATTGTGCAAATATCCCTTCCTCCCTTCCTCTGTGACGAGATATTTGTCTGGTTTTATCTTATGAAGGGATTACATATGCTGTCACAATGTCTGAGTTCATATGTGTGTCTGTCTTGTTATTCTTGGAATTTCTATTTCCTTTAAGTCATCCAACACTTCTGGTTCTTACAATCCCTTTGCTTCATCTTCTAATAAGAACTTTCAGGCTTTTTGCAAGGGGTGTGATTGTGACACCCGCTTATTGGTGAGCATCGCAAAGCCAATCACACACTACACAATGTCTGTATATATGTCTCAATATTAATTATAATCTACATAATGACTAGTTTTTTTTTGATGTGGGATGCCCAAAGCACTAATATTTGACCTTAACAATATGTTATAGCTTTGTTTAATTGCTATGTTCACATAGCATGCCTATATGCTTTCCATCTCATGGAGCAGTCCTTGAATATTATCAAAACCTGGTTTGTTATTCACATAACATTTGTGACACATGCAACAGTGGGCATATCTTGCAGGCATGTTATTGTTGCTGTTCTTAGGGTCAATAGCTGTTTGAGAGAGATGACTTATTTTCTAATCTGGTAGGACTTAGAGCATGAAAAACCTAATCAGGAGTGGTGAAGCTTCCAGTTGAGTATTATATAGGTTTCTCCATGTTCTTTTATAAATATATATGATATATTCAACAATAGGGTCTGACCATCTTTATCAAATACACTTGACAGAGGTTTAGTATATAGAAAATACAAATCACAAAATTTAACTGAACTGTGAAGCAAGAAAGTAGCACCTTCAAAACTATGGGACATGGAACTACATAGATATTTCTCAAAAATAAAATACAATTGGTTGAGAGACATGTAAAAAGGTTCAGTATATAACCAGTGTAAATTAGAACTACTTGGCTATTTCACACTTCAGTAAGAATAGAAAAAAATTAGTAAAGCAAATGACAGCAGATGGTGGTAAGGATGTGGAGAAGAGATTACTAATGGGAGTGCAAAGTAGTATAATAATTAAGAAAATCAGCATGAAGGCTACTGAAAAAGCTAAAACTAAATCTGTTACAAGAGCTACATGTTGCAGGATATTTGATTCCATTGTGGACCCTGAGATTGTGGCTTTTAAAAACCTGTTTATTGTTTGGTGTGGTTCAGCCCTAACACACACTTAAAATGTTTTACTAATTTAAGACATTTTGATAGTGAGACATGTCAGCTCCTGGTAGCATCAACATGCTACTTCAAAGAAGAGGACACATATTAAAGAACCTCCTTATGAAGTTTGTTTTATAAGTGACAGTCTAGCCACTGGGAAAGAAAATGCAGCAGAAGTGTGAACATACTGGGTGCAGGAATGTAGATTGGTAAGCTTTGCAAGGGCAAGATTGGAAAGTCCTTCATAATTCCTGCTTCATAGAGATGTTTGTGAGCTATTCTGAACCAAAAGGAGATAATGATATGTCAGTGTTATAGAGAAATTTGTGAGAACTATCCAGGCAAACGACTGTCTCTGTAATTTCTGGAGTTTTGGAAGCTGCTTGCTCTCCACTTTCTTTATTCAGATAATATTTATCCTCAGGTTTCTGATGGAATTGAAGACTAGGTAGCTGTAGGCTTACAATTAAGCATAATTGTTTAGGATTTTAAAAGATATTTTAGGTTGTAAAAGGTGTTTTATGATTTTTAATGCAAGTCATGATAGAAATTGAGTTAGGTAGAGAACTTGGAACACAACAAGATAAGATAGATAGTAGAGTATTTTTTTTCAGGGTTGATAAATACATATGGACTGGATACTGTGAATGTATTTTTTTACTGATAGTATATAATGTATTGATGTTAACATAAAAGTCTTTTACTTAGGCAAAGAGGGAAATGTTGCAGCATGGTTGATCCCATTGCAAACAGCAAGATAGTGAACTGTAAAACCATTTTTCTTGTTTGGTGTATCTCAGCCCTAACACACACCTTTAAGCCATGAGTTTTCTATACACAGGATTTAACAAATAACTTTAGGTCAAGAGGCAGAACAAGGAACTAGCTGACAGGGATTAAACAGAAAGGAGGGACATTGAGTTGAAGTATATTTAAGAAAGTGTGCAGAAGGAGAGGGGACTTTGTCTTTAACTTTCTGAGATGCAAGCTGAGTATGAAAGCTTTTTCCTTCTGGGTTGCTGGCTGAGCAGAGAGGTCAGCTGGGTGTTCTCACTGCCTCTCTGAGCTACCAGGTTTACGCCCCAGCATCTGGCTCTTGATTCCTCTTTGAACAAATTGAATAATTGGGATTTTCTGTTTTATAACAACATCCATCCATATCAGTATGGGCATGGGCCCAAAGGACTCTATATCTTATAATCCCACAAAGTTGTGTTTTTTGATGGCAAAGTTTATAACAGCTTGAATATCAACCAAAATGATTACAAAAATTGTTATATTTATATCATTTAGCAACTCAGCTGTTAAGAAAAATTAAATTTGCATGGAAATGGATAGATCTATAATCGATTATACTGTATGAGTCAGTGACATAACCTAGATCTAAAAGAAAACAAATAATGTTTTTGTTTACATGTGGATATTATATTTTATGCTGTATATATTTGTGTTTTTGTTTAGACTTCAGTGCTAAGCAGTTTTACATCAACTTAACATAATTTAGAGGCATTGCTAAAGTGGAAATATCAATTGAGGAAACTATTCAACAAACTGACGTGTTATCAAACCCGTTGTGTAGCTGCAGGTGGGTGATATGATAGGGCCTACAAGGCAAGATGAGCAGCTATAGGAAGTAATTCAGTAAGCAGCATTCCTCAATGGCTTCTGATTCAGGTCTTGCCCGCAGATTTCTGACTTTAGTTCCTGCTCTAACTTCCTTCAGTGATAAACTATGATGTGGAAGTAGAAGAGAAATAGGCATTTCCTTTCAAAGTTGTTTTGACTGTATTATTTATCTCAGCAATAAAATCCCTAGTGAAGAGAAGTGGCTACCATATTAGGTAACTAATAAGCACAATAGAGAAAGATGAGGTAAACTTCCAAGGGAGGGGGAATTATATAATTTAGCTATGGATTACTTGTCCTTCTGTTGAGAAAATACCATTAAAAAGTCACAAGTGAATTCTTCAAAAGCCTTGTGAGACAGTTTTCTATTGCTGTACTACAATATCTGAGAACAACATCTTAGAAGAAAAAATAATATTCAATACATTATTCCATAGTCCTCTGTCTGAAGTTATCTGGTCATGTTGCACTTCCTTGATGCAGCATATTTGTCTATGGCAGATGCATGCAATTGAGAAGATCTTTACATCGTGGTAATGAGAAAAGGTGGAGAAAGAGATGAGAGGAATAACAGATTAAGAGACAGAGAAGTAAATAATGCTAAAGAGAGGAAGGACAAACAGAGAGAGATACAGAATTGACACCCACCATAACTCCTCTCAAACTATGTATCCAGTGACATAATTTGCTTCATCTAAGTTCTCATTCCTCAACTTTCTACATATTATCCTTCACTTGAGGCTTTACCAAAACTCTAAAATGGAAGAAACACTTATCAAGTAAAGAGAAATAAAATGGATGGGAGAGACACCCAGTCTGATGGTAAAATTATGCATTTCCAAAAAGTCCAAACATATTTCTTCTAAAGAACATTTTTTTAAAAAAATAAGAGTAAATTTATATGGAAATATAGAGACAAATGATAGGTACAATCACCTGATTATTGACAAAAAACAAAGCACATGTTGGAGAAAGACAACATCTTTAACAATTGATGTTCCCTGCTAAATTTAATAGCAACATTAAGAAGATTAAGACTAGTTCTTTATGTATCTATGTTAACAAACTTCAGCTACAAATACATCACAGAATCCAGTGGAAATACAAAGACAAAGGATAGGTACATTCACACACACCCCGCACCCTTTCCCCATATCAGAGCAGGCCTTACAGTGATAACAGCCAAACTCAGCATAACAAGATGTAAAATAATACTATCATATAGTCTCATATCAAGGTTGGAAGAGGAAACCCAATGAAGGATAAAGGTCCCCCAAGCAGGCAAATGAATCAGAAATATTGCCACAATTGTTTTTATTTTTATAGTTAAATAGAAAAGCATAAAATAATGTCTTCATAAACTCTTTCATTGTTCAGAATAGTTTTAGCTATCCTGTTTGTTGCTGAGGAAATTGAATATTATGGTCAAGTATCATGAAAAATGTGAACTTCTATAGTTATAGATTTGTTATAACTTGGAACGGGTTTTCTGATCACACCAGTCACTATGTAGAATATTTCAGGATAATTGTTTGAAATTGCTAACTCAGTGACATGATAAGGCCATCAGCAAGCCTGGTAAAATGTGGCAAGTATTGAAACCATGAAACATTAATTAACATTGCAACCAATAATTATCTGATCTATTTTATGCTTCAAGTCATATAAAACAACCAATGGTTTATATTATAAGACATGAAAATAAAGTGTCCACAAATAGTTGATCTGCATCTAGAAGTAGAATTTTGATAAATGTACATGATGTGTTTGTCAAAGTGCCTTGTAAACATTTGTGTTTAGACCTGTTGATTACTGTAACTGACATCTAGTCTAATTGGGGAAACATTTTACAGTTCTGATGGTTGTTGAAAGAGATTTTGGTTTATTTAAAACAGTCTAAAAAGAATTGATTATTGTAGAGATACAGAGGGTCACCACTCATATAATTATTGAAAGCATTTTTAAAACCAGAAACATGAGAGCACAATGCAGAAACATGAGAGCACTTATGATCTTGCACTAAGGTGAAGTATTGGGAATGAATACATTCCTCCTGCTGGCCTGAGAATGAGTAATCAATGAACAGAGATGGCCTTGCTGATTTGGCAATGACTTGAATGCTATAGATCATATGGAGGAAATGCAGTGTGACACATAACTGTGGTAAATGTAAAGAGGATGTTAATACAACCTAAGGGAAGAATATCACTGATCTATAGACATTGACTTAATCTCACTCCAGCTCTGCTTGGCCTTGGGTGCAGTCTGGCAGTGTTTATAGAGGAGGAAAGTTGAATGAATACAGCATTTAGGTGAGTAGCTTTCTTGTGGTGGAGAAGACACTGTGGTGGATCTTCTCAGAGATGCAGGTGACGTTGACTCTTCCAGGCTCCGGTAAGTTGCCATTCATCCACGTACCTGTAAGGAAACCTTAATATTACATACATGTTCAAAATGATTTTGGAGTGTATATTTTCTCTGGTGTGATCTAGTCTGCATCTAGTCTGAAGAACTAATATTTGGTCATGTTCCCTCTAAAGAAGAACCATCACTGATGTGAGAGAACTTTCTCTATTATATTTGCTTAATTAATCTTCAGCTCAATGGTTTTCCAAAGGATTTCTCTCCATGTGCTGTAGACACATGACAGTTCTCAGAATTATTTTATACAGTCTTTATCAACAGGGAAGAAAAAGGTGACAGTGTTCCTGGTATCTACAGAGCACAAGTTCTTTGACACTTTAAATGTCAAAGCTCACTTGCCAGAACAACAACAAAAAAATACAAATCAAAAGGGCCAATTTACATTATCGAGAAATTAAGCTTTAGTGAGAACACAGTGATTAAATGAATGGTCCAATTGCTTCAAGCACAGAAATGGGAAGTTATAGTTAATTTGTGTGTCAGGTTGAATATCTGCTCACCTAAATCAACATAAATAAACTATCAAATCCCCTAAGTCTTAAGTGTTATATACCAAGAAAATCAATTAGTTACAATAATAATATATTTAAGAAAACGTAAGATAACTATAAATTCTTGAGAACTTCAAATATGTGCAGATAACGACATGAAGTCTCTGGCTCATGATTAGTCAAAGCTTCATCTGTTTGCAAAATTGAGAAGTTCTTTTGGAGCAAATGCAAACTGTGACAAGTCTCTGACATTTAAAACTCTGTAGTGGAGAAATATAACCATTTCTCTGTATTTTCCCAGTTATAAAAATAAAAATGATTTATTAAATGATATCAAATTTAATCACATGGTGGAGTACCCTCAGAAGAGACAGCATTCCAAGACAATTTAACTTTCATAACCTCATATGAACAGATCATCTCAGTTTATTTGTCTGAGACCACCGATGTCCCTATTGCTACTGGTATCAAATCTGCTCCGTTGGGCACATGTGGCCTCCAAACCAAATATCCTTGCTTCTACTGAAGACCTGTATTTTCGAGTGGTTGAACAGTCTCATAACACATGTTGTGGCTGCAGATATATACTGTGAATTTGTAAGTAATGAACTTCCTTCTGGATTCTTACTTAAAATGTCTTTCAAATAGGTAAAGAATAATTAATTGGAGGGCATCATGAAGCCAAGTCCAAATAATTAACTTTTATTGTTATTAGAAAGAATCATATGGCAAAAAGTTGAAGGGCAGTATAACAGATGATGTACCCGAATCAAATGAGTCAAAGAGTTCAGTGATTAATGAAGATGAGAATGTGAAAACAGAGTTTAAAGAGGCTAATGCTTTAGAGCTAGAAAACTGAGGGCGTGATGGAATACTCCTACATAGGAAGATTTTCCATCTAACAATTCTTTAATAATGCATGAAATAACCCTGAGATATTCACATAATACAGCACTTTAAAGAAATAGCAAATAATCATACAATGTGAGTGTGTCCTCTAAATTCATATTAGGTGTCTTTTATGATTTTATGATACACTCATTACTAAAAGGGTGATTTGAGAAAAGACTGGTGAAGGTGTTTTTTTTTTATAGAGGGTGCATAAATAATTCATTATTAAATGGTAGAGAGCAATGAAATACAATTTAAGAATGGGATGCAATTTAAGATAGAAAAAATACTTTAGATCTGAAAAAAGTTAATCTAGTATTGTGGTTTGTGGTAAGAGGTATTTATCATCAGGTTCTAAAGGGTAGCCAAGAGCAACAGCAATAACATGTTCTATTTGATAATCACTGAGGTCTCACTGGCCAGCAACTCCTGACAGTAAGTCTTTCGCTTGTTAGTCTCTTTTGTCTAATAAGGATATTGTTTCCTGATTCTAGGATAATTCCATTAAGCTTTTTAAAGTGTATGCATATGCCTATTTTTAAGAAGAATCTATAATAAATTTTCATTTCACTATTTTGAAGTGTTTAGTGTTATTTATACCTCCCTACATTTTCTTTTTCTCCTGCCCTATAATACGTCACCCTCTTTAACATTAATTGTTTCATTATTTTGCTAGCCCCATTATATAACTGCATTCCAACATCTCTCCCTTGAAAGAATCTATTCCTTGATCTCCATGATCCATTCTTACTTTCTGAACTACTGTGAGTATTTGATATTGTTGTATTTTCCAACGTTAAAACCTGTCATCGTTCAAGGAAGCTCACTGAAAGACAAGATATTTACAGAGAGGTAAAAAAAGGGGGGGTGTTAAACAAGGGTGAACTTTCCATATTACTGGGAAGTGCATTATGACAGGAAGCAAATAACTCAAAATAGCTTAATCAATTCCACAAAACTGACCAGACTCACTAAGAGCCTCCATCCATAAGAGTATATAAATGACTCCTGCTAGGAGTCACTCTCTGATCTTCCACACCCAAGGAGAGACGAATCATTCAAGTTCCCTGAAAGAAGCAGAGAGGCCAAGTTACCTGTAAGAGGTATAGACCAGCTGAGCTTCCTGAGGAGCTCAGATAAACTGTGATTTCTGAACAGGACACATTCCAGCCTGTTGAGCTGCTTGAAAGTTTTACACTGAGCTTCAGGTTTCCATGCCAACATTGGTTATGGTGGTGCAACATTCTTTGGTATATATATGCTCCTGCTAATATCCCCTTATACAGATTGTTGTAAGTAGCTTCAGCAAAATGCATTGGTTCACCAATTTGGAGTTTGGTGCTTTGCATACTTTAGTCTATCATGGTGACTAGATGTCTTTTCAAATCTCCCCAGGAATAGTGTCAGAAAACACAAATAAGATATATAAATCTGAAGATTCAAAACTAACATTCACAAATGAAAGAAATCATTAAATGTTTGTGTTTCAGGGGGCCAGGATTAACCACTAAAATTGGTTGTGTCCAGCTCTACCCATTTACCTGTATATTAGTCATTTTTTTTCTAAACTGTTAAATAACATTACATTGACTTCTAATTCCACCCTACCTCCCTCTTCTCTCTCCCTCTCTTCCTGCATCCCCAACCTGATTGGGGGGGGGGTTGTGTGGAAACCTAGTACAGCAGAAACTTGCTGGAATCTAAGAGGGTGACTCTACATGGACTCCTAGTAATGGAAAATACAGACACTGAACTAGCCATCTTCTACAACCAGACAAGGTACTGAGACTCCAACCCAGCCACAGAAGTGTCAACCTACAGCCTGTCCTGGCTGAAAGATGTGTTAGGGCAATGGTGGCTCAGAACTTGTGAGGGTGGCCAACCAATAAAAGGTCTAACTTGAGGCTCATAACATACCTGACATGGTATGATGGAATGCATGCCTTACCCTGACTACATTGCAAGGACCCTGAGCTGGACAGCCCAGAGACCTAGGGCGAGAGCAAACACTATTGAAGAAAAAAACAAAGAAAAAGAAAAGGAAAAAACAAAAATATCAATAAAATGATTACTAATGATATTCTTTTATATTCATAGATTGGTGCCTAGGCCAGTCGCCATCAGAAAGTCTTCCTCTGGCAGCTGATGGGAGCAGATACAGAAACCTACAGCCAAATATTAGGCAGAGCTTAGGCAACCCTGTGGAAGCAGGTGATGGAGGAGAGGGGATGGTAGTAGGATCCAGGAAAGTTGAAGACACCAGGAGAACATGATCCACAAAATCAGCTGAGCAGGGCTCATAGGGGCTCACAGAGACAGAAACAACAAACAAGGAACCAGCATAGGTCTGTGTTATGTCCTCTGCATTTATAGTTTTATTGTTTAGCTTCAAGTTTTTGTGGGACTCTTAACAGTGGGAGTGGGGGGTTTCTCTGACTTCTTTTCTTCCTTTTGGGACCCTTTTCCTCCTAGTGGGTTATCCCTTTTAGCCTTGGTAGGATTGTGCCTAGTCTTGTTGCATGTTGATATGCTATTTTCAGTTGATATCCATGGAATGCCTGCTCTTTTGTGAAGGGAACTAGAAGAACAGTAGATATAGGGAGAGAGAAGGTAGTTGGGGGACTGGGAGAAATGAAGCAAGGGTAAACTATGGTCAGGATGTATTGTATAAGAGAAGAATAAGTAAAAAGAAAAAGGAAAAATCACTAAAAAGCTATATTTTCAATATCAATGTACATGTTGCTTTACAGCTAGGCTGTTTCCATGTCCTGGGTAGTGAATGAAGCAGCATTAGCATGGATGAGTAGATATCCCTATTGTAAAACACAGAGACCTTTTGCTATATACTTCTGTAATGGCATCATGTAGGAAATCTATCACTAACCTTTTAAGACCCTCATACCAATTTCTATAGTGGATGTACTACACTCACCTGCTATGAATAAGTGTTCCGTTTCCTCCTATCTATATCATGGTTCTTGTATATTCTCTCATTTTGAGGGAATTCTTTCATACGCTCTGGCCCTCTACCTATTTAGAGTTAAGTTTTGTGAACCTTAACAAAAAAGAATCTAGTATTGCTTTTCTGCATGTAGTTATGTTTGAGCATGGGCACCATTTTGTCATTCCATGTTTTCCTGGAGGACTGGATGCCACCTGGCAGGAAATGTGCTTTTTCTCCCAAGGCAAGGCCCAAGTGCTGTGTAGGCTTTCCTGTGGAAAAAGGTGAAGCTCAGGATCAAATGTTCCACTTCCCTCAGGATGCTGATGTCTGGACCAAGAAGGGTGGAACACCGAATCCAGATCTGAGCTAGAAAATTTCCAGTTCAGCCAGAGGTGCAGGAGAAAAGATTTCTCCACAATAAGCCTTACTGCCTTACAGTGGGCAGTCAAGCCCAGATGTCCAGCGGTGAGTTCCTTGGATAAGAAAGGAGCCCTTCCTTCTCCAGAACAAATGATGAGTCTCAAACAATCTTTGGTGAAATAGATGGTGGTGGCCCACTTTATTTCATGTCCCAAACAATCTTTGGTGAAATAGATGGTGATGGCCTTCTTTCTTTCATGTAAAACAGGGATTTATAACCCTTGGCAGTAAGAGGCATTTTGTGGATGAATGTGTTTGGTTAGCTGGGGCCAAGAGTGCCAGAGATACATGAGCAGCACAATGGTATCATAAGAAGTGGAAAGCAGTACTTAATTGTTCTATGTGCAGCAGGGGGTAGAGGGAGAATTCCAAGTGTGGTTAGAGCTGTGGAAAAAGTTCTTTGGTTGAAAACTAAGGTACCAAGACATCTCAATAGCACAGGGGAGGGTATTTCCAGGAATCACCAGGTTCACACTGAAAGGATTTCTTATCAGGAAAGTGCTGGGTGTGTAATCTCCCTGAGGGCTATGTGACACTCCTTAGAAGATCTGGGGCTTCCCCACATCAAGCATAGAGGAGAAAACCCAATTGAGGAAGGGAGTACATCATTTCAGCAATGAGCTCAGCGGCTAGCCAGTAATAATCCTTAGCAGTAGGGTCCAACACCATTTAATGAAGATGCTGTCTTTTCTTCAGTGTATATTGTATCTTTGTCAAGCATCAGTTGCTTGTAGAAATCTGAACTCATTAGTGGATCCTTAGGTCTCTTCTACTGGACATGGTGTCCATTTTCATGTAGTACCATGGTAAATTTAGTACTGCATATCTGCAATATAATTTGAAATCTAGGATGGTTATACTTTAAGCAGTATTTTGTTGCTGTTCATTTGACTATACTTGTCTTTGTATTTGTATATGAAGTTTAATATTGCCTTTTTAATTTCTGTGAATAATTGTACTGTGATTTTGGTCTGAGTTTTATTTAATCTGAAGATTGTTTTTGTATGATGACCATTTTAACTCTACTTATTCATAATATTCTTGCAATGTATAACAGGGGGTGGTCAAACTTGTCAACACTCCTAGCTAGCTTCTTGATGCTTAAACATGATAGGAATCTTACCAGAGGAGAAAAGTAATCATATAACTTTCTTACTTTTGAAAGCTGTGAGCTAAAGTAATGACCAGCCTTCTAAACATGCCCACTGTGCAATAGTGGCACAGATATCATGGCAAAAACAAAACATTTTCAGTTTGGATTTATGCTCTGTCCCCAAGACTGAACCCATACTTGGAACAGTTATCAGGGAGAAGAGCTCTGTGGGTAGACACTCATGGTTCTTTTGTGAGAATATACTACTATGACTCTACCAATGGAACATTTTATTTTTTAATTCAATTTTTATTTGTATATTAATTACAGTTTATTCACTTTGTATCCCAGCTTTATCTCCCTTCCTCACTCACTCCCAATCCCGCTCACCCTCCCTCATCTCTCCCTATGCCCGTCTCCAAGTCCACTGATAGGGGAGATCTTCCTTATACAATCACTTAGTGATTTATTTTTTATCACAGTCATTATTTAATCTCTTTAACTGCATCAGATATTATCAATTGTGCAGTAAAAGTAGATTAACAGAAACCAACAGTAGGTTAAAGTACAGAAAATAAATGACTACATCAAATGTACTCCTCCACAAGCTCAGGAATCATAGTAGAAGGGAACTAGGACAGAAAATAATATCATGAAGTTATGAATGACTACAAGGAAGTAGTATTTTCTGCATGGAATAGGTCAACTGCCCATGTGAACTCAGAATTTTTTACAGTAACTTCACAAGGTCGCAAGCCAGACAAAAGCGAAGCATGAAGAAAAGAGACATGCATGAAATTGCACTTGGTAAATTAGAAATTATTGGCAATTGATAGCTTTTGGGAGAGAGAGTTACTTTTAGTAAAAGTTCTGATGCCTTGTAGATATGTCTTGTTCCAAATAGATGGCCTCACCCCTAAGGGTACTTATTTAGCAGAGATAGTAATAGGATTTTTTGGATGAGGAGAAAAACTGGGTTGCATATGGCCTGGATATAAAAGGATGGGAAAATGGAGATTAAAATAAAACATGTGATTCTAAACAATTAATAGAAATGTTTAATGGCTCTACTGAATCATAAAACATAGCAGATCAACAAAAAATATGTGTTGTCCAGTATGAATGTGTCATATGTCTTTTGTCTTCTTCAGTCTTAAGTAACAAACTGCATGTAAAAGTTGATGTGAAAGTTGTTTTGTTTTTGTGATGGTGTTGGGGGGGAATTCTTTGTTTGTTTGCTTTTATCCTTTGTAGATTTTAGATACCACCATCTATAAAATGTATGTTAGGACCAACGCACCAATGTTAGGAAACATATGAATGTTGGGAAACGTGCACCTGTGGAGGTTACAAGCGGGTTCACAAATCACACCATGAGATCGGTTCCACATGGGAGGCTTATTAGGGGAAGAGGGAAAGGGAAAGGGGGGCGCCCCAGAGAGAGAGAGGGAAAATAAGGGAGTGAGAGAGAAGACAAGAGAGTAAGAGAGTAAGAGAGGGAGGGGGGCTCCAGGAGTTCTTATAAGGTGACCCAGGGCATGTGTAGGTAATTCCAGGTGGTCTTGGTGTCTTCACAAATGCCTGATAACCGGTTTTTCAGGTCCCTTGGGGCTGACCGTAGAGGTGCCTGCTTACTGATCCCAACAATGTATACCTCCTAAATATGTTTTTTTTTCTCATTCTTTAGGATTCTTCACTTGAATTTTGGCATCCTATGCCAAACAAAATCTATAGTTTTATTTACTAATTGCTGTTCTTAAAGCCTGCACTGTCTGGGTCCTCTTCGGAGTGTTCTTTCAATTTAAGGTATTTAAAAAAAAAAATTCACAATCTCCCTTTTGTCAGCTACAGATTATTATTAGGTCTAATGATGAGGTACTTGGAAAACTTGGAGTTCAGGTTTGTAAAGGAAGATAAACGGTTCTATTTTCGTTCTTCTACATGCAGCTATCCAGTTTGAACACCAGTTTTTGAAGGTGATGTATTTCTTCGAGTGTATCTCACTGTTTCTGTGCGATAAAGGTATCTGTAGGAGTATGGACTCATGTCTAAGTACTCAATTATAATCCTTTGACCAACATGTCTGCTTTTATGGCAATTTTCTCCTAATTTTGTTTCTATAGCTTTATAGTATAGCTAAACATTAGGAATAGTGATGCCTCTAGGAAATCTTTTATTGTTCAGAATTTTTTCAGCTATGTTGTTCTGTTTGCTTTTTTCCATGTGAAATTTGAGATCACCTTTTCAAATTTATTTATTTTTATAAATTAAAGTTTATTCACTTTGTATCCCAGCTGTAGCCTCCTCCTCCTTTCCTCCCAATCACACCCTTCCTTTCTCATCTCCTCTCATACCCCCCACCCCCAAGTCCACTGATAGGGGAGGTCCTCCTCCCTTTCCCTCTGACTGTAGCCAATCAGGTCTCATCAGGACTGGCTGCATTGTCTTCCTCTGTGGCCTGATAAGGCTGCCTCATCCTCCCATCAAGGGGAGGTGATCAAAGAGCCAGCCACTGAATTCATGTCAGAAACAGCCCCTGTTCCCATTGCTAAGAAACCCACTTGGAACCTGAGCTGCCATGGGCTACATCTATGCAGGGGTTCTAGGTCATCTCCATGTATGGTCCTTGGTCAGAGTATGGGAGACACTACGACAAGAAATTTAAGATCTTTAAAAAATTTCGGTGAAGAAATGTGCTGGAATTTTGAAGGAGACTGCATTGAATTTGAAGATTGTTTTTGATAAGATGATTATTTATATCCTATCAATCTTACCAATGAATAAGTATGTGGCTTTCCTTTTTTTTTTAAATGTCTTCAATTTCTTCAGTTTCGTAGTTAATATTGTAAAAGTTTTTCACTTGCTTAGAGTTGTTCTCAGATAATTTTTTAAGCTATTGTGGAAGATATTGTTGTCTTTATTTCTGTTTTTATCTGTTTGCTGTTTGTATATAGAAAGGCTACTGATTATTGCATGTTAATTTTCTATCTTTCTGTTATGTTGAATATATCTATCAGCTTTATAAGTTTATAGTGGAGTCTTCAGGGTTGTTTGGGCATACAATCATGTTATATACAAATAAGAATACATTGGCTTTTCCCTTTTGGGTTTGTGTCACCTGATCTTCAGTTGTTTTATTGTTCCAGCTAAGACTTCACACACTGTATTGAACAGGTATGGGCAACTGGTTTCTGATTTGGGTGGAAATGCTTTTAGTTGCTGCCTGTTTAGAATTATGTTGGCTGTGGATTTGCTGTAATTTTCCTTCATTATTTTGACATGCATTGTGTATTCCTCTATTCTCTATGACTTTTATTATAAATGGATATATTAGACTTTGTGTTATAAATGAATAAATCAGAAATTAGAAAGCAGGGTTAAACTCGTGAGGTATGTGAGGATGACAGAGTAGATAAGGAAATCAGCGTAGGAACAATTAGCAGCATAAGCTGTTTGAAAAGCCTTATGTACAGTTACTGCTAGAGAATCAACAAATTTATGCATCCATAAAAGGAGCTTAAACAGAGTGACCACTATCCCAACTTGATATTATATGCTTTTATATAAGGACATCATTACCAGCAATACCATATTCTCTTAGACCATCTAAACATTACAGGGCCCATGCTAGTAGATACCTACACGTCAGATGTTAAGTGCACAGTGCTGAAGACAACAGATATTTACATGATAGAACTTTTAAATTTCTAACTGATACACAAGTGGAAGATTCACCCCTACGTGTTCCATTTATAATGTTTGCAGTTATGATACATGCCCCAGAGGAAAAACATTAGCATCAATCTCACCCAACTATGAATACAGTGAATTACAATACCAGTACATCTCTAAAATGTGTCCTCTTGTTAATTATGTGTCCCCGTAACTGTTAATTAGGCTATGAACCTTAGGTTAGATTGGCCATGGAACCAAGAAGAAAATATACTACACTTGTTCTACTAAAAATATATATATATATAATAATAACCCTTTTTCTGAGGGGAAATGGAGAGGAGAATGGGTAAAGAGAGGAAGGGTGGAACATAGAGGAAGTGATGGAGGGGCCACCCTTGGGATATAAAATAAATAAACAGAAACAAAAACAAAAATAGTAATAAAATGACACATTGCTATACACACACACCTGGGTCACCAAACCCTCATCATGGAAGCTTCTTGCTGTAGCATGTGAGGATTAGCAGGAAAACCCACAGCTGCACATTGGACATAGTGTGAGAGATTTTGAAATTATCAACCTTAAAACGGGACATCTCTATCACACTTCTCCATTCAGGATTCAAGATCTATTTAGAAAAGGGATCAGAAGTACCACACTAACCAGAGGTTGTGGATGACTCAAGGAAGTCAGATTTTTCCAAATACAGCCGGGCAGATGGACACATGAACTCACAGAGAATATCTAAGCACTACACCTATAGAAGAAAAGAGCAAAGAAAATCACAGCACAAAGGAGGGGAAATGGGCACAATGTATCATACATATATAAGACGAAATTTGAAACTTGGAATTGATAGCTACTGAGAGAGAGAGAGAGAGAGAGAGAGAGAGAGAGAGAGAGAGAGAGAATAGAGAGAGAAAATCAAATGTTCTTCAAAATAGTAACACACAGTATATCACTCATTCCCTAGGACAGGCTCCATGCTTAGGAGAAGTTGGACCACACAAATTAAACAATATGTATTTTGTAAATTTTTTTTTCTGAAGAGAAGATAGACCATGAGGTTGAGTGGATAAGAAGATGTGGGTATTTGGAAAGATATGGGGAAAAGGAAAGAATGTTAGCAAAATAATCTGTACTTCTCAAAGAATAAATAAATACCTTTTTACAATCACATAACCTTAGATGTTTGCTTCTAAAATAATAATCCAGTTTCATTGTTGCTGAAATTTGAGAGCTTTCCATGTTCCTAAAAATAAAACAACACTAGAGAGTTGACTCAGCCCCAGTAGCTTTTGAAAATGCCCTGTAGCATCCAGATATCCCAACCCCTCAAAACTACTAGGAACCCAGAATGCCCTGTGGTGTTTTCTTCCCAATTTCACGTGTCCTGCTTTTAATCACACTGAGCACACTAACTGCAGCCTGTATGTAATATGGGATAAAATCCTCTTCTGAGCATGGGTAGCCTGTCAGAGGCTTCATGCTTGTAGATTTTTTTTCTTCACAATTTATTTAATATATATCACCATTAAAGTCCCCTCCTTGAACTTCTTACGTCCCACTCTCCCTCCCTCTTCCCCTCATTCCCTTCCCCTAGTCCACTGAAAAGGGGAGTTCTCCACTATTGCCATTTGCCCATAGTTTGTTAAGTCTCATCCAGACTGCTTGGATCATCTACCTCTGTGGCCTGCCAACGCAGCATCACCAGGGGCAAATGATCAGAGAGCAGTCAATTGAGTTCATGATGGAGACAGCCCCTGCTCTCCTCAGTGAGAGATCCACATGGAGACTGAATTTCCAATTGGCCACATCTGAGCAGGGGTCTAGGTCCTCTCCATGCATGGTCCTCCAGTGATGCCACAGTCTTTGCAGAACCCCCTGGGCTCAGATATTTTAGTTTTGTTGGTCTCCTTGTGGAGCTCCTGTCCCTTCCATGTCACTCTCTTCCCACCCCTCTCTTCCTCCTTAAGACTCCCTGCACTATTCCCAAAGTTTGGCCCTGAGTCTCAGCATCTGCTTCGATCTCCTGTTGGGTGAATCATTTCAGAGGACCCTCTATAGTAGACTCCCATCCTGTTCCTCTGTTCACCACTTCTGGTGTCAATCCTGTTTGCCATTCTGAATGAGATTTAAGCATCCTCCTTAGGGTTCTCCTTAGCACTACCTCAAAATTCAGCTATACCATTCGTAGGAATATACCCAAAAGATGCCCCACCATTCAATAGGATATTTGTTCAACTATGTTCATAGCAGCTTTATTTATAATAGCCAGAAACAAACAAGATGTCCCTAAGTGGAGGAATGGTACATCTACCAATGGAATACTATTCAGTTGTTAAAAAACAAGGAAATCATGAAATTTGCAGGTAAATGGATGGAACTAGAAGAGATCATCCTGAGTAAAGTAACCCAGAAATAGAAAGACAGGTATGGTATACACTCACTAATACATAGATATTAGCCATATATAATAGGACAGCCATTTACAGATATAAAGAAGCTTGTAGAAAATTTATTCTCCTTACTCCAGTAGAAATCAGTTGTTAATAACTGTTAATAAAAGGGGTTTACTTAATAAGTCCCCCCCATCAAAGATGGTAAAAATGGAGAACTTGATCTTATGCAGACTTCATTCATACAGTTGTAGCTGCTGTGAATTAATGAGAGCAATTGCCCTGTCATGCCGAATACGCTGCCTCTACACACATGTCCTATACAGTGACTCTGGACAGATGTTTAGTACCTCTGGTTCTGACACTCATTCAAGCACCTCTTCTTTATGGTCCCTGAGCCTTGTTTGGAGATGTTATGATACAGATTGAGAGCTTAACAATCTAAAGTTTTTAATATTCTTTATGTTTACCTGTTTTTAGTGTCTGTGGGATCACTATACAGTGCATAAATTTGGTTTTTGATAAAGATGATGGTTGAGAGATATACCATTCTACATGTATGAAGAAAAGTACTGAGAGGGAAATTCATTATCATAAACAATGAGTAGAATAATAGCGTGAAGTTTTTTCCTAGGACCTATAATATAGCCATACATAGAGTTTTGGCCAATTGAATGGAACCAGAGATGAGTTAAGTCTTGTAGAGTTGACTATAAATCTCATCAAAACATTTCTCACATAAAATTGATGCCACTAATATAGCAGTTGGCATACCATGTCCATTTAGTCAGTATAAAAAGATAAAGGGTTTACCTTTCTGAATTAGGATTGATCATCTTATCCATGGTCGTCCTTCTTGCTTAGCTTCTTTAGGTGTACATATTTTAGTATGTTTATACTATATTATATGTCTAATATCCAATTATAAGTGAGTATATAGCATGTGTGTCTTTCTGCTTCTAGGAGGGTGGGCTTGGGAGGGAATGAGGGACTATACTACAGCTGGGATACAAAGATGAATACACTGTAATTAATATAAAAATAAAAATTAAAAAAACTTAGGGGTTAATAGCTGGGTAAGGATGTTGATGAATTTTCTCTACATGAAATGAAACTTCATATCCAATGGAAGCTAACACTTGGGGAAAAAAATTCCACTTTGGTAGTGCTGACCTAATTTCCTCATGGCCTGTGACCCATGTACATAGTGTCAGCCAGTGTAATAGAAGCCTAAAGATCCAAGGTGGATTTGAGACTCAGTATTACATAAAACCAAGGTGAAGAACAATGGGGAAAATACTTTCTATTCCTATATGATCCACACAAACATGTATATACTAAAAATATAACACACATATAAGAATATCATTGTTCTGGATTGTTAACCCCCAATTCAACAAAGACACTACCAAACCTTTGTTCACATGTTACATATTTTAAATATTGCTGCATGATATTAATGAAGGGCTCTAACAGGCCTAGTCTTGGCAGGCCTTGCCTTTACCCCTTTCCTTTCCCTTGTAAACCACAGATTGTATCTCTAAAACTAGCCACCAAAGTTTAGCTTATTCCTATGTTTAACTATCAAGGTCAAATTACCAAAGTTTTGAAGTCCAGCAAACAATATGCCACTTTAGCTCACCTAATTAACATGTCCAAACAAAATATATCACTGCATTTGTGCTAATTAAATGAAAATGGCCTCATAGGCTCATAGGAAGTGTCACTCTTCAGAGGTATGGCCTTGCTGGAGTAACTGTGATTTTGTTGGAGGAAAGGGGCTACTGGATTCTAGATTCCAAGTTTCAGATGTGCAAGGTAGGCCCAGCGTGTCATTCTTTCCTTGCTGCTTTCAGATCACGGTATAGAACTCTTAGCTAATTCTCCAGCATCATGTCTCTCTTCATGCTAGCATGTTTCCTGTCGTGATCATAGTGCACTAAACTTCTGGACTGTAAGACAGCCCCAATTAAAATGTTTTCCTCTATAAAAATTTCCATGGTTATATTGTCACTTAATAACAGTGGAAACCCTATCTAAGATGGTATCCTAGCCAATTCTAACAGAGCCTTCCCCTCTTCCCTCTTAAAAATCACACATGCAAGGTCATTTGATGCTGTTTTTTTACCAAAGTCAGAAATCAGCTACTTTTAATTTCTGCCCGCACTCTGTAAAAATAGTTATTTGGGTGTGGTCCAAAGGCCCCTACTCCCACCTTACTATGAGTGTGTATTCCTTCAGTTAATTCTTGGGAGAAATGAAAGCATGTTTTCTCATGCAAAATAGGGAAACAAAGACAAACCAAAGTAAGGATACCCAAATTCCACCCAGGTGAGCCAATGATTTTTATCATGGCCACTTACAGGAATATAGGTGAAGGGTTGGACGTGTGAAAAAAAAAATATATACTAAATGAGAGCCACATCATCAAAAGGTTATCCCATCATGAGTGGAGCCTCAGGAAGCCTGGAACACAAAGTACAACTCATCAGCAGCTCAAAAATGTGGATAATCTGCTTCTCAATTACCTCAATGGTTTTGAGTCTCTTCCAGCTTTCTCAGTTAGGTCGCTTCCTCCTCAAATTATCACAGCTGGTTTGGTGGTCTTTTATAAGGTTTCTCTGCCTAGGCGTGTGAGACACACACACACACACACACACACACACACACACACACACACACACGTATTCATGGGCTTCCTGGAGCTGCTCAGTTATTTACTGCTTAAGTTGAATAAGCATCCCTGAAGAATGGAATATTTCACCTCCTCTTAGATCACCCTGATCTTTCACCTCCCTTTATAGATACTTCATCTTCGTGAACTTCTTTCCAAGATGGAAAACTTTTAATCACAGGTAAAGTTACTGAACAACAGATATTTCACTTAAAAAATCCTGTATTCAGAAGGCTTATCTGAGCTGAATCAGCATGGTTATAGAACCACAATGGTGAGATGAAGATCAAACCAAAGTCTAAACACAGGAATTTCATAAAAGGCTGATGAGAATCCAAACAAACCTGCTCTCTGTTACACAAACAGGTAAACAACTATTGAGAAAATGAATGAACAATTATTAAATGTACCTTCCTTACAAAATTTTACAAGGGGCACAAAACAAATCAAGGTCAAGCCCAAGAGTGTCCTGTAACTCACTAAACCATAAAATTCAACAGTCACAGTAGGCTTTACAAATAAGATCAGAAGCCTCTGCCAATAAAGTGTTTGTCTTGTAAGCATGAGGACATTAGTTTGACCACATTGTCTTTCCAGAACTAAAGCAAAGATGCCGAGCATAGTCTAAGGCAGTTGAATCCTCATGAAGAGAAAGAGACACAGGAATCCTTGGCTTTCTGGCCAGTTTACTTTAGTTGGTGAGATTCGTATTAGGAGAAGAACATTAAAAATGTCTACAGCATTTCCAAGAATGAAATCTGTCTATCTGTCACTCTGTCTCTCCCTATCTCTCACATACACACACACAAAGACATAGATATAATAGATCATTTCAGAAACAAATGACCCTGCTCATTTCTCTCTGTTTATCCAATACACATTTGCATACACATAAGAGCCTCATTCTCATGTCAGAACACCAGGGAAATTCAGAATATAGAAGTTCAGAATATAGGAGTTCTCAGTATCTGATCACAGGGAAAATTGTCCATGAATTTTCTTCATTAGCAATTTGGAAGAAATTGAACAGGGGAGAGTAAATCCTTCAAGGTATAATATGATTTTTTTTAACTTTTATTAATTATACTTTATTCACTTTGTATCCCCCATAAGCTCCTCCCTCCTCCCTCCCCCCCATCCTACCCTCCTTCTCCCTTCTTCATGCATGCCCCTCCCCAAGTCCACTGATAGGGGAGGTCCTCCTTTCCTTCCTTCTGATCTTAGTCTATCAGATCTCATCAGGAATGGCTGCATTGTCAATATGAATTTTTATGATTTGCCCACAAACCAGAGGGAAAAAGTCACAATAAAAAAAGATGGACATGATTCTTTACCTTCTTGCTGAACTGGGGGTGAGAGAAAAATGTAATTTTTTCTTGCACACATGCCTGGGGAGATCCTACAATTCATAAGCGTTTCCAAGACACCATCTTGATCATATCTAAGTCTGACTCTGAGTCAGAATCACGAGGATTTCCTGAGAGTTAGGATCTTTGGGCCTCAGGCTATCTCTGTTCTCTACTCTAGACACATTTTTATGGTAAGTTGGAAACCCACACTCCTTGGATTTGCAGACTTCTTCTTATACCTAGAAAATTGGAAATTTCTTTCTATGATTTGGATTGAGCTAAAGATTTCTAACACTGTGGAAGGTATAGATGAAAACTAAACAGTAAAAATAAATAGATAGATAGATAGATAGATAGATAGATAGATAGATAGATAGATAGATAGATAGTAGATAGAAAGATAAATGATGGTGGACAATCTTTTAGCCAAATGGGTGGTGAATGGACTGTTCAGAATATATCTTCTCCAATCAGAACTTAATCACAGGATGATAGTTACAATAGAAGTTTTATTATCTGAATGTTAAAGCATTTAAGATGGAATGAGGAAATGGCTAACAGTGGTCACTGGACTCTAAATGGTATTTTTTTTTAAGTTGAGCAGGCCCTAAAGATAGACATCAGTGTACTGTGAAGATTTTTTCCTTCAATGTAAGAATAGTAAACATTACGAGTAATGTATAGTTATATTTATAGGAAAATAGGGATGTTTATTTCAGTGTGTAATATAGGCAATTTTCTGTGTAAAATGGTAGATGGTGAGCTAGGAATCACTCAGTCATCTGTAGGCAAATAAACAACATATAGTCAACAGACTCATTGAACACGTTCATGTCACAACCCATAAGGCAGCTATAGGAGTGAGGGGCATTGCTTATAACAGAACAGAATAGAATGTGATCCTACCTGACCTCTTAATGTTTTAAGAATCACTTTTAATAATTCCATCTGGTCATGCAAGATGCTAGGATGAGGTAACTGTGGGTCAGACAGAATGATGCTAAATTATAGAAAATTAGATAGAGTAGAATCTTGCATCCATGCTTAGATGATTTACTTCTTCTCTTAGTACCTAATAAATCATGAGGCCTTTCATTTTGTGTTAGTCATGTTAGTTTTGTATTTGTAGCCTCGAGATTTTCAATCTTGATTACAATTGCATTCTCTTGAAGCTGTTTTCCCTCTATAACATTCCTTTATTTAAGTCTAGCTTCGTCGTGACTTTTTGATTCGAAAATAATCTTCAAAAAAATGAAATGGTAGTTAAATAATGTGTATGATGGGGCTCAGCACACATGTGAAAAGACATGTCTGGTATTTAGAAGTTTACTGAATCAAATGATACTATTTTGGATCAGGTTATTTTTTTTTTCCTTGGGAAAGTTACATGATACCAGTAACTTGTTCATGCTGTTGTTGCTCATCATAACTGTACAGTTTAGGCCTTAATACTTAAAAGGAGGTGTATTGTGGTTCAACAACTTGAAAACTTCAGGTTGGTATTCATTATCTAGAAGCTTCTACCATGTAGAAGAAGTACTATGGCACTCAAACACACTACGCTGGCTATGTCCCAGGGATTGCCAAAAACTGTATTATTCTGCCACATGATGAAGCCAAAATGGACTCTGCCAAGATATATCCAGAAGTATATCTAGCTGAGC
Source organism: Psammomys obesus (assembly GCF_907164565.1). Taxonomy (NCBI): domain Eukaryota; kingdom Metazoa; phylum Chordata; class Mammalia; order Rodentia; family Muridae; genus Psammomys; species Psammomys obesus. The sequence goes on from NW_026594462.1 coordinate 194,712, forward strand.
AGTCCAAGTTGCAATAAATAGTTCTCCTGTTTGATTAAAGGGCAACCCTGATGCACCAAATGCATATGCTAAACCACAGTGAAAAATCATGTTCCACCAAGGAGGGTTTGATCGTTTCTTGTGTTAAGTGGATTTGATGGGCCTGAAAATATATCTTTGGTGTGTTTTCTATGTGTATCCATGTTTTGTATGCTTCTGTAGTTAGACCTGTAGATTACCGGAACTGTGAGCAACATTGTTGGGAGGGAACTTTTACAATATTTGGCGGTTGCTGAGAGTCATGATTTGTTACATTTGTGGGAGTAATTGACCGGCGCTGTAATATGGTGCTTATAGCTCAGGAAGAGTAGAGTGCCTTTGTCACTCCTGAAAGGTGGCAGAAAGAAGAGCTTGAGCTAGGAAAACGTTGTTAGGGAATAAACAAACACCGTGCTCCTGACAGAAATGGCTATGAGTCACTATGGAACAGGGACATCTTTGATTTGCAAAATTCTTGAACCCTACAGATAACATGACAAAATACAAAAGAAACCACACAGAAGTAGGACTGAGGTAAAAGTAAAGAGTTAATATTCCCTGAAGGAAGAGACTCAGCGTGCCACAGCTATTGCTCCTGTTGCTCCCCACCCCTCCACACACCAAGCTCTGTTTGGCTTTGGATACAGTCTGTGAGTATATATAGGAGGTGGAAACCTGACTGGAGGGAGCCCTCAGGTGAGACAGCTTTCCTGAGCTGGAAACCACACTGTTGTGAAATTTCTCAGAGATGCAGCTGCCATTGGCTCAACCACGCTCTTGTAAGTGAACTCCATTTGTGTTCCTCTAAGTAAACTTTATCAGTGTGTTATTTTGTCATGATGGGTTTGTATAGCATACTTTTGTTGGTCTTATTAGTGCTGTAATCTGTAGACAACTAATATTTGTTCATGTCTCACTTAGATTCAAGGTGAGGGAGCTGAGAATCTTAAAGAATTGAATTGCTAAGCGGACATTGAGATAAGTGGTTGTCTAAGGGAATCTTCCATCTCTGTTGATACATTACAATGCCTACAGTGATTATTTCATTTTCTTCTGTTTTACCTGAAGATAAATGGGGACAGTGTTGAAAGTGTCTAACCTGCTCTGAACCATCTTCAAATGTTCAGGTTATCTCCTACAACAATAAATAGAAAATCAACAAGTTGCTGAAATTGAGAACTTGGTCTTTATTGAAAACATAAGATCAAATGTCTATTTGCCCCCAATCGAGAAGAAGGAAGCTAATGATGCTTGTACAAGTCTCAGCCTGTCTGGGGCTAGGGGTTACTACCTGCGTTATAGAGCAATGAAGGTTTAATCTTCAAAGAGACCAAGTCATCAACTTCTCTGAAAGGTTTTCCTCTTCTATGTAAGAGAAAATAAAAGAAAAAAACTATTTAATTATTTAATTAATTATTTGTGGTGTCAGGGCTTGGACATGTATCTGCTCACTTAACTGGAATAAATATTCAATTCCAAATCCTAATGTAGACAATGAAAGCAGATTTGATTCTGTACAATTTTGATGTGTAGCAAATAAAATGACAAAGTAAAAAATTGTTTGTGCTAACAAATCACCTTAAGTCGTGGGTTATGTTTGAAAGAAAGATCACTTAGTTACAGATGTAAAATTTATTCAATAAAATGAAAATGAGCATACAGTCCTAAGACATTTAAAATATGCAAAATGAGGACATAAGAACTCTAACTTGGGATTCATCTCAGCTTCAAATGTATCCACTTTTGGGCAGCTGTTCTGCAGCAGCCAATGCTGAAGGATCACCTACCGCTTGAGGTGTGGTCTGGGGAACTCTGTCTTCCTATATACTCACAGTAGGAAGAGTGTATGTCCAGTTCAGCTGCACTGGACTGAGCTGGCACAGGATCCTTAGATCAGATCGTGCTTGCCACATAGGTTAGCTTGTGGAACTTCATTTCAAAACGGTCATCTCAGCATCATTTCTTTGTATAGCAGGGATGGGCCTGTTACTGCTAGTGTCAAGCCTGCTCCTGTGGAAATATGTGGCAACCACACCATACGAACAGATGTCTAATAAAGAGCTGTATGACGATCTGCTCTCCCTTTCTCATCGCACGCATGCAGTTGCCCGAAATATGCATAGAATTTTAGTAAGTACCTCACTTATTTCGTAATTTATCTCTAAAGTGAATGTCAGAAAATGCTGTTTGAACCAAAAGGCATCATGAATCAGATTTCAACTAATATGTTTTATATGCAACAGAAAAAAAAATTACTAAAATGTAGATAAGGGAATGTAGATTTATAAATAAGTCAACGATATTTTTCAAAATTTCCTCTAATAAACCTTGAAAAACAATCACTTTAGTTCTAAATATCAGCTATAGACATTAACTTCAGAATAAAATCACTGAAGGTGAACTGATTTCCTAGTCTTGTTTGAAGAATGTCTCTGGGTTTTCACATTAAATGCTATTGGTAATTCTAGCTTCATTTATTGCTAAATACTTCCTCTAAAACAGATCCAGATTTTTATGTTGTAATTTGATATCAAAAATACAACTGCATTACAAATCTACAATGAAGTTGAGATGGTTAAAGTATAATTCCATTTTACCTGAGAAAAGGGTATACATTTCCAATTATCTACTTAACCGCAGCACATCAGTTTGAATCATTATGAAACAAGTTATTCTTATGGAGTTCTGATTAAAAAAAAAAAAAGATTTTATGTTGTAGTATTTTCTATTGCTTTCTTTCAAAACAATTTAGGAATAGCAAAAAATCAAGAGCATAGTAAAGAAAAGAGTTTGTGGGGCCAGAGCATTCACTTATATGTCTAAAAGGAAGAAGAAGAAGAATTAGAAGAAGAATTAGAATTAGAATTAGAATTAGAATTAGAATTAATTAGAATTAGAAGAAGAAGAAGAAGAAGAAGAAGAAGAAGAAGAAGAAGAAGAAGAAGAAGAAGAAGAAGACATACAGTATTTGCCTCAATCCTCTATTTCAATTTATGCAGTCATTATGTGTTAAAAATGGAATATCTTATCAAGTCTCAGCAGGTCTGGCCTCAATGTCCTCCTCTGTGGCCTAGCTAGGCTGCTCTTCCCATGAGGGGTGGGGAGGTAAAGAGCTAGCCACTGAGTTCATGTCAGAGACAGTCCCTGTTCCCTTTCAGAGAGGGTCAGATGGAAGAGGAGAAGGACCTCCCCTAGCAGTGGACTTAGCAAGGGGCAGGGAGGAGAAGAAAGAGGGAGGGTGGGATTGAGAGGGAATGAGGTAGGGGGCTACAGCTGAGATACAAAGTAAATAAACTGTAATTAATATAAAAAATAAAAATAATTTAAAAAAGAAATTTAAAAAATTGAATATCTATCAAATACATAAAAGATATGTTCATAGATGTGTTTATTCCATTCTGAAACTACAAAACCTTAAATTATTTCATTCCCTTCAGGATTCAAAATTAGCTGGGAGAAGATGGTTTCAGAATAAAAGAAACGATACCTGCCAAAACACTTCTACCTCTACTTCACAAAAAGTAGGTTTTTGTCTATGTAATTTACCAAAACAACTTTAACAGAACTCTGGCTATTTGTACTATGTGTGGTTACTATCACGATATCATGTATAATAATCTCAGAGCCAATAGAATGAAGAAAGAAGGATTGGGCAGGAAAACATCACACCATCCACTAGATAACTAATTCAAATGCCAGCTTACATTATAGCAGGTGCCCAAATTGCCCATGTACATGTTCATTTGCCAAGACCTTGCCATTGGGATTAAAACTTTATTCTGAACTGGATATGAGTGATTGAATATATCCATACACGTGTGGAAGAAATAAAATACAAACGTGTTTGTGTTTAATACTAAAGGCTCCTCCACTGTTCTAATGTTACTTAATTGGCCAGTGTGTTTATTGTGAGTTTTAAAACTCTCCTGGCCTTGTTTCTGTTTCCTTTTTTGTGCAGTCATCTCTGAGTGATTTACCTTTAGTGATTCAGCTAAACAAGAGGGTTCTTTGTATACTATATTATGTATCTCAGGATAACCTTTGTTTCTCTGGGGTTGGCATTTTCAGTAGATCTAATATGTGACTGTTTTATCTCTTCTGGTTCCCAGTCATAATCAATCTTTGAATGATTTAAACTAAACTTATGTGTAGACCTCTCCTATATATTATGTGCCATATATGATTTTATCATTAGCACTAAGAACTTATACAAAACCTGTTCTCATTAAAGTGTGACTATAGTAGAATAAATGAAAGAAAAAGAGGTTGGAAAGAGACAATATTTGCATAGAGCTACTTTTTTTGACATGTCCACAAGCAGTCATTTGCCACTAATGCATGTATTCTACACAAATATTTCTTTAATGTAGGAGACTATTAGAAAAATAATGAACCGAGGTTCAGAAAGATGCACAGAACTTGTACATTTCTCTACAGTGTCAAATAACAATGTGAAGTGGGCTTCATCCACCTCCACTCCTCACTCTTTTTTTTGTAGTGATTTATTTTTATTTTTATTTTTTATTAATTACAGTTTATTCACTTTGTATCCCCCCTGTAGCTCCCTCTCTCCTCTCTTCCAATCCTGCCCTCCCTCTACCCCACCTGTAGCCTTCACCCAATCCACTGAAAAGGGAGGTCCTCCTGCCCTTCCCTCTGACCCTAGTCTATCAGGTCTCATCAGGAGTGGCTGTATTGTTTTCTTCTGTGGCCTGGTAAGGCTGCTTTCCCCTCAGGGGGGAGGTGATCAAAGAGCAGGCCAATCAGTTCATGTCAGAGACAGTCCCTGTCCCCATTACGATGGAGGCCACTTGGATACTGAACTGCCATAGGCTACCTCTGTGCAGGGGTTCCAGGCCATCTCTATGAGTGGTCCTTGGCTGGAATATCAGTTTCAGAAAAGACACCTGTGCCCAGAATTTTAGGATCTATCGCTGTCTATAGACATATGATATAGGATAAACAAACTAAAATCTGTACACCTAAAGAAGCTAATCAGGAAGGAGGACTCTGGCTAAGACGCTCAATCCCCATTCAGAAAGGCAAAGAGGATGGATATTAGAGGAGGGAGAAAACAGGGAACAGGGCAGGAGCCTACCACAGAGGGCCTCTGAAAGGCTCTACCCTGCAGGGTACCGAGGCAGATGTTGAGACTCATAGCTAAACTTTGGACAGAGTACAGGGAATCTTATGAAAGAAGTAGAGATAGTAAGACCTGGAGAGGACAGGAGCTCCATTCCTCACTCTTAATCACCATGCCATAATTCTTGCCCCAACCAATTTTGCCAGCACCCTTGCCTGCTCTTTTTCTTAATATCCTTTACATATTTCCTTTCCCACACCTGTTGGATTCCCATTACTTGCTGTTTCATTGCCAGAGACTAAAATCATAATAGCAAGCAGGTAAAATCATATATGGCTGTCATACAAGATTCTGGCAGTGATCATGAACTGGGCTGGTCAAAGTTTTAGTGTAATTCCCACTGATACTGGTATTGAAAGCAGCTGGATTACTCATTTTGTTTCTGCTGACCATGACCAAGTAGGTTGCTCTGCCAGGAGTATGAAGTCAGGTTTACGCAGAAAATCACTATTTGAACGCCTTCTTTTCTTCACTGTATTTATGTTTACATACTTTACAATAACCTAAACATCACAATTGGATGTTTAAATGAGCAAATTGATTCATTCAGGTGAAAATGCACCCAAAATTCATTTAGATGAGCTTCCGCTGTCAGTGTTAGCATTGCTTTGGTCTGAAAGAGATCCTGGTGAGACACAGTAATTTTTTTTTCAAACAGATGGAGAGCTGCAATTAAATAAGAGCAACCCTCTACATTATCTTAAGGCACACATACAGACCAGAGAATAATCCAAATTATGATCAGATTGACATGTCATTAGGAAAAAATATTAATACCTAATTAGCTTTATGTTAGCAAACTGTAGTTACATGGCTTAAGTTTCATATTTCTATAATGTGTATCATGTTCCAAAACATTTTTATGTATTTACTAACTAAAAGTGGTATTACCGTTCTCTGTCTTTGTGCAAGCACATCATGTATCTACTGTATGCTGTTTTGCTTATTTAATGCAATGTTCAATCTGATTGCTTAGACTGAAGATCTTCTGAAAGTCATCATCAATGTTTCAAATGCCTGGATATACCCACTGAGACTTCTGTCACCTGCAGTGCTGACTCATTTAGGGTCCTATGATGGTATGCTGTCAAGAGCCGTAGAGGTTAAATATAGAAATGAACAAGTTCTGAGGGGAGCAAAGGTTTTACTCAGCAGGGTGAGTTGTCTCCTCATATTTCTTTGATCATGTCATGCATGAAAGAGGTGATTTGTATACTGAGGTAAAAAATTAAAAAAAAAACAAACAAACTTCATTTTCAAGACCTTCTAATATATTTACAACCTTGTCGGTAAGGAACCATATACAAAACCAGCTCCTCACAAAGTTCTATAATGAGAATTCAATACACAAGTGATCTCAGTAGAAAATAGCTGGTCCTCATAGTAAATGGGAAGAAGCTTTTCTTGATGAGGAGGACAAACCTGTCTAACTCAGAAGACCTTAGGACAGTCATGTTTGGATATCCTGTAACATAACTCATTAAAAGAAATTCTCATCATACCTACAGTTTAGGAAAAATATGTAATATGAAAAATATATTGAATTGAAAGGCAAAAGACGATAAGGGCACTCTACTAGAACTCATATAATTATGGAGGACAAACCAGGAAAAGTACTAAGGACAGGAAAAACTCCCCAAAGGGAAAGATTAGGCACCATTTTCTACAATGTCCTTTGGTCAAATCCATATATATAGTCCCATGATAACTTGTTGATAGTCCATTTGTCTAACCCTGCATGAATGTTCCTCATTTGGAATCAAAGGCTTATCCAAAATTATGAGCATCTACTCCAATTCTAGTTTTATTAGCTAATGTTGTTATGATACCTTAGCTTAAGGACCTGACAATACAAGTTTTGCCTGGTTTTCTATACATACACACACACACACACACACACACACACACACACACACACACACATATATATATATATACATTTCACTCAAAATGTAGAAGTAATATTCACTATGGTGTGGAGATTTCTCATGTTTGAGTGCCTTTTTTGCAAGTATGAGAAACTGAGATTAATTCAAAAATTATTATCTTAAATATATATTATTGAAAAATCAAAAAATATTATCAATAAAAGATAATTTCAGCACTTGGGATGCAGAGGCAAGCAGATCCACGGTGAGTGCTAGATAAAAACTATCTTGTAAAAGAAACAGAAACAAACAAAAAATAGTAGAACCCATCCAAGGAAATTTATCTAAGGTTGAGCTTTGATTTCTATATGTACGCACACTCACATATATGCAAATCCATATACATATATGTGCATTCACACACACACACACATGATTTATAAGGGCCAGTCATACCAACAAAGTACATAATACCTGTCCTTTTGATGTTTAGATTCAGCCTAGTATTGAAGAACATGACGAAGCTGAATGGCCAGTACTAAAACAATTGAGGTCTTCCAGAGAAAGGACTCACCTGTTGGCATTTTATAAACTCTTCTACTGCCTTCGCAAAGACACACAGAAGGTGAAGCGGTATCTCAGGATCCTGAGGTGCCAAGCCATCAAAACCAGCAAGTGCTAAGTGCCTATCAGTGACATCGGCTGCTGAGGCGAGCCTTGATGAAGGAACCAGATCTTCAATGCTTTTAAAGTTTTAATCTCTTAGATTTGTTTTTATAAAATAAAATTCTGATTGCTTAAAATGCTTATCGACTTCTTGTGTCCATGTAGTATAAAATTGAAAAATAGCAATTTCATGTTCTTGTAAAATTTTTAAAAATAAACAGGGTTTGGAAAGAAAGCTAGATGACTGAAAAAATTTGCTTTTTGAATTTCAGTAAAATTTACTTTAGAATTATGACAAGAGATTACTATTAATATCAAGAGAGTAGCATTGATCAGTAGAAATAAGATGAAAACATGCAGGTAGGTTTTGAAATCAAACCATTCTGTCTGAGAAAAGTATCATGACCCAAGGACAGATGATGTAAGTTCTGGCATTTTGCACCATCCCCAGGTCGCATAATGTTTCAAACTTTCCAAAAAATGTGTTAAGATGTCTAGATTTCTCCAACGAAATCTTCAATTATGTTCTTCCATAGCACCAACTTAGAAAGATTGCATATACACTATGGTTTATAGAACGACTAATGTGAAAACAGTTCATCTGACATTCAAGATATTCAACACTCTCACCTGTAGTTATTAATGCCAGACAGCAGAAAAGGAAGACTTCATCGTTTCTTACAATGCTTATGCCATTTCCCTTTTCTGCATATCAGTGTTTATGACTTTCTCAGAATTCAGTAGATAAGGATAAATGAAAAATGGTGACATAACAAAGCTGATAAGTAAAGAGTATTACTGGATAAGGCTGAAGTTAAAATCACTGAGAATCAGGTGCTTCTGCCATGAGGCATATCAGTGTACAAACACACCTTTGGTGATACGTAAAGAGCTAGTGTCTATTAAGAGGCATGTTCTGTCTAAATTCTCTTATCCCTCCAACCATCTGTGCCCTCCACTTAATCCTCAGGCATGGTACTTGAGAAAAGTAACTGAAAGACTACTTTTCATCAACTTACACAGGAACCACATGCATCGAACCCACTCAGTAAGTAGCGTGGCAGCAGCACTGGATCCACATTGACACCTTCCTCCCCCACAAATCCTCTCAAACTGGAGTGGATCCAAAATGGAACAGAAACACAAACTCATTATCACACATTCACAGCAGGGATGTAAATCTATTACTCCATTCCAAGAATTTGGAATTATTCCAAGAATAATTTTCTCTATTGGCAATCATCTTAGAGTGAGAGTGCATCATACCTTTAACTAACTAACTAACTAACTAACTAACTAACTAACTAACTAACTAACTAGCTAGCTAACTAACTAGCTAATAGATAGATAGATAGATAGATAGATAGATAGATAGATAGATAGATAGATAGATGGATAGATAGATAATCCAACATTCTATTCACTCCATCTAAAGATAAATGATTGGGTAAATGTAACTCAGTTTGTTGACTGACTCTAAGCAACCAAGAAATGGGCTAATTTCATAGCCTTCTCTCCTTAGAAAGTAATGAGATTGCCTGGCTGTCATTGTCTTACACATAGGAATTTTCAGACACTTATAGGCAGCAGATAATGAGAGACGACAAAATTCACTTTTTATAGTCTATGTCTAAACCCATTGCTCTTTGATTTGGGTCCTGCATCCTCTTCCTCTGTTGCCTGGTAAGGCCTCCCCACCAGGAAGGTATGATCAAAGAGCAGGAAACAGAGTCATGTCAGAGACAGTCCCTGTTCCCCTTAGCAGGGAAGCCATATGGAGACTGAGCTGCCTATTGGCAGGGGGCCTCAGTCCTCTCTATGCATGGCATGTCTTTGGTGCATCAGTCTCTGCAGGCTCCTATGGGCCCAGAATTTGTGGCTCTGGTGGTCTTCTTGCGCTCCTATCTCCACAGGGTACATCTATCCCCCCACAGCCCACCATTTTTCCATAGATTCCCAGCACTCTGCCCAGAGTTTGGTTGTGAGTCTCAGCATTTGTTTCGATCCCCTGCTGAGTGGAGTCTTTCAGAGGACATCTATGGTAAGCTCCTGGTCTGTTCCTTTATTCCACCAGCCATCATGTAATTCAAGGAAAAAAATATAGGACACAGTCCAGAGTATACATAAGTCTGACAGTGGCTCAAATTAATTAGTCTTTTCTCCAGTCTTTGGGGCAGTGGGCTTAATGCTTTCTCTATTCTCTACCGAAGAAACATTTCTGGGGATATAGAAACTCAAACATTCTGGTTGAACTTCAATGTGATTGAACTTAATGATTCAACTTCAATCACTAAGCTTGTTTATTTTTGTTTAGATTTAATTATTTTTAATTTAGTCAGTAACATTCTGAGTTTTGACAGGAGCTAAAACTATACAATAGAAAAAAGACAGCGTCTTCAAGAAATGTGTTGGTGTAGTTAGATGTCTACATATAGAAAAATCCATACTCATTACCCTGCAGAAAACTGAAGTCCAAGTGGACCAAAGACATCAAAATAACACCAGACACTCTAAATCTTTTAGAAGAGAAAGTGGGTAAGAGCCTTGAACTCATTGGCATAGAAGACAACTTCCTGAACTAAGCACCAACAGCTCAGGCTCTAAAATCAACAATTAATAAATGAGACTTGAAAATGAAAAGCTTCTGTAAGGCCAAGGACGCTGTCAATAGAACAAAAGGACAGTCTATAGATTAGGAAAAGATCTTCATCAATCCTACATCTGACAAAAGGTTAATATGCAAAATATATAAAGAGCTCAAGAAATCAAACATCAAGAAACAAAATAACTCAACTAAAAATGATAGACTAAGATCAGAAAGAAGGAAAGGAGGACCTCTCCTATCAGTGGACTTGGGGAGGAGCAATCATGAAGATGGGGGAGGGAGGGTGGGATCCGTAGGGGAGGAGGAAGGGGGTTATGGGGAGATACAAAGTGAATAATGTTTAATTAATTAAAAAATGTAAAAAAAAATGGGTTACAGAGATAAACAGAGAATTCTCAAAAAAGAAATATCAAATGGCAGAGAAGCATATAATGAAATACTCTCCCACCTCCCGCTGAGGGGGGAGTAGCCTTACCAGGCCACAGAGAAAGACTATGCAGCCAGTCCTAATGAGACCTGACAGGCTAGGATCAGATGGAAAGGAAGGAAGACCTCTCCTACCAGTGGACTTGGAAAGGGGCATGGCTGGAGATGAGGAAGGGAGGGTGGGATTGGGAGGGAACAAAGGAGGGGGCTACAAAATGAATAAACTGTAATTAATATAAAAATAAAAATTAAATTTAAAAAACAATTTAAAAATGCTCTCCCATTCCAGTACTAGCCAGGCCCAACACTGCTTAGCTTCCAAGATCAGACAAGGCCACGTGCATTCTAGGTGATATGGCTGTAGGCAGAATCTGGAAACAATCCAGATGTCCCTGAATTGAGTAATGGATATAAAAATTGTAGAACATTTACACAATGGACTTGGCCATTAAAAACAAGGAAATCATTAAATTGCATGTCAGTGGTGGGAACTAGAAAAGGTGATCCTGAGTGGGGTATCCCAGAAACAGAAAGACACACATGATATATACTCACTAATAAGTAGATATTAGATATATAATATAGGATAATAAATAATACTAAAATCTGTACACCTAAAGAAGCTAAGCAAGAAGGAAGATGCTCAATCCTCATTCAGAAAGGCAAATGGGATAGATATCTAAGAGGGTGAAAAAAAGGAACAAGAGGAGACTACCCCTTGAGGGCCACTGAAAGAATCTACCCAGCAGAGTATTAAAGCAGATGCTGAGACTCATAGCCAAACTTTTGGGCAGAGTGCAGGGAATTTTATGAAAGAAGGGGGAGACTGAAAGAGCTGGAGGGGACTGGATCTCCACCAGGAGAGCAACAGACCCCAAAATTCTGGGCACAGCGGTTTTTTCTTGAGACTGATAATTCAACCAAGGACCATGCATGAAGATAACCTAGAACCCCTGCACAGATTTAGCCTATGGCAGCTCAGTCTCCAACTGAGTTTCCTAGTAATGAGAACTAGTAATGGGATACCTCTGAAATGAACTCAGTGGCTGGCTCTTTTGATCACTTCCCCCTGAGTGGAGGAGGGAACCTTACTAGGCCACAGAGGAAAACAATGCAGACAATCTGATAGGCTAGGGTCAGATAGAAGAGGAGGATCTTCCCTATCAGTGGACTGGGGAAGGGGCATGAGAGGAAAGAGAGGTAGGGCAGTGTTGGGAGGGGAGGAGAGAGGAGGCTACAGCTGGAATACAGAGTGAATAAATTGTAATAAATAAATAAAAATTTTAAAAAAGAGAAATGTTCAATGTCCATAGCTATGAGGGAAATGCAAATCAAAATGACTCTGAGATTCTATCTTACACCCGTCAAAATGGATACAATAAAAAACTCAAGTGACACTGGTGGGGATGTGGAGAAAGGGGAACACATCTCCACTGCTGTTGGGAGTGCAAAGTTTTACAAGCATTTTGGAAATCAATCTGGAGTTTCTCAGAAAATTGGAATAGATTTACCTCAAGACCTAGATTTTCCAATTCCTGGGTATATACTCAAAAGATGCTCTACCATACAAGAAGGATACTTACTCATTTATGTTCATAGTAGCTTTATTTGTAATAGCCAGAATCTGGAAACAGCCTAAATATCTCTCAACCAAAGAATGTATAAAGAAAGAGTGGTACATTTACACAGTGGTGTACTACTCAGCTATTAAAAACAAAGAAATAATGAACTTTTCTAGTATGTGGCTAGATCTAGAAAAGATCATTCTGACTGAAATAACTCAGACCCAGACAAACATATATGGTATGTACCCATGAGTGGATTTTAGCTATGTAGTACAAGATAAACACACTACAATATAGAGACACAAAGAAAATAAATAACAAGGAGGATACAAGAAAGGATGCTTAAATCTCAGACAGAAGGGGAAATAGAATTGACAAGTTAATGTTTGAAGAGAGGGAACAAGGCAGAAGAGGAAACACAAGAGAGACATGAGGATGGAGATCAGACCTAAGGAAAGCAGGGGTGGGAGGAAAAAGGCCTGTAGAGAAAAGAGAAACTGTCAACAAGGGCATCTCTGACAAGCTTGAGACTTAAATCAGAGTAGGCTCCTAGAGGGGTATGAGAGGAACTCCAGCAGAGAATCCTAGTAGCTGGGGCCAGAGACACTGAACAAGATGCCTTCTAACTAGACAAATCTCCTAATGGAGGGAGGAGACACCAATCCAGCCACACAAATGTCAACACAAAATTCACCTTGCCTGCGAGATGTGCAGGGATAAAGATAGAGCAGAAATAACAGAGATTGAAGAAAGGTCCAACCAATCCCTGGCCCAACGTAAGACCCATCCCATGGGAGAGATCCAGCTTCTGACATGATTAACCATATTCTGCTGAGCCTTCAGACAGGAGGTAGGCAGAGCTGTCCTCTGAGAGGCTCTACCCAGCAAACAGATGCTGAGACACACAGTCAAACATTGGGTGAGACTTAGGGAGCTTTGCAGATAATAAAATGGGGGAAGGAGAAAAGGACCTGGAGGGGTGACAGGAGCTTCACAAGAATACCAACAGTCCAGGCCAAATTAAAAAAATAAATAAATTGAACATCTATCAAATGCATCAAAGATATGCTCAGAGATGCGTTTGCTTATTCATGCTACTGCAAAAAATATAGTAATTTAATTTCTTCCAGGATTTAAATTTTGCCAAGAAACCCGGTTACAGAAGCAGATACTTCACACCTGCCACTTGCATTCCTCCCTACTCAAGAAAACTGTGAGCAAGTTCTCCTGACAAAATTCTGTTCTGTGCCTCATTTGCAAAACAAGTGAAGTAGTGCCCAGGCTAGCTGTGCTAGGGGTGGTTCCTGGGCTACAACAAGTGTGCTGATCTCAGATCCAATAGAGTGCAGGAAGAAAAATGAGTCAGAGAACAATGGCATCACACAGCTGGTAGCTTGTGCACCAAGCCAACGCCAGCTCACATTATAGCAGATTCATAAGTAGCTTGGGACCACTTTTAAGCAGCACCTGGCTCATAGGATTGTACTTAATATTCCCTAGGAATATTTGATGTGAACTGGGCATTTCCTACTTGAATGTACAATCCCCTATATATGGAAGAAGAAATGCAGACAGTAGTGTTTATGGCGTAATACAAAAGGCTTCCCCTCTTGCTTCATGCTACTTGCCCAATTAATATGTCATTTTAAAAATCTTTTTGCCTATCTATTTATTTATTTATTTATTTTTATTTTTCTGTTTTAAAATTTAATTTTATTTATATATTTATTAATCGCAATTATTCACTTTGTATGCCTTCCGCAGCCCCTTCCCTTGTCTCCTCCCAGTCCCAGCCAACCTCCCTCTTCTCCCCCTGTGCCTTTTTCCTAGTCCTCTGATAAGGGAGGTCCTCCTCCCCTTCTATCTGACCCTGCCTTATCAGGTCTCAACAAGGCTGTCTGCATCCTCCTCCTCCGTGGCCTGGCAAGGCTGCACTTCCCAGGAGGTGATCAGACAGCCTGCCACTGCGTTCAGGTCAGAGACAGCCCCTGTACCCCACTTGAAAACTGAACAGCCAATGGGCTTCCTTTGAATAGGCTTCTAGATCCTCTCCATGCAGGGTGCTTAGTTGGAGTATCAGTCTCTGCAGCCCTCCCCACTCCCCACCCCGGAGCCTGGTATTTTGGCTCTTTTGTTCTCCTTGTGAAACTCCTGTCCCCTCCAGGTCTTTCCTTCTCCCTCTTCTTCCTTAAGGATTCCGGCACTCGGCCCAAAGTTTGACCTAAAGTTTGACCTCGAGTCTCAGTATCTCCTTCGATACCCTGGTGGCTAGAGTCTTTCAGAGGTCCTCTGTGGAAGGCTCCTGTCCTATTCCATGTTCACTCCTATATCCTATGTCTCTCCCGTTTGACCTTCTGAGTGAGGATTAAGCATCTTCTCCAGGATCCTCCTTGTTGTTTCGCTTCTTTAGGGCTATAGATTTTAGTATGTTTATCCTATATTATATGGCTAATATTCACTTATAAGGGAGTATGTATCATATGTGTCTTTCTGCTTCTGGGTTACCTCACTCAGGATTGTCTTTTCTAGTTCCCATCATTTGCCTGAAAATTTCATTCAGAAGGGAAAACAGGATAGGCATCGGAAGTAGGAGTCTGGCAGTGAGCACGTATCGGGCAGCTATATTATGTTGTGATTTCTACTGCCATTAGTGTTAAAGACAACACTATGTCATTGTTTTTCACCTGTGTATGCCAAAATGGATCCCTCTACCAGAAGCAAGGGGAAAGAAGACACCTAGACCCAGAAATGTGTACTTTTGAATGCAATGCTTTCAGCATATTTTTTGTTTTTAATATTCTGTAATACTGTATAAAGCACAAGTGCATATGTAAGGGTTCAATTTGATTCATCAGTGTGAAAATTATTTGACCCACTCAACACTGACAGTATTAGCAAGTCACTCATCTGAATCAGGTCCTGTGAACTTCTGAGTTTGAACAAATGATGAGGGAAACAATGAAACAGAAGAGATTTCAGGAGGAAAGATGGTAGAATTCAACGAGAAAACAAAAATCAGTTTCAATGTGGCTTCATAATAGAAAGGAACAGGTAAGACCAATTAATTTTATTTTAGAAAACTATTATTCCATGGAATAAGGCTTACACTTCTAAACTATGAATTATATATGGAATTTTTCTGTAAATTTACTAATAATAAGTAAATATAGCAGGCTACCATTTGTGCAAACACTGCATGTATCTTCCATGCTGCAATTTACTTATTTTAAAGCAATCCTCTATCATGATGGCTTAAGCAGAAGAGCTTCTGATAGCAGTTATCAATAATTCACATGCCTGAAATATCCACTGAAATCCCTGGTGTCTGCAGTGGCTGCTCTTCCCAGGAGATTCTGATAATATGCTGTCAAAAGCCAAAGATGTGTAGGATAAAAATCAAGAAATGGTAGAAGGAATTAAGGCCATACTTAGCAAGATGAGCCCACTCTTCACATTTCCTTGCTTATTTCCTGACTGATAGAGGTAATTTTTATGAGAAAATAATTTCACAGTATGTCATTTAAAAGAGTGAAATTTAGGTGTCCAATTTCTTGGGAGTGGTCTTATTAAGCATCTGCTTGAAAATCCAAACTCCTCTGAGGTTCTTCGGTGAGAAACCGAATACCAGTGGTCTAAATAGAAAGTAACCTTACCTCATAGTAATTTAGATAATAGCTTCCTGGGTGATGTGGGCATTCCTGCCTAAATCAGATCTTCTAATGAGAGTCATTCTTGCACCCTATGTATCTTAACACATTAAATAAAATATTAATCAGGTCCAATGATTTGGAAAACATACACACACACACACACACACACACACACACATAAAATATGGAAAACAGATTTACTTGAAAGGAGGAAAAAGATGTCTGCAAGAACCCCAAAGATATGGAGGACACATCAGGATATGAAAGTAAAATTCCCTGAAGTAAAAGAGACTAGATTAGCATCTGTATTGCCCTCAGATTAAAATCATGTCTATAATTAAATTGCAGTTTTAAGATTCTCCCTGTCATGCATTGATAAACCTCACCTGTGATCAATTTCACATAAGAAAATATGTGGATATCTTTTCTGTTTTACTTGGATATTTTAGCTTTGATACATGAAAATCCTTGATTTTTATTCCTCATTTATATCAAACTTCATTTAAAAGTGGGAAAGAATATGCACCAATGATGGGGTGAAATTTCACTCTGTAAGTCCCTTTCTTATACTTACAAGGACATGAGTGATTGCTGAATCCACATCAGGAAAAAAAAAAAAAAAAAGATGTGGTATATTTTTCTTTCAATTCCAGGACTAAGAATTTATAGACAAGCAGATCTGTTGTGAGTTTTATGTAAAAAAAAAGAAGAGAACATATCTCAACCTCACTCATTACCCAGAAGTAGTTAGCCAATACAAAACATAATCCATGGTTTTTTATTAATTTGTTTGTTTGTTGTTTGGCGTGTGTGTGTGTGTGTGTGTGTGCGTGTTCTGCTTTAATTTCAATTTTTTGGTCTTACTGGATTTGTGTTTGTTTGTTTGTTTACTCTTAATAAGTTTGGTTTTAATTCCATGATTTTTTTAGAGAAAGAAAGAGGTAACATTTACATGAAATTGGATGAACAGGTAGATGGGAGGATGTATAAGAAGTTGGGGGAGAGGAAAGAATATAATCTTATAAAATATATGATATGTCATATGTAAGTACATAAAAACAACTAATAAAAAAGAGTATGTATTTGAAAGCTAGCAAGAAGAGGAGTGTATGGAAGAGTTTTGAGGGAAGAAAGAGAAAGGTGAAATATATGATTATACTCTCATACATAACAAATAACAAAAACCTGCTGCATGTAAAAAAAATAATTTTAACTTAAAAATGTAGAAGGTAGAAGAACTTTCCTAAATTTTACCTTTAATTTCAAAATTCTTTGAATTGCAAACCTATACACATTCACATTTATGTACATACAAATGTAAAGACAGAGAGACACAAGAAAATAATAAGGACCAGTAAGTATTAATAATATAAACAACACCTCTCATTTTGATGTTTAGATTCAACATGGTACTGAAGACAGTGACTACTTGGTTGGGATTTGCAGTCTTCCAATGGAGACATTCATCCTTTTGCTTTTTATGACCTATTCCAATGTCTGTTTAGGAATACACATAAGGTTACTGCTTAATCTCAATGTCCTGAAGTGCCAAAATGTCTCTAACAACAACTACTAATTGCACACCCATTGTGTTTACTATTGAGATGATCCTAGATGAATCAGATTTTCAAGGCTTCCTCTAATTTTGACCTTTTGTATCCATCCATGGCTATAATTGATGTCTTCTTAAAATATTAACAATGATTCTTTATAAATAACAGATTCAAATGGACAATTTGTCCGATTCTTGGCTGTTTGATAAACAAAAAGCAGTGCTGTTGTAGCTTGTCTATGAAACATTCTCAGAAATAAGTGACCTCTGGTTTGCATATAAGTCAAGTGACAACTGACTTTGGATTCACATTGAGTAAAGATGGTTAAATTTATTAAAACCAAGGCAAGATATTCCAGTCTACCCTCTATAAGCAAATTTTCACAGTCTGTGAACAAATAATACAATACTTTTATATTAGACCTATATGCAGTTTTTATTGATTTTTCAATTTTTCATGTTTTCATCATAATTTTTTCCTTCTCTGACTCCTTCCAGATACTCTTCACCTCTCCACCTATTTGTCTTCATGTTCTTTCTTTTTCTCCAAAAAAAAAAAATCAATAAAAGAAATAAAAGAATGAAGAAGGCTAGTAAAGTGAAACAAAACAAAAGGCACATAAAATTATGAAATCCGTTTTATGTTGGTCAACTACTCCTGAGGATGGCCCTGCCCATTATTGTGATTGATATACTAAATGACACTTCACTGGAAAAAACTGACTGTCAATTTCCAAACAAGCATCAATTGCAAATAGCTTCTTGGGACTTTGTATCCCCATCTCCATGCTAGAATTTTGTTTGTCTTAAAACTTGTGCAGGCCTTGTGCATGCTGTCATAAGTTTTGGAAGTTTATATGTATATGAGCTCTGTTATGTCTTGAAGATGCTGTTTCCTTGGAGTCATTCACAACCTCTGGCCTTTAAAAACTTTCTGCCACTTTTTCTACATAAACTTCTGAGCCCTCCAAGAGAGTCTGCTAAAGACATCTCATTGAGGACCCAGTATTCTAAAGCCATTCTCTGTGAATTGTCCAATTGTAGAACTCTATTAATTACCATCTCATTCAAGGAGAAGCTTCTGTTGTTTGTTTTGGTTTGGTTTGATTTTGTTTTTCTTTTTGTTTTTTAATGAAGGGAGATGAGGATGAGTGGATCTAGAGAAAAGTGTAGATGGGAAAGAGGGAATGGGAGGAGAGGAGTGAGGGAAACCATAGTCAGGATGTAGTATGTGAAAGAAGAATACATTTTTTAAAATAATCATACAATAGGATATTTGAGATAAACTGAATAATACTCACTTTCAAACTAGAGTGAATCTATGTACCACAGCCTCTATAGTATATTTTTTCCTGATTGCTTTTAATGAAATGGCTTCACCATAGCAACAATGACAAACAAAAATTTTAACCAATCTCAAGAATTAGTAAATACATATCATGGAGACTGAAGGGATAAAGAGAGAAGCAGAAATATATGTTGTATAAATTTTTCCATAAATTACATGTAGAATTTGGTATAGTAAGTTTAATATAATAGGTGATGCAAAACCAAAAAACAGTGAATTGAAAGAAGTGGTAAGTGGGGCTAACGATGTGAACACTTTTCTAGAGGTTCAAGATTCTCATTCACTTGAGACACAGCTCTGAGGGTTGAAGAGAAAGCACATGGGCAAATTTGGAAGACAACATACCTAACAATTTATCTAGATCACTTTGTGATATGCCTCTAGTTTATATCTTGAACACAAACTCTGAGATAGTCACACATAAGCATCACTCAAATCCTACCCACCATAGGCCACAGCTCACAAGGCCTGTCAGCCTGCTAGAGGACGCTGTACACCTTGTATAGAGCTGACCTTTTCAGGTAGACATTTTGTTCTCTCTTATTCCAGGGACCTCAAGTAATCTCAGTTTTCTTTTATTTCCAATAGGAAAGAGATGCTGCTTCAGGGGCAATACAGAAAGAGAAGAGGCTGTTTTACTGGGACAGTAATAGAGAGACAGTTTTCAGAGAGAGAATTCAGGTAAAGATAGATGTAGCCAGAAAAGGAGCCAGAAGATTAGAAAAGATTGCTGGAGTTAGTCTGAAGCCAAGAAGAGCAATTCAGAAGCTGAGAGAAAAGCCAGGTTTAGTAAGTTAGTTGGGAGAGGAGTTTGAGGTAGAACAGTTCTGTTGAACTAGCCAGCCCAGAGCTCAGCAAAAACGTGAGAGTGAGCTTATTAAGCAGTAAGTGTCAGAGCTGGTAAATGTACTAGGCCTAGGTTAGATTGTACGGAGGCTAGAAGCTTACAGGACTAGGCCTAGGTTAGCAGAAGGAGGCAATCAATAATCCTCAGAGCTAGCAATTGAAACAGAGTTTCTGTAAAAGTTCATTTTACAGTTCAGGCCGTGTGATACTCTTCCAGGTAAATCTCATTGATTCTTCTAGGCAGTATAGCTGTTCTGCCAGTCATTTAGGCAGCCCCTCCTGTTGAAGAGTTTCTCAGCAAACCTTACAATGTTTATGCATGTTTTGCAAAGAGGGTCCTAACTAATTTGTCCACATTCATACTGAAGCCACTGAATTGTTATTTCCTGAGCACAATGAGCTTTCCTGCAGGAGGGAATGTCTCCCTCCCCTGAGAACCCCCATTGTTCCACCTCCTTCCATTTTAACATCTGACATCATAAGAAACTTCTTCCAAAATGAAAGGCTTAATCTCAGAGGGAACAATTGTAACAGAGGGTTCACTTCCTGACTTCCAGAACAGAAAACTGATCTCAATAAGACCACAAGGCTTTGACACCTTACATGAGAAGACAAGGATAAAAGTGAAACCTAAACACAATAAGGCCAGAGAGGCTATTCAACTTGTCTGGCACACAAACCTGGTAATTACTGTCACATTGCCAATCCCTCTTTCAGAACATGAATAAAAGGATATTAAATGCACATACTCTACAAACTGTCACAATGAGCACAAAGTAAATCAAGATCAAGACCTAATGAGGATCTTACAACTGTCCAAATCCTGAAATTCATCAAAGTATTCTTTTTTATAAAGAACACCAGCAGTTTAAAAGGGTGCCTCTGTTGGTAAAGTGTTCCCTTTGCCATCATAAGGGTTGGAGTTTGATCTATGGAACAGGAGAATGGATGCGTGGTAAGATAGCGTGCTCTCGAACCCAAGCCCTTAGGAAACAGACACAGGAAGATCCTAGGTCACTTTCCAGCCAGTTTCACCTTATTCATGAGATTCAGGACAGAGAGACAGTGTACTTAAATGAGGTCAACATCTTTCCTGAAAATGACTACCAGGTTGTATCTGGCCTCTATACATACAAATACATACTTATCAAAAGAGGCTAGAAATCATAGAAACTATATCAAAATCAAAGGAGATTCACGCATCTTTTAACTTCATCCAGTCTCAGCCTTACATCACGGCACCAGGACATGCCTAAAGAAAACCGAAACTTCCTGTATTCCAACTACAGTAGCCAATTGGCAATGAGGGATCCTTATGGCTGATGGTGGTGATTTGAATGATGATATAGGCTCATGTATCTGAATACTTGTTCCAAGCTACTGAAACTGCTTTAAAGGGGAGTATGAGGTTTTCATCACTGAAGAAGGTATGGCACTGGGGTGAGCTTTGAAACTTCAAAAGATCCCCACCATCCAGAGATTTTGTCTGAAGATGTGCTCTCCCAGCTGCTGTTCCTGTGGCATGAGTGCCACCCTTCTGCCATGCTCCCCATCATGATGGTTATAGAGTTTAACTCCATTTAACTATAAGTCCCAAATAAACTTTTCTTGAATTTCTCTTGGTAATATTGTTTTGTTACACCAATAGAAAAGTATATAAGTTACTGGCTTAGAACTAAAGTGTCCATGGTCAGGCAAGCTGATCTATAAAACGATATGAGTTTCAATGTCTTGCATGTAAACACAGAAAAAATTATTGATAAGAAAAATGGTCTTAATTTTTTTCTTTGCCTAATGACTTAACTGATAGAGAGAAATGTAAAATATTATACTTTCACCCTTGTCTGCAGATTATAAAATATATAATCAGTTTATAAAATATATAGTATACATTATAGATCATATAAAAATGGAGCCATGAAGGAGATTAACTGGCATTTTCTGGGGGCAGGGGTGTGAGATTAAGGTTGTTCCTATTTTCTACTGCAGACTAATTCTTGTGGGATATAGAAAAATTGATCCATCCTGAAGTTGTACAGCTCCTTCCTTAATAGGAAAATAATAGAAGTTTCTTATCTCGTTTTAGATGTCAGCTATACAGCTTAACCATTACATAGCTGATAGAAACATTAAAATTTGTCAGTGAAAACCTGACAGCCACACAAATGGTGAAGCATACTATCTGTGCTCAGAATACTTTTACCCATACTAGAACTCAATCACAGGATGATGGACGCAGTATCAGAAGTTTTTGGCTTATTGAGTATAAAAGCAAAGAAGATGGATAGGAAAAAAGAAAAAAAAATGTTTCATGAAGGAAGTCATTGGAAGGCAAATGGTAAAAAATGTGTTGAGATTATGCAGCATATAAAGATTGAAAGTTACCTCTGAACCACTGTGTACTTTTTCGCCTCGAAGTAAGTACACAGAAGGTGAATGAGATAGCAGATATATGGTTCACGCAATATATTGATAGATATGCTTAAGGGTGAACTGTAAGAGGGAATTGTATTCATTTGAAGTTGCTGATGCATCTTTGTGCCCTTTGAGCTGAAATTTTGGATAACAAATATCCTGTTATTACAAAACCATCTAGTACCTCTCAGAATCCATAAGGTAGCTAACAAAGCAATGAGTACAGAATAGAAAAGATATGGACATAATTTTATTTACTATTTTAATAATCTATGTGTGACAGGTCAACTGATTCTATTTAGTCAGCACCATGGCAGTTGCCAGCATAAGTTAAGTCTCAGGCAGAACGAGTACGCAGTATAAACAACTAAGTAGAGAACTCTCTTACCCAGGCTAAGAGAGTCAGCTTTATCTCTCATTCCTCCTTAAGGCATGAGGCCTCCCTTTCCTCTACTATACCTTGATACAAAGTTTCTTAGCACTAATAGTTTCTCAACCTCAAGTGGCATTATCTACATTCTTGAAGCTGACCACTCTATGCAAACTTGTCATAATATAATCCCATCTTCTTCAGAACTTGTTATTTGCAAAACAATGAGGAAAAGGATGCAAAATAAAAATTAAAGTAGGAGTAGAACTTACCTATTATGTTTATTTCCTTTTTAATTAAATTTTAATTTTTTATATTAGTTACAGTTTATTTACTTTGTATTCCAGCTGTAGCCCACTCCCCTATTTCCTCCCAATCTTACCCTCCCTCCCTCATCTCCTCCCTGCCCCTGTCTAACTGCACTGATAAGGGAGGTCCTCCTCCCCTTCCATCTGATCCTAGCTTATCAGGTCTCTTCAGGACTGGCTGCAATGTCCTCCTCTGTGGCCTAGCAAGGCTGCTCCTTCCTCGGGGGTGGGAGTCAAAGAGCCAGCCATTTAATGCATGTCAGAGACAGTCTTTGTTCCCCTTACTAGGGTACCCACTTGGATACTGAGCTGCCATGGGTTATGTCTGAGCAGGGGTTCTAGGTTATATGCATGCATGGTCCTTGGTTGGAGAAACGTCTCATAAAAGACCTATGTGTCCAGATATATTTGGTCCTTGTGGAGCTCCTGTCCTATCCAAGTCATACTAACTCCCCCTTCTTTCATATGATTCCCTGCACTCTGCCCAAGTTTTGGTTATAAATCTCAGCATCTGCTTTGATACACTGCTAGGTAGAGTCTTTCAGGGGCCTTCTGTGGTAGAAAAGAGCCATGTCAGATACTGTTATGTAAACTGAATTATTATGTGTGCCTTTTCATGCATTTCTCTTTCTTCCTATTGGTAAGCAGTTATCAGATAAATACCTACTTTGTGAAAAAGAAAGTATTTTGAGGACAGCTATTCTAGGCTCTCATCACGTGTGTCTTTTGGGGTCTGGGTTCCCTCACTAAGGGTACTGTTTTCTAGTTACATCCATGTCCCTGCAAGTTCATGGTTTTCATGGCTTTTAGTTAATTTGTTTGTTTGTTTATTGCTGAGTGGTATTCCATTGTGCAAATGCACCACAATTTCTTTACCCATTCTTCAGATGAGGAAAAACTAGGTCGTTTCCAGTTTCTAGTTTTTACAAATAAAGCTGCTATGAACATAGTTGAACAAATGTTCTTGTATGGTGGAGCATCTTTTGGGGTATTGAGGTACTAGGTCTTGAGATAGAGCTATTCCTAATTTTCTGAGAAAGCACCAGACTGATTCCCAAAATAGTTGTTTAGGTTTGTACTACCACTAACAGTAGAAGAGTGTTCCCTTTTCTCCACATCCTCACCAACATGTGCCAACACTCGAGTTTTTTATCTTATCCATGCTGATGGAAGATGGAATATCAGAGTTGTTTTGATTTGCATTTCCCTAACAACTAATAATGCTGAATATTTCTGCCATCTGAGAGGCTTCACACAGCAGAGGTTTGAAACAGTTTTTTTTTTTGTTTTGTTTTGTTTTGTTTTTGTTTTTTTGTTTTTTTTTCAGTTTGTGGGATATGTCAAGAAATTCATGTTTTGCTAAAATAATGAGAATAACTGACTGTTGCTATGATATAACAGCCCAAAACTCAAAAGAGAACTGATGGATGGCCTTTGTCATCACCTGAAACACTAATGGAAGCTTATATATGACAAGACAGAAAGGATTTAGAACTATGATCTAGAGAGAAGTTTCAAGGAAATATCTTTTCCTACTTGATCTAGATTTCAGTAACCATGGCACTGAGATGACTTTTGTGATTTCCAAGGTAATTTGAACTCTGTAACTTGTTTGAAAATGCAAAATGATTCATGAGAAGAAAGGACTGTGGCAAGAGCAAGGAGTATTTCAGTACTACCTGAGTGGATGAAATAGTGGAACTTTTGCCTGGACAGAAGACCTTACTTCCTTCTGCTCGTAGATGGACATGGCCCTGAGTAGATCCTGTTAGTATGTCTAGGAGGTGATACATTGCAAGAAGACAGCACTCAGGTGCAGCATCTTTCTTGTATTGTATTCCACACTGCAATAGATTTTCTCAGAGATGCAGCTCTCTGACCCAACTGCCCTTCACCCAGGCACTTCTACCCAAGATTTATTACTGTATTATTTCATAAAAGTGGGTTTGTTGTTTTAATGTTGATGAACATTTTATGATTCATCCATAGTCAAGTCAAAAGGGCGGTCTGAAATACATTTGTGACTGTAGTTGCTGAATAAGTGTGAGGATCAGTGGTTTTCAGGAGGGCTTTTTCTTCTCTGAAGACACATGCAAGTGCAATGTTCATAGATATTTTACATCAATTTAGTTTACTTTTTAAATAAGGTTAATAGGGACAGAGTTATAAGTTTCTATCGTTAGAAACATGCACCTGCTCCTAATCATCTTCCATTGTGTAGGACATTTCCCAAAACAAACAAACAAAAATCCAACAAAAATGTCCAAAGAGATGAAATCAAAAGTTGAATGTTTTTGTGATCATAGGATTCAAAAGTATAATTGAGTCAGTCATAGAAGGAGGAAATAAATTATGAGTTGCCCAGGTTTGAATATTTCTCTGGTCACTTAAATGGATTCACGTGTGGGATAGCTAGGTTTGGGAAACTTATTTAGACAAAGATGGCAGGTTTGTAACTTTACCATTTTTTTTTAACCTGAAAATAAATGGTGATTAGAAGAGCTTGCTTGTTTTAAAAGTTCACCGTAATTTACAAGTGATATTTGCCTAAAATGAATCAGCACGGTGGAGATGAGGGAGGGAGGGAGGGACTGGGAGGGAATGAGGGATCGGGACACGGCTGGGGTACAGAGTTAATAAAATGTAACTGATAAAAAAAAAATAAAATACAAAAAAAAATAAAAAATAAAAAATAAAAAAACTAAATAAAAAAAACTAAAAAAAAAAAATTCTTTAGTAACATAGAAAATGAACATAAATTTCCAAACCTTAAAACTATTTAAAAAAATGCTTAGACTCTGGCTCAAGACTAATTTCATCTCAAGATGTTTGCAAATTTTAGAAACTCTACAGGGCAATACAAAGCCGAGGTAATTCTGCTATCACACAAGCTATGCATGGGGGAACCATAGCTATTTGTCTGTTTTCATATTGAACACTGTATTCCAGATTCCATGTACATAGACCCAAATAATGTAGCTCAAGGACCCAAGAACTGACAGTATGTCCTATACAGTGTCGCTAATATATCCTCATTTTTGCATGTCATCTCAGAGTCATTTCTCTTTATAGCTGGGACAATCATTTTGTTTTCAGTACCAAACCTGTTCCTTTGACAGCTGGTTACCACTCACCAAATGTTTGGGTGTCCACTGGAAGCCTATACCAACCTGTGGTTAAACCGTCGCACTTTGCCCATGATCTTGCCTTGAACGTCTTCTCTGAGTTGCTAAGTACCGCACTTCCTTCTGGTTTCTTCTCTGAAGAGACAACCATAAAGCTCACCTGATGAAACAACAAATCATTATGAATCAAATTTCAAATACAAGAATTTTAAAGGTGAAATACAGACTCTGAAACATGGGCCAGGGAGAATGGGAGGCTTCATGAATACGTATATTTGTAAAGTATTTAGTAACTGCACAATTTTAATAATGGGTTAAAAGCAACTATGGAGTCCCAAATACATGGAACTAGGGCACTGTGACTTTTTTACTTTTGTGAAGATGTCCTATCTATATCGGCACTTTCACTTATCACTTTATAGATATCTGGTGTAAGAAAACTGTTTTGTATTGAATTGTGTGAGTAGATTAAAACTAAATATCAGAAAACCATGGTAAGCAGAAAAAAAAAAATATATATATATATACTCAGAAACCTCCAAGGGCTTAGAATTGTTATTTTCAAATTTCCAAATATGAACACCTTACTGCAAAATGCAGGCTAGTTTTAAAAGAAAATGTTCCTTGATTCAAAATGGATCAAATAGATTTGGTTAGGACCAGTCAGTAAGGAGAAAAGAAAGAAGTATTTAGTGCAACATTAAATTATGGAGCAAATATTTTCAGAGTTGTGATGAATATAACTTTCCCTTGCCATTATCATTCACTACTGTTTTTCATTCCAAAATCTATATCCAGAACTGTTCAACACAATATTTCCAGAAATCCAATATACTTCTTTTTTTTTTTTATTTTTCTTTTTAGTTACATTTTGTTAACTCTGTGTCCCAGCTGTATCCCGCTCCCTCATTCCCTCCCCAACCCCACACTCCCTCCCTGGTCTCCTCCCTGCCCCTTTCCAAGTCCCCTGATAGGGGAGGACCTTCTCCCCTTTCATCTGACCCTGTTTTATCAGGTATCTTCAGGGCTGGCTGCAAAGTCCTCCTCTGTGGCCTAACAGACTGCTCCTCCCCTGTGGGAGGGTGGTGTCAAACAGCCTGCCCTTGAGATCCTGTTAGAAATAGTCCGTGTTCCCCTTACTTTGGAAAACTACTTGGTTACTGAGCTACCACAGGCCACATCCGAGCAGAAGTTCTAGGTTATATCCATAGATGGTCCTTGGTTGAGTGTCAGTCTCAGAAAAGACCCTGTGCCCAGATATATTTGGTCCTTGTAGAGCTCCTATCCTTTCCATATCATACTAACTTCCCTTCTTTCATATGATTCCCTGCACTCTGCCGAGGGTTTGGTTATGAGTCTTAGTGTCTGCTTTGAAACACTGCTAGGTAGAGTCTTTCAGATGCCTTTTGTGGTAGACTCCTGTCATAAGTTCAATGCACATCCCATTTGTCTTTCTAAATGAGGATTAATCACCTTCGCCTGTGTCCACTTTCTTGATTATCTTCTTTAGGTGTGTAGACTTACTGATTGACAGTAATTAAAATATACACTTTATATAATAAACTCTTCAAGTTAATAAAATCTTCAATGGACTAATGTATAAAGATTGTACATTAATTTTTAAATTCTTCATTCACTCATAGGTGAATATTTCCTTAGACTATAACTAGATTTTTGTGATTGATTTTAATAACATCAAGAGGATTGTATACTACCTTGTCATGTAACTGTGTACTGAAAAGAAATGTTTATTTTACAAAGCCTACCTAAAGGAAATAGAGTACTGAGTGTCAATGGAACCATAATATACACATTCTGTTATATGGAACTCACCTCCATAAATAGAAACAGCAATGCTTAAACCCTCAGGGTTTTTACGGTTGTTTTACCTAATGCTTTCTTTATAAAAATTCCAATCAGGAATGACAAAGTATTGGAAGGTAGAAACTTAGCTTATCCAATGGGAAGAAAGTGTAGATAGTCTTTGTGTCATTCCTTTATTTTAATTTTTATATATTCATCATTTCCTAAAAACCTACTTTTATAGAACGTGTTACTTATGTGGTTATAAATATATTCATTCAATATTTAACACTAAGAAATAAGACCTTATATTTCCTCCAGAATATGAAGTTTGGTAGGACTAATTGGAAGTGGAAGCCGGAATGTTTAGCACTTACCACACTGCCTCTATCCCTACTCCGGAGAACCGTGAGTAGGTCCACTCAATGAAGGTAGGTTTTTTCTGCTGATAGATGTATTTTTTTTCAGAGCCCTGAGTGGGGAGCAGCCTTGCCAGGCCACAAACAAGGACAATGCAGCCAGTCCGGATGAGACCTGATAAGCTAGGGTTATATGGAAGGGGAGGAGGACCTCCCTTATCAGTGGACTTGGAGAGGGGCATAGGAAGAGATAAGGGAGGGAAGGTGTGATTGGGAGGAAATGAGGGAGGGGGCTACAACTCAGATAAAAAATGAATGAACTGTAATTAATATAAAAATTAAAAATTTAATTAAAAAAGAAAAACTAATTGAAGTAAACAAAACAAAAACAAACAAACAAAAACAGACTAGTGCTGCTGTGCACAGTTCCTGTGGCCATGGTACATATGGTAATTTCTGACCTAAGAGAATGAGAAAGAAGTGACAGACAATCACATCATACAGTTGATAATTTCACTCTAAGATAGAGCTTGTTCACGTGATAGCAGGCCAATAAGTTGACCATTCAGAGATCCCTGTTTTAACAGCATATTTTCTTGTTATTCTTACAATTACTAGAAAACTTTAATATATGTTGGACTACCAAGTTGGCTATCTATCTATCTATCTATCTATCTATCTATCTATCTATCTATCTATAAATATAGTACGACATTAAATTATAGAGCATATATTTTCAGAGTTGTGGTGAATATAACTTTCCCTTGCCATTATATAAACATACATATATACTTACATACATACATACATACACACACACATATATATGTGGAAGAGTTACAGATACAATAGTGTTTATGGTATAATACTAAACTCTTCTCAGGAGACATGTTATTAAAGGATCAATAATTTAATTCTCTTGCTCCAATTTCGTTTGTCTCGATTTATGAAGAAGACTTCCTCAACAACTGCTCGTCCTGCACTTGTATTTTAAATAAAAAATGGGTGAAAAGTAGAAGCCTCTGTATACTTTATCTTATTTCTGAAGATAAGTTTTGCTATGAAGTGCACAGCGTATGTCACCACCTATGATGTATAAATGTTAGAAAATCTTCTCTCTCAGTCCTTGTCATAAGCAACTGAATAGGATTAACACAAAGCTTCTTATTTGCTCACATCTCACACACGTAATCTATTTCACCTTCTTGTTCATTACTAATAGCAGAAACCTGCACTCAAACTCATCTCATGAATAAAGCATGAGTGTATTAATGGTAATTGAGGTGTAGGAAGAGGTGAGCATTTGGTCAGATACCCTTATCTAGAATTCTCCAAAGGCAGTCCATTGACATCAACTCACTCAATTCTCAGAAAAGTTCTCTAATACATAGTATTAATAGGACCATAAAGTACTGATGGTCACCTGGACTACAAATGATCGAATGTAGAGTGAAAACAAAACATGAGCAGTTTGGCATTACCTAGATAATTGTTAATGACATCAATACTATTTGAGAAAAATATTGTAATTTTGTGATAGAATATGATCATTTCTATGTTGTGCAAATGAGATAAAATGTCTTCCATGTTTTTATTCATAACGAACCAATACTGTAGTTCACAACCTTCATTCAGCCACCACATGTACCAACACTGCTTTATTTCATTTCTATTAATGAGATGTTATTCATGATTGTTTAGTCAGAAGACTTTCTGAAGGTGACGTCAATGTTTAACAAGCCTGAGAAGCGCCTCTGAAGCACATGCAGCTGTAGTTGCTGCTCTTCCAGATGCCCCTGATGGTGTACTGTCAAGAACAAAAGAGTTGGAGAAAAGAATTCTAAAGCTTCTGGAAGGATTAAGACCATATTGAGCACAGTAAGCCTTCTCACTCTTCACATTCCTTTGACTATCTTCTGCACAAAAGAGGGCATTTGTTTAATGACAAGTGAATTTTTCAATAGTTTATTTCTGAGATTGAAATATATACATGTTACATGTCCAATTCAGTCACAGCCTTGCCAGTGAGGAGCTCCTGATTGTACATCTTACCTTCTTCAGGTTCTTTCCTGAAAATCACACACAATCACACACACACAGACACACACTTAACACACAGAGACACACACACACACACACACACACACACACACACACCAGTACTTTCAATAGAAAATAGGTACTCCTCATAAGAACTCAGAAAGTAGATTCCATAAGTGGGATGATCTAATGAAGCTTCTCAGTTTCAGGAACTGCTGAAGCTATTTTGAGAAGTTTGCCTCCTGTCCTAAGAGGCATCATGTAGTGTTTCATCTCTCAAGAGAACATCCTGTTCTTTATATATTCTATTGTTTCACTTAGCTTTACATTTCATTTCTTAAGAAATTTTTCCCCAAGATGGAAGTTTTAACAAATTCCATAATTACACATACTTTCACACACAAGTACTTGCAATCAAATATCTAAGATTAAAAACCATTCGTATCTCCAAGACTTAAAACGTAAACGAATGTTGGATTTTATCAAATGCTTTTTTTTTCAGCATCTAAGGAGATTTTCATGTGGTTTTTATCTTTCAGTGTGTTTATATGGTAGATTGCATAGATGGATTTCCGTATATTGAATCACCCCTGCATACCTGGGTTGAAGCCTACTTGGTCATAGTGGATGATATCTTCGATGTGTTCTTGGATTCTGTTTGCAGGTATTTTGTTGAGTATTTTTGCATCAATGTTCATAAGGGAGATTGGCTTGAACTTGTATTTCTTTGTTAGTTCTTTGTGAGGTTTAGGTATCAAGGTAACTGTGGCTACATAGAATGAGTTCGGTAATGTTCATTCTGTTTCTATTTTGTGGAATAGTTTGAAGGGTATTGGTGTTAGCTCTTCTTTGAAGGTCTGTAGAATTCTGCACTGAAACCATCTGGCTCTGTGCTTTTTTTGGATGGGAGACTTTTGATGACTATTTCTATTTCCTTAGGCTTTATAGGATTTTTTAAATATATTTACCTGGTCTTGATTCAGCTTTAGTAACTGGAATCAATCAAGAAAATTGTCTATTTCATTTAGATTTTCAATTTTGTGGCATATAGGCTTTTGAAGTAAGTCCTAATGATTCTTTGGATTTCCTCAGTGTCTGTTGTTATGTCCCCCTTTTCATTTCTGGTTTTGATGATTTGGATAGTGTCTCTCTGCCTTTTAGTTAGCTTGGCTAAGGGTTTGTCGATCTTGTTGATTTTCTCAAAGAACCAGCTCTTAGTTCCATTGATTCTTTGAATTGTTTTATTTGTTTCTATTTTATTTATTTCAGCCACGAGTTTGATTATTTCCAGCTGAGTAACTCTTTGATATGTTTGCCTCTTTTTTCCCCCCCTAGGGCTTTCAGGTGGGCCTTTAAGTTGTTTGAATAAGATTTTTCGAATTTCTTCTTGAAGGTACTCAGTGCTATAAACTATCCTCTTAGCACTGCTTTCATTGTGTCCCATTAGTTTGAGTATGTTGTGCATTTATTTTCATTAAAGTCTAGGAAGACTTGAATTTCTTTCTTTTTTCCTACCCTGACCCAGCCGTTATTTAATAGTGTTTTGTTCAGTTTCAATGTGTGTGTAGTCTTTTTGTTATTTCTGTTGTTGTTGAGGTCCAGCTTCTTTCCATGGTGGCAGATAGGATACAAGGGATTATTTTAGAAGCACAACTACACATATAGTTTATACTCACTTAAAGTGGACATTAGACCTATAATATGTATAAACATACTAAAATCTGTACACCTAAAGAAGCTAAGCAAGAAGGAGTACTCTGGGTAAGATGATCAATCCTCATTCAGAAAGGTAAATGGGATGTACATCAGCAGAGGGAGAAAAACATGGAACTGGACAGGAGCCTATTTTAGAGGGCCTCTGAAAGACTCTATCCTGCAGGGTATCAAAGCAGAGTCTAAGACTCATAGCCAAACTTTGGGCAGAGTGCAGGGAATCTTAGGAAAGAAGGGGGAGATAGAAAGACCTGGAGGGAACAGGAGCTCCACAAGGAGAGAAAAAAAAAATCTGGGCACAGAGATCTTTTCTGAGACTGAAACTCCAACCAAGGAACATTCATGGAGATACCCTAGAACTCCTGCACAGATATAGTCTGTGGCAGCTTATTCTCCAAATAAGTTCCTAGTAATGGGAACAGAGACTGTCTCTGATACGAACTCACAGGCTGGCTCTTTGATCACCTTCTCCAGAGGTGAAGGTTGTGCAGCCTTACCAGGGCACAGAGGAAGACAATGCAGCCAGTCCTGATGAGACCTGATAGTCTCGGGTCAGATTGAAAAGGAGGAGGACATCCCCTATCAGTGGACAGGAGGAGGGGCATGTGAGGAGAAGAGGGAGAGAGGGTGGGGTTGGGAGGGGTTGAGATAGAAAATAAATAAAGCATAATTAATTAAAAATAATTAATTAAAAATAATTAATAATAGATTTTATACCCCTCAAGAAACCAAAACCATTCATATCACTTAACTGCACTGCCAAAACTGTATCCAATTTCAGACATGAAAAGGAAATTATCTATTCTATTTTTTAAATGTCCATTCCAGTTAGTATAGTGGTTGTATAATTTTAATTTAAAGTTATAAATTTGCCTATATTGAGACAAAAAATTTAGGTATTTCTTAACGTTCCTTTTGCTAATAGAGGATGACACAATTTTCCTAGGTCTTGTCAAGTCCAGGTGTTCTGACTCTCAGTCACATTCACTGAAGCAGTTTCATAATTTCATAGCAAACTTGAAACAATAGGCAAAGCTTCCATAATTTTCATTGTTGGAAAATTTCAGGTGTAATTTTAATGTTTTAATCAAAGCTGCCCTAAGTCATCTCCTCCAATGGCTTTTCTATCCCACCTATGTCTTTACTCCCATATGTATGTGTCATGTTAGTAGTCATAAGTGTTCAGTGAAGGCTGTTGGTATGTGAATCTTCTACTGAAGCACTGAAAGCATAGCAGGGGCTGCACCATTGAGGAAAATAAAAATACTCAATTCCCAATGATGCCTTAATTAAGTTTACTTTCCATGGTTCTGACTTTATCCATCTTAGATTTTTTTCTTTTATTATTATTATTATTATTATTATTATTATTATTATTATTATTATTATTAATTACATTTTATTCATTTTGTATCCCCCCATAAGCCCCTCCCTCCTCCCCTCCCGACCCCACCCTACATCCCCTTTCTTCATGCATGCTCCTCCCCACATCCACTGATAGGAGAGGTCCTCCTCTCCTTCCTTCTGATCTTAGTCTATCAGATCACATCAGGAATGGCTGCATTGTCTTCTTCTGTGGCCTGGTAAGGCTACTCCCCCCTCAGGGGGAGGTGATCAAAGAGCAGGCCAATCAGTTCATGTCAGAGGCAGTCCCTCTTCCCATCACTATGTAAGCCACTTGGACACTAAACTACCATGGGCTACATCTGTGCAGGGGTTCTAGGTTATCTCAATGAATAGTCCTTGGTTGGAGTATGAGTCTTTGGAAAGTTCCCTGTGTTCAAATTTTCTTATTCTGTTGCTCTCCTTGTAGAGTTCCTGTCCTCTCCAGCTCTTGCTATTTCTCACTTCTTACATAAAATTCTATTCACCCTGCCTGCCAGTTGGCCATCAGGCTCAGCATCTGTTTTGATAGTCTGCAGGGCAGAGGCTTTCAGAGGCCCTCTGTGGCATGTTCCTAGGTTGTTTCCTGTTTTCTTCTTCTGACTTTCAGAGGCCCTCTGTAGCAGGTTCCTAGGTTGTTTCCTGTTTTCTTCTTCTTCTGATGTCCATCCTCTTTGCTTTTCAGAACGGGGATTGAGCATTTTAGTTAGGGTCCTCTCTTTTGCTTAGTTTGTTTAGATGTACCAGTTTTAGTGGGTTTATCCTATGTTGTATGTTTGTATGAGTGAGTATATACCGTGTGTGTCTTTTTGATTCTGGGACAACTCACTCAGGATGATCCTTTTCAGGTCCCACCATTTACCTGCAAATTTCATGATTTCCTTATTTTTCATTGTTGAGTAATACTCCATTGTATAGATATATCACAATTTCTGCATCCATTCTTCAGTTGAGGGGCATCTGGGCTGTTTCCAGCTTCTGGCTATTACAAATAAAGCAGCTACAAACATGGTTGAACAAATGTCCTTTTTGTGTACTTGAGCCTCTTTTGGATATATGCCTAGGAGTGGTATGGCTGGATCTTGAGGAAACTTTATTCTTAGTTGTCTGAGAAAGCTTCAGATTGATTTCCAAAGTGGTTGTAGAAGTTTACATTCCCACCAGCAATGGAGGAGGGTTCCATTTCTCCACAACCTCTCCAGCATGTGTTGTCACTTTAGTTTTTCATCTTGGCCATTCTGATGGGTGTAAGGTGAAATCTCAGGGTTGTTTTGATTTGCATTTCCCTAATGGTTAATGAGGTTGAGCATTTCTTTAAATGCTTCTCTGCCATTCGATATTCCTCTACAGAGAGTTCTCTGTTTAGCTCTGTTCCCCATTTTTTAAGTGCATTACTTGGTTTGCTGCTTTTCAGCTTGTTTAGTTCTTTATATATACTGGATATGAGTCCTCTGTCAGATAAAGGGTTGGTGAAGATTCTTTCCCAATCTGTAGGCAGTCGCTTTGTTTTGATGACAATATCCTTTAATTTACACAAGCTTTTCAGTTTCAGGAGGTCCCATTTATTGATTGATGCTCTCAGAGCCTGTGCTGTTGGTGTTCTGTTCAGGAAGTTGTCTCCTGTGCCAATGAGTTCTAGGCTGTTCCCACTGCTGGTGGGAATGTAATCTGATACAACAACTCTGGAAATCTATCTGGTGCTTTCTAAGACAATTAGGAATAGTGCTTCCTCAAGACCCAGCTATACCACTGCTAGGTATATACCCAAAGTTTGCTCAAGTACACAAAAGGAATATTTGCTCAACCATGTTTATAGCAGCATTATTTGTAATAGCCAAAACCTGGAAACAACCCAGATGTCCATCAACAGAGGAATGGGTACAGAAATTGTGGTATTTTTACACAATGGAATACTATTCAGCAATCAAAAAGGAGGAAATCATGAAATTTGCAGGCAAATTGTGGGATCTAGAAAAGATCATCCTGAGTGAAATATCCCAGAAGGAGAAAGACAAACATGGTATATACTCACTTATATAGACCTATAAGATATGATAAACATAATGAAATCTATACACCTAAAAAAGATAATCAAGAGAACTGACATGGGGTAAGATTATCAATCCTCATTTAGAAAGACAGATGGAATGCTCATTGAACATATGACAGGAGTCTACTGAGCACATTTGAAAGACTCTAACTAGCAGTGTTTTCAAAGCAAAGACTCATGACCAAACCTTTGGCAGAGTACAGGGAATCATAAGAAAGAAGGGGAGTTATTCTGATGAGGAAAGGATAGGAGCTCCACAAGGACCAAATATATCTGGACACAGGGTCTTTTCTGAGACTGACATGCAACCAAGGACCATGTATGAATGTAATCTAGAACCTCTGGTCAGATGTAGCCTGTGGTAGCTCAGTAACCAATTGGCTTCCCATAGTGAGGGGAACAAGGACTATTTCTCACAGGAACTCAATGACTGGCTCTTTGGCTTCCCCACCCCCAAGGGAGGAGCAGTCCTGTTAGGCCACAGAGGAGGGCTTTGCAGCCAGTCCTGAAGATACCTGATAAAACAGGATCAGATGAATGGGGAGGAGGTCCCCCCCATCAGTGGACTTGGAAAGGAGCACGGTGGAGATGAGGGAGGGAGGGAGGGACTGGGAGGGAATGAGCTATCGGGACATGGCTGGGATACAGAGTTAATAAAATGTAACTGATAAGAAATAAATAAAATTTAAAAAAATCTGAATAATCCTCAGTCACTTATATACTATACATTTATTTGATCACATATATATATATACATATATTTCTATGAACACATATAAATATGTATTCTAGAAATAGAAGTTCTCATATGAGGGTTGAGATATGATCTAATTTCTTACAATAACTGTAAAAGCATAGTTGATACTGCCTTAACAGGGTAAGTGTAGCATATTGGGATCTACAGTATTGACAGTCATAGGTTTTTCATCTAGCTAATGGAACCAGGGATGATTTTTTTTTGCATATTCAAAATGTCTCAAAAGATAGCTACCTAACCAATAGCCCAGTATAGGCATGGAAAACAGGTCCTGAAGTCTGGAAACCTGGAGTACACTTACAAAACTTGACAGAGCTCAAGTAGCTGCAATCTTAATTGGTCTAAGATTATTCTGGACAGCTTACTTGTCCTTCTCTGCCTGTTTTTCTTTTTGTAAGCAGATAAGCTCATGTCTGCTTCTTCCAGTTATCAGATGGCCTCTGCTTCTTCCAGGCAGCACAGTACGACAGAGTGTGTGTACGTGTCTCTCAGCATCTAGCATCTTCATAGGTTAGGCATGTGTTGGGTTAAAAAGACCTTATGAATCTTATAGAAGAAGGAGATGGAAAGACCTGGAGGGGACAGGAGCTCCACAAGGAGACCAACAGAGCCAAATATCTGGGCTCAGGGGGCCTGCAGAGACTGATGAATCAACCAAGGAGCATGCATGGAGAGGACCTTGACGCCCTGCTCAGATGTAGCCCATGGGCAGTTCAGTTTCCAGATGGTATCCTAGTAAGTGGAAAAGAGTCAGTCTTTGACATGAACTCTGTAGCCTTTTCTTTGATCATCTCCCCATGTGAAGTGGCCTAACTAGCCCACAGAGAAAGATGATCCAGACAGTCCTGATGAGACCTGATAGGTTAAGGTCAGATAGAAGGGGAGGAGGACCTCCCCTATCAGTGGACTAGAGGTGGGACATGGGAGAAGGAAGAGGGTTGGACCAAGAGAAGAAAAGGGAGGGGGCTACAGCCAGGATACAAAGTGAATAAACTATAATAAAAAATAAAACATTAATTTGTACTTTAGAAAATAATAAAAATATTTTCAAAAAAAAGACCTGATTAATTTAGTCTTTATGAATATAACCAGGATGTTTTTTGTTTTGTTTTGCATAATGAGCTTTCCAACATGCTGGAATGTTTGCCTCCTTGTAGAACTCTTGTTTTTCATCTTTTAATACCTCCTATCCTTTTAATACCTGCCATCCATAAAAGCTTCATTCCAAGACAAACAGTTTAACCTCAGAGGAAACAAAGGGCTCATCTCAGATGTGTCTATAAGATTATAGCACTGAAAATGAGAAGGCAAGGATGAAATCAAACCCAACCACAGGAAGGCCAGAAATGATATTTAGAATCAGAGGAGCCAGTTCCCAGCCCCATTATAGAAAATTGAGCTTTTCTGTCTCGTGGCTAATCTCTCCTTCAGCAAATGGTTCAATAGATTATGGAATGTACATATTCTACAAATTGTCACAAAGAAAACAAAATAAATCAGGAAAATACCTAAACCATTTTCTACAACTCTCCTAATCATGAAATTCACCAACCAGAGTGTTTGTTTGCTTCCTTGTTTTGTTTTGGTGATTGTTTGTTTGTTTTTATATTGAACACAAGCAGGCCATGGTCTAGGTCTTTTGACAAACTGCTTCTGTATGATCACGTGGGTATGAATTTGATTTCTAAATCCGAAATGTAGACAGGTGTCCTGCGTGTTGACACTTACCTGAAGCCTAGCCCTGATATGACAGCTGTAGGCAGTTCCGGGGGCCACACCATGGCCACTTTAATTTACAATATTCAGGCCTTTATAACAACTTTTAAAATCAAAGTTAAAAAATCTTTAAAATTATAAGAAGTTTGAACTCTTGACCCTATGCATTCACACTAGTTTTAAAAATATTAAGAAAAGGACCTTGAAAAACTGAGATAATATCAAAATCAAAGGATCCCCAATTTTTTTCATCTGTCCATCCAATATGCTTTCATGTAACTGAGAGAGCCTCAGACTCAAATCACAGCACGAGGGAAAAATCCAATAGCTAGAATTTCCTGTATTTCAACCACAGAGACCCGTTTGCTCTGAGATTTTTTTAATGGATGCTTTTGAATAAAATGACTCATGAGCAGGCAAGTGTATCCACAAGCCCACAAAATGTGTATTTATTGTTTCCATAAAAACATAGAAATATTTACAAGTAGAAGAAAATGAATTTCATTGTTTCTTTTACCTAATAATTTAAACAGAGGAGAGAGAAGTGAAATTTATTCTACACTATCCTGAAGGCATTCTGTAGTTTATGAATTGAACAAGATTGATCATATCCAGGCAGAACTATGAATTGGCCCATCTTTCCCTTTCATATAGATTAAGAGATGTGGGTGGGACCCAGGTTGACCTGTTGGCTACTGTAGACACATGTTATTGGTTGTAGGAAATACACATTCCTGTATTTGCACACTTCTTTCCTTATTTAAGGAAAGGAATGGAAATTTCTTGGCTCATGGTGTAAGTCAGCTATGGACAGCAAATGCTACATAGCAGAGAAAAATGTTAATTTTTTTCCAATGAAATGGTAATAATCTAGATGAGGGAGGGAGGGTGGGATTGGGAGGGAATGAGGTAGCAGGATACAGCTGGGAAACAGAGTTAACAAAATGTAACTGATAATAAAAAGAAAAAAAAAAGAGATGGTAATAATCTGTTGGGCAAAAAGTGGTAAGTACTGTGTTTAGAATGTATTTCCCCCTTACAGAGCTAAGTCACAAAGCAATGTTTAAAGGAAAGCATTTTAGCCTTTCTGAATATGAATACAGTCAAGATGGAGAGAAAAAAAAAAAGGAAAAGGTTGATCAAGGGAGTCACTGTATGCAAATGGTAAAATATTTCTGTTGGAATTCAGCAGGCCATAAAGATTCAAAATTATCTCTGCATCACAGCGCATTGTGCACTTTTCCCCTTGAAATAAGGACACTGAAGGTGAATGAGATATGTGTCCCTGTGATTTGCGTCATATCTAGGGTTATTTGCTTGAAGGTGAACAGTAAGTAGGGCTTGTATCACTCTGAGAAACAGAACTATGTCAGAGTTAAAAGTGCTGTGTCTTCTTTAGGCCGATTGAGCTAAACATTTAGACAATTAAAAATCATATTAACAAACCATGCAGTGCCCTACAGAACCCTTAAGATAGCTAGAAAGGCAATGAGCATAGCTAAAAGCAATGGGCTATTGTTTTACTTACTTTCTTTTATTCATTTGTGCAGCACAACTGAATCCATCCAGTGAACATCATGGCAGATGTCAGCATAAGGAAAGAGTCTCAGACAGAATGAGGTAGTATATAGATATCTAATTAATCAGAATCATGTCTCTCACACATGCTGATCTATTCTATTTGAACACTTAATCCTAGTTGCGTCTTGAGACTTCTTTTTATCCTGTTAAAACTTCCTACAGTTTTTCTTGTTTCTTCTATAGATTATCAAGCTCACTGACAATTTCTACTCTTTGAAACTGTCTAGCCTGAAAATTTTCTATCCATATAATGCTTCTTCTACATGACTTATTTAGTTGAAAACCTTCAGGAAAAAGAAATAGAAATTAATGGATTAGAAGAAGGTACCCTCCATACGTGAAAATCACAATTTCTGGCTATTCAAAATTAATGGAATAGTATCTCAGTATAGGAGTTAAATTTCATTCTTATGAGTATTTGAAAACTTTCACATGGAAGGATCAAACTCTGGACAAACTTTTGTTTGTGTACTAGATTTAAATGGATAGATTTTTTTGTTTGTTTGTTTATGAGACTGCACTTCTTGACTTAACAGTCAAAATATTTACCTTTCTAAATAGTTCAAATGGCCATGGCAAGGAATGGTTTACTTGGTGTCAATAAGTACTGTGCAGCCTATAGAGGACTGTTATCAATGGATGTTATTACTCAACTACCTGGTAAACTGATCAACCTGATGGAAATGTATATATACTTTTGGGGTTTTTTTGTTTGTTTGTTGTTTTTCAGTTGTGATTCTTTCTTTTTTAATTAAATTTTTATTATTTTTAATATTAGTTACAGTTTATTAACTTTGTATTCCAGCTGTATCCTGCTCCCTCTTTCCCTCCCAATCCTACCCTCCCTCCCTCATCTTCTCCCTACTCCTTTCCAAGTCCACTGATGGGGGAGGTCTTCCTCCCTTTTCATCTGACCCTAGCTTATCAGGTATCTTCAGGGCTGGCTGCAAAGTCCTCCTCTGTGGCCTAGCAGAGCTGCTCCTCCCTCAGGTGGGGGAGGAGGTCAAATAGACAGCCATTGAGTTCATATTAGAAATAGTCCCTGTTCCCCTTACTAGGGAGCCCACTTGGATATTGAGCTAGCATGGGCTACATCTGAGCAGGGGTTCTAGGTTATATCCTTACATGGTCCTTGGTTGTAGATACAGTCTCAGAAAAGACCCCTGTGCCCAGATTTATTGTGGTCCAGATCATTCTAAGTACAAGTAGATCAAAGATCTCAACATAAAACCAGATACACTACATCAGTTAGAAGAAAAAGTAGGGAAGAGCCCTGAACTCTTTGGCACAGGAGACAACTTCCTGAACAGAACACCAACAGCACAGGCTCTAAGAGCAACAATCAATAAATGGGACCTCATGAAACTGAAAAGCTTCTGTAAAGCAAAAGACAGTGTTGTCAAAACAAAATGACAGCCTACAGACTGGGAAAGGATCTTCACCAACCCTACATCTGACAAAGGGCTCATATCCAGAATATATAACAAACTAAAGAAGTTAAAAAGCAATAAATCAAGTAATCCAATTAAAAAATGGGGTACGGAGCTAAACAGAGAATTCTCTGTAGAGGAATATAGAATGACAGAGAAACACTTACAGAAAGAGATGCTCATTGTCCTTAACCATCAGAGAGATGCAAATCAAAACAACCCTGAGATTCCACCTTACACCCATCAGAATGAGTAAGATCAAAAACTCAAGTGACAACACATGCTGGAGAGGTTGTGGAGAAAGGAGAACCCTCCTCCATGGCTGGTGGGAATGTGAGTTTGTACAACCACTCTTGAAAGCAATCTGGCGCTTTCTCAAACAACTAGGAATAGCGCTTCCTCAAGATCCAGCTATACCACTCCTAGGCACATATATATCCAAAAGATGCTCAAGTACATAACAAGGACATTTGTTAAACCATGTT
This sequence comes from Psammomys obesus, assembly GCF_907164565.1. Taxonomy (NCBI): domain Eukaryota; kingdom Metazoa; phylum Chordata; class Mammalia; order Rodentia; family Muridae; genus Psammomys; species Psammomys obesus. Next base: position 235,934 of record NW_026594462.1, read on the forward strand.
TGTAGCAGCTTTATTTGTAATACCCAGAACCTGGAAACAACCCAGATGCCCATCAACGAGGTAATGAATACTTTTATTAATGTTGCAATGAGTTATGGTTACAAGAAATAATTTTCTAAAATGATGTAAAGCTAACCATCCTGGAGGCAATCTACAAGGTACCTTGTAAAATGTCGCAAAAACATGTTTCATGCTCACCATCTCTGCTTGTACCATCAGCTTTTGTAAAGTATATATCATATGGCTATCAAAGTGCTTTTTAAACATCTGTTCTTCTGCCTGCTTAATGCTGACGCAGTATCTACTTTGTGAAAAGAAGCTTTTAGTAAAGTTTGCTAGTTACAGTCAGAAATCCACATTTTCATTAAACACTGAGAATAATGGGCTGTTGCCGTGATATGCCAGCCCAAAGCTAAAAAAGAACTACAGAGGGCTTTTGTTACCACCTGAGACACCTAGGGGAGTTAACAGTTGACAGGAACAGGACAGAAAGGATATAGAACTCTGATCTAGAGAAAAGGGATAAGGAAATGTATTTTCTTCCTTGACATGTTACTGAGTCACTATGGAACTGAGATGGCCTTTGTGATTTTCAAAATAATTTGAACCCTGAACACTGCTGTAAAATGCAGAACAGATATGTCAGACGTAACTGTGGCAAGAGTAAGGCATATTTTTATACTTACTGAGTGGATGGAATCATGAAACCTTTACCATGACAAAAGGCATTACTTCCTTCTGCCTGATGACCTGCATGACCTTGGGAAGAATCTGTTAGTATATATGGGAGGCAGTAAGTAGAAGGAAGATAACACTCAGGTGTAGCAGCCTTCTGGTGTAGTCCACACTTCAGAAGGACTTCTCCAAGATGCAGCTCTCCTTGACTCAACCATGCTTCAGTAAGTAACATTTTATCCATACTGCGCTTTAATAATATGTTATTTCATGGTGATAGTTTGGATGGAAAAGATTCTTTGTTCTTATTGATCGGCACTGTAGTATTTGGAAAACTATTGCTTTCTGTGACTCACCAAGATACAAGACAACATTGAGCTGAGAATTAGTACTTTGTCAGGAGTTGCTGAATCAATCTTGAGGCCAATGGTTCCCTAAGGAAATTCCCCTGAAAAAGTTGACATAGGAGAAAGAATGGAACGTTGTTACAGGTTTCTAATGCATGAATACTTGTAACCATCTTTCAGGCACAGGACATCATGCAGGACAAAAATCAAGACAATAAAAAATGACCTTGTTAATGGAACTGAGAAGTTGAACTTTATTGAGAACATAGGATTCAATAGTTTATTTATGTCAGTCACAGAAACCACAAGTGATATTATGGGGCATGAGGACTTGAATAATTCTTTGCTCACATAAATGCACCTGAGGAAGAGCTAAGTTCTGGAATCTTAGGTAGACACTGACAGTAGAGTTGTGACTTTACCAATTTGATGTAGGGAATAAATAACAAAAAGAAAAGAAGGCCTATTTTAACAAGTCAGCTTAAGTTTCAACTGACATTTGCAAGAAATATTAATTAATGAACTAATTAATGTTTACTTAATGTAGTAAAAATAAACATAATTCCCAATTCTATAAAATACACAAAGTGGCTTGAGGACTGTCTCAGGATTAATCTTAGCTAAAGATGTTTATAAATTTAGATGCTTTGCTAAGGCAAAGCCAAGCTGAAGAAATTCTCAATCTATGGAAGGGAGAGATAGCACTAGTCACCTATGTTCTCTCACTGAACAAAATTATTAAAATGCTGTATCTACAGAACAACTATTGTAGCACAGGAAACTTAGGACAAACAGTGTGTTCTACACAGTCTCACTAATGAAACTTCATTTGAATTAGGTCATTTCAGTGTCATTTCTCTTTATAGCTGGGACATTCCTTCTGCTGGCAGTGTCAAACGTGCTCCTTTGGGAGCCTGTGACTTCCTCACCAAAATACGGGGTGTCCACTGGAAGCCTCTACGAGCGTGTGGTTGGATGGTCACACTCCACCCATGACCTTGCTTCGAAAGCATTCATTGAGTTTGTAAGTACCTATGTCCCAACACTGTTTCTCTTGCCCCTACCTCCCGCCTCCTCCAGCTGCTCCCTATCCAGTCCTCTTCCACCTTCCTTCAGAAAAGAGCAGGGATAGCAAACAACATGGCATATCAAGTTGCAGTAATATTAAGGCTGGACAGGGCAGCTCAATAGGAGGACATGTCCCAAAAGCAAACAAAGGCAACATAAATAGTCCTTATACCTTCTGTTAGGAATCCCACAACACCAAGCTACACAACTATGACATATATACAGAGGCCCTGCAAGCTCCCTGATTGTCCATCTGTATTACTGAGTTCCTGTGAGTCCAGATTTGTTGATTCTTTGGAGTTTCTTGTGGTGTCCTAGAAATGGTTTCCATTCTGAAAGAGCAATCATCAAACTCTACTCAAAAGCAGAACCCATCATGAAACAAATTTCAAATGCAATGATTTCATCAGTGAAAAGTAGACACTGTAACATATAGCAAGGACATTGGGAAGTCTCATGAAAAAATAGATATGTAAAGAAAGAAGTAGATGCTCAATTTTTATTAATGAACTTTTTCAAAGCAGCATTTTTCATATGAAGTCCAAAAGGTATTGATTGGGTGCACTGTGAAATCCTGTCTTTTGTGAAGGGGTTCTGTCTATATGGCCAATTTGACTTACCACTATGGAGACTTTGCACCCGTTTTAGAGGAATTACCTTGCAATTAATTGTATGAATAGAGTAAAACTAAACGATGGAAAACAATGTTAAGAGAAAAGCTGCCCAGAAACACACAAATGATGAGGATTGAATTGTTTTTAATTTCTCAGGAAGGAGGAGTTTCTTTTTTTTTTTCTCTCTATTCTTTTAAGTATACTTGATTGGGTTAGGACCAATCAATAAGGGAAAACAACAAACAAACAAAACTTCAGTGCGAAATTGAAAATACGGAGCATAAATCTTTAGACTTACATTGAATAAATATTTCCCTTGCCATTCTTACCCACCAGTGTTTCTTTTGTTACATATTCTACATTGAAAAATCTTTTCTCTGTACATTATTTCTAGAAATCCACTACACTTCTACAAATTTACTGCTTGCCAGCATTAAAAATATGCATTTTAAATAACACATTTCTTCAGGAAATACAACCTTCTATTGACTAATGTTTAACTACTAAATAATTATTTTAAACCCTTCAAGAAGAGGGACGGAGGAAGGGCGGTATTGGGAGGGGGCTACAGTTTGGATACAAACTGAATACACTGTAATAAATTTAAAAATTAAATTAAAATAAAATAACATAAAACCTTCCTTCATTCATTGGTAAATATTTCTTTAGAACACACCTAGATTTTTAATGATTTCTTTTAATACCATCAATAGGACTGTGTACTTAAGAGTAATTATTTAATTTTACAGTGCCTATTTAAAGGAAATAGATAACTGTGTGCCAAGTGGACGAGATATTTTTAACTATGAGAGAAAAAAATGGGCATTATATCATAGCATTAACCTGAAACTTAAAAGCAGCTGTACTTAAACCCTCAATTTAAAAAATATATTTATTTTAGTGCTTCACTTCTAAACAATACCATTTAGAAAGGAGAAAGCAAGAGTATAGGGAAGAAAGGAAGAGCATTGCAAGGTAGAAATTTTTATTGTTTTTACAATGGGCAGAAAATGTAAGTAGACAGTCTTTACTTCATTCCTTGTTTAAATTGCTGTATATTTATCATTTGCTGAAAGAATTTACATTTACAAATTTCATTACTGATGTGGTCATAAATGTATTTATTCAATAGTTATCCCCAGTAAATGAGAAGTTTCCATTTTTTCCAGGATATGAAGTATGGTAGAACTTTGAACCAGTACCTGATGTTTAGCCCTTGCCACACTGCCTCAATCCCTACTCCAGAAAACAGTGAGCAAGTCCACCAGACAAAAGTAAGTTTCCCTCACGGCTTTCACAAAAACTGCTGAAGTAACACCGAGCATACTTGTTCTGTGTTAGCTCTCTGCCGCCACAGCAGGTATGGTGATCTCAGATACAGGAAAAGGGAAGAAGAAGAAACAGACAATCATGTTTTCTGGGTTGATAATTTCACACTAAGACAAAGGATTGCTTCATATTACTGTAGACTACTAAATTGACCATTCGGAGCTCCAGGTTTTAGCAGTAAATTTCCTGGGAGATCATCATTAATATATTCTGGGATGCTTTAATGTGACTTGGATATTCCTGGTTAAATATACATTTATGTGAGGAAGAGTTGCAGATACAGTAGTGTTTATGGAAGAATACTAAACTCCCTTCTGGAAGCATACTACTAAATAATTAACGATTCTTTTTTACATGAAAGACAGGGACGTACTTTTGTTTCTTCATTATTTATGAGAACCTCCATAGCAACTTAGTCTTCTCTTGTAAATCAAGTGAAAATAAACTGAAAAAATAGTTTCCTTTACATAAAATACATTACTCTTGATGATAACTCTTGTGATATGAATAGGATTGCGTATCTTGGCACCTATCATATATAACTGTTGTAACATCTTCTTTCTCAGTCTCTGATATAAACAACTGAGTATGATTAACCCTAAAGGTCTTATGTGTGCAAATCTCACACATATAATATATTTCCCCTTCCTGTTCATTCATAATACCAGAAACCTACCCACAAACTCTTCTCATGAATAAATCATGAGTATAATAATGAAAATTAAATGAAAAAGATGTGTAGGAAGAGGTGAGCATTTGCTCAGATCTACTTATCTAGAATCCTCAAGAAGCAGTCCATTGACATTGATGCATTTAATCCTTAAAACAGTTCTCTTTAAACATGTCATTGATAGGACCATAAAGAACTGAGGTTTCAAAAGCTTATATAGACATTGAATTACATGACTACTAAGTAGAATAAGAAACTGAAATTCATTCAACTTAATACTTCAATCCTAATCCCTAAATTGCAAAGTTTGAGGCAACGGATTTTGCTATTACCATTTGGCCAGCATTTTTTATTCACATGATTTACATGTATCCTGTAAAATTTCCATCAGATTCCCTTAGTACTTCATTTTTTATTTTATTACCAGGACAGTAGTTAACAGACATGGAAGCAAAAGTTTTCAATCAGATGTGGTAATAATATATTTTCTGGTAATGGGCACAAACTTATATGGTCAAAATCGCATGTTGGATTTAAAAAGGCAACACTGATTTATTTTTCTTCAGAACCTGACCAAAAAGTGGACTTCTATGCTAGAGTCAAGGGGAAGAAGTCCATCATGATTCTAAATGTCTTATTTTTTTCATTGTACTTCTATTTTAATATTATATAATAATACAGAGAGCAGAAGTGTATATGTGAATGAGCAATAGGACCATTAGTGTGAAAATAATTTAGGCCTCTAATCTCTGACAGTATTGACATCTACTTTACCTCAATAAAATCTCATAGGTACATATAATGCTCAATCACAACTTGGTTACTCATAGACAAGAAAACCATTCAAGTGTGACAATCACACGGACTAAAGACAGTAACAATGTACAGTGAAAACAAAATATGATTAGTTTGATATTCTAAAAAAATACATTGTTAAGCATAACTACTTTTACTTGAGCAAATTGTAATCCTGTGACAGAATATTATTTCTGTGTTGTGTGCTACAAGTGTTTTCTATATTCCCATTCATAACGAATCAATACTGTAGCTCGCAAACCCTCATTCAGCCACCGCATATATCAACTTAGTTGTATATCACTTATATTGGTGTTTAGTTAATATAAGATGTTCTTCGTGATTGTTTAGTCAGAAGACCTTCTGAAAGCCGCTATCAGTGTCCTACTAGCCTGGGAAGAGCCTCTGAAGCTCATGGTGTCTGCAGTGGCTGCTCTTCCAGGTGTGTCTGATACTCTGCTGTCAAGGACAAAAGACTTGGAAGAAAGAATTCTAGGACTGCAGGAGGGACTGTCCACCATACTCAGCAGGGTAAGCCCAGTCAGTCTTCACATTTCTTTCCCCATCTCCTGCATGAATGAGGCAATTTGTTTAATGAGAAGTGAATTTTTCAATACTTCATTTCTGATGTTGAAACATATATATATATATATAGATAGATAGATATAGATATAGATATAGATATAGATATAGATATAGATATAGATATAGATATAGATATAGATATAGATATATGTATATTCACATATCCGATTCATTCATAGCCTTGCCAGCAAGGAGCTTCTGTTTGTAATTTTTACCTTCTTCACATTCTTTACCAAAAATCCCACACCAATACTCTCAATAGAAAGTAGATGTTTCTCATAGTGACTCAAAAGGCAGCTTTCACAGGTGTGATGTATCTCCCTGACTAACTCAGAAGATCTGGTATCATTCTTGGAATTCCTAAACCTTAACATACTTAGGAAATGGCTAATATACCCAAAGGTTTGGAAGAACAAGTTATATGGAGAACTGATTGAGTTTAAATATAGAAGAATAAAAGAACATTTTCCCTAAAACTTAAGTATGAATGATGCCTCAGGAATGTGCTGAGAAAATACTACAACTATTTATTGTCCTTTGATCAAATACACAAATACTGTTAAACATTTTCCAGATTCTCGATCACTCAGGTTACTCCAGGATGAATATTCCTCTTTCCAGAAAAAAAGACTCATCAGAAAATATGGATTTTTATATCATGTTTACTTTTAGAAGCCTAATGCCTTTGAAATACCTTGGTCCATATGCATGGCAAACCATCTGTATACTAATAATTTTTCTATCTACTACAATTCAAACTTTACCAGTTTAGAGAATGAAGCAAATGAAATGGCTTAGTCTACAAATGCCTTCTTTTACATCAAGGAATTTGATCTCAGAATCCACATTAAAAATAAAGCGTTATAGTGCATATTCCTTTCTATCCAAGCATCATCTGCAAATAGTGATACTTGGACTTCTTACTTTCCAATTTGTATCCAGCATTAGGAAGACAGAGATCATTGCAGAGTCTGTGGTAAATAAAAGAATCTTTTTCAAGCAAATAAATATAGAGAAAGATAAAAGCCAGCAGTGGCAGTTTAAGCAATGTTGACCTCTGATCTCCTAATGCATATGTGTGCATTTGTTCGCATGTGCTCTCCACACACATACATACTTACACACTCATATGGAAGAAGCTAATATGACCAAGTAATATCAATAAGGAAAATTATCCCTTTCTTTTCCATGTTTAGGTTCATCCGGGAGATGTTGAAAGGGACTACGCTTTCTGGTCAGGATGGTCAGATTTGCAGTCGTCTGATGAAGCCAATCGCTTTTCTGCTCTTCGTACCCTGTACCGCTGCGTGCGCAGGGATACACATAAGGTTGACAATTTTATCAAGGTCTTGAAGTGCAGAGAAGTTCATAACAACAACTGCTGAGCGAACATCCATGTCCTCTGTCACTGAGACGGTCCTTTATGATCCGGTCCTTCAAAGCTCCCCTGAATCCCTACCTCTTTGATGCAATTCTGAGTTCAGTGGTTATCTTATTAAAAAAATAAAATGATCCTTTGGAAATGTTAAATTCAAAATGAACACTTGTCATTATGTCATGGGCATTTAATACAGAATTTAGTAATGGTATTGGGACATTCATATCAAATATTCTCCACAAATAAGTTTAGTTTACAAAATTCGAGGGTGTACTTGAATTGGTCAGAATGAGTGAAGATTACTGAATGTATTAGAATCTAAGCAAGAGTTTCCTAGTAATCAGCAGATCCATTTTGCCAAGGAGATGGAAGTCTGGGATAGAATAAGTACATAAATAACAGGAAATGAGCACTTTCGTAAAGTCTCACCACAGACAGTACAATTGCTATACAATTGGACTATCCTTAAACACAGCACAAACTCTCCTTGTCTCTCTTACACACACACACACACACACACACACATACACACACACGTGCGTGCCCGTGCACACTGATACACAGATATACATAGACACAGGCACACATCCTTGCATATATACATAGACACACACATTCACAAATTACAACATTTATTCCTTTGTTTTACTACTTCTAAGCATTCTCATATTCTTTTTTTACAACATTCTAATAATTTGCATTATATGCATATATTTATACATGAACACTATTTATCTGACCCTGAGCATTTCTTAATAGCCAGTAGTTCTTTGTGTAGAGTTGATGCCTTTTTAGATACTCTGTACATTGTTAGGATGCATGTATGAGGTATCTACAATATTTTCTAATAAATAGTCTGTCTTGAGCCTCCATATTTTCATCTTAGAAAGATCCTGTATATTTTATGGCTCTGTATTAGTACGGGTCTAACAATACATTAACTCCCTATTCTCAAGCTGTAATTATTAATATCACAAATCAGGGAAGGCAAATTTCATCCATTGTTTTGCTATTTCTGCCTTTTCTCTCTTCTAAAGACCAATGCTTGTGCCAGAATGACGTCCCAAGTGGTTGTACAAGTTTACATTCCCACCAGCAATGTAGGAGGGTTCCCTTTTCTCCACATCCTCTCCAGCATGTGTTGTCAGATGAGTTTTTGATCTTGAGGCTCATAGCCAAACTTTGGGCAGAGTACAGGTAAACTTATGGAAGAAGGGGGAGACAAAAAGACCTGGAGGGGACAGGACTCCAAAAGTAGTCAACAGAGCCATAAAACTGAGCCGTTGGGCCCTGCAGGGACTGATACCCCAATCAAGGACAATGCACTGAGAGGACTTAGAACCCTGGCTCAGATGTTGCCCATAGACTCAGTCTCTAAGTAGGTTCCCTAATAAAGTGAACAGAGGTTTTCTCTGGCATGAACTCAGTGAGAGGCTCTCTGATCCTCCCCCTCCCCAAGGGGTGCAACCTTTTCAGGCTACAGAGAAAGACAATGCAACCAGTTCAGATGAGACTAGGATCAAATAGTAGGTGGGGAGAATCTCACCTATCAGTGGACTAGGGGAGGGGCATAAGGTGAGAAGGGGAAGGGGGCCCGGTTTGGGAGGAGATTAAGGAGGACACAGCTGGGATACAAATTGAATAAATCGTAATAAATTATAATATTAAATGAAGGAAAACTTAAATAAAAGAATAGAAAAGATAAAAAACACAAAGGATGACACATGCTGGAGAGGTTGTGGAGAAAGGGGAACCCTTCTCCATTTCTGGTGAGAATGTAAACTTGTACAGCCACTTTGAAAATAAATCTTTTTCTTTCTCAGAAAATTAGGAATAGTGCTACCTCAAGATCCAGCTATACCACACCTGGGTATAAATCCAAAAGATGCTCAACCATACAATAAGGACATTTACTCAACTATGTTTATAGCAGTGTTATTCATAATAGCCAGAATCTGGAAGCAACCTAGAAGCCCCTCAACTGAAAAATGGATAAAGAAACTGTGGTACATTTATACAATGGAATACTACTCAGCAATTAAAAACAGAAATCACGAAATTTGCAGGCAAATGGTGGGAACTAGAAAAGAACATCCTGAGAGAAGTAACCCAGAAGCGGAAAGACACACATGATATGTACTCACTTATAAGTAGATATTAGCCATATAATATAGGATAAACATACTAATGTATAGTCCTAAAGAAGCTAAACAACAAGGAGAATCCTAGAGAAGAAGCAAATCCTCCTTTAGAAAGGCAAACAGAATAGACATTGGAGGTAGGAGAAGACAGGGAATAGGACAGTAGCCTTCCACAGGGGCCTCTGAAAGACTCTACCCATGAGGGTATTCATACAGATGCTAAGATTCATAGCCAAACTTTGGGAAGAGTGCAGGGAATTTTTTGAAATAAGGGGGAGATAGTAAGATGCGGAGAGGACAGGAGCTCCACAAGGAGAGCAACTGAACCAAAAAATCTGGCACAGGGGTCTTTTCTGAGACTGATATTCCAACCAAGAACCATTCATGGAGATAACCCAGAACTCCTGCTCAGATGTAGCCCATGGCAGCTCAGTGTCCAAGTGGGTTCCCTAGTAAGGGAAGAAGGTCCTGTCTCTGACTTGAAATCAGTGGCTGGCTCTTCATTCACATCCCCTTGAAGGGGGAGCAGCTTTGCCAGGCCACAGAAGAAGACAATGTAGCCAGTCCTGATGAGACTTGATAGGCTAGGGTCAGATGAAAGGGAAGGAGGATCTTCTCCATAGTGGACTTGGAGAGGGGCAAGGGAGGAGGTGAGAGAGGAAAGGTGGGGTTGGGAGGAAATATGGAGGGGCTTACTGCTGGGATACAAAGTGAATAAACTTGAATTAATATAGAAAAATAAAATTAAAAAATCCTGCCCTGAAGTATTCTGTTGTATCACTTTATCTTTATATTGTGTGTTAAATGACATTTCCTTCAGGAGAAACATCTACTTAACACTCCACCCCTTTCTTCAACTCATATTATTCCTGCCTTCTCTTTAACAGTGGGCTATCAGGCATGGAAGGGGTAAGGTTATAGTCAACAATGGTCCTCTAACTTTAATTGGGCTATTAAGCTCTTTTTATTTGTCATGTGTTCAGAGCGTGAATGGTGTTTTGTGGGTTTTTTTTAAATATATAAAATAGTAATGAGAAACAACTGAAAATAAGAAACCACTGTATCACCACCAGTAAAAATATAAATTGTTCAAATGTATAATGGCTGCAGTACTAACCTAATCTCATGAATAAAAATGTTGATGAGCACCTTTGTTGCCACATCATATTCATTTCCTAATGCAATATCAATTGTGTTTTTAAATCTAGGCCTGCGACTATCTTGTTCACAGGTTTATCTAAATTCCCCCAAACAGCTGTGAATTTCCATGTGTGGCGCTGCCAGTAAGTCTATTAAGAAATCAGATTTCAAGTTCTGATTGGCTTATTTTATTTTACATGTTTTTGTATGCATATATCACAGACTTATCTGTAAAACAAATATATGCTTCACACCTGAGGCGGTCAGAGGAATGGTAATTATGGATGGCTGGAAGCCATCATATTGTTTCAAGAAAAGGAACCTGGATTTTCTGTACAACAAGTGAACTTTCTGCTTGAGCTGTCTTTCATCAAATCCATCCCCATTCTTCAGTATTTGGGGACTTTGCAAAAGAGGAGGCAGAAACACTGTAGGAGAGGGTGTCAATCAAAGACACCAAAAAACAAGGCCTTTAGGACAGAATAGGGCTCATGTGCATATTAACTCACAGAGATTCATATGGCAGCATGCACAGGGCTAAGCCAGGTGGGCTCACAGGACTAAGAGGGGAAGTAGACACAAGCTCCCATTCCTAATCCAGAAACTATTTTTCAATTGATACCAGCATGTAAAGGAAAACTAGTTTTCTCCAGTGAGAACCCAGCTTCTCACTGGGTTTACAAACCATACTCAAGGCAGGCCAAATGGCCAACAGTAGACAGACAACACAAAATGACTCAGTTGGGTTTGGGGAGGGGGTTAACCTCATAATGCTTTGTTTCGGCTTTTCTCTTTTGTTAATCATTTGTTTCTTAATGTTAGAGAGAAAAAATGCTGTGGATTTGTATGATTGTGGAGAAAAGGAAGATCTGGGAAGACTTGGAGGAAGGAAAAACAGTTATAATAGTACAAAATATTAAAAAATATTTTAATAAATTATAATTATTTTAAAAATTATTTTATTTTTAACTAATTTTACGACATTCTTGATTGCCCCTTCCCTCATAAAACTTGAAGAATTCACAATTAACTATGGACTTTCAGTGATAATTCTCCCCAGCAATTTGTAGTATCTTTCAGTGATTCAAGAGCCAGAACACAGGTAGTGAACACTTCATTCTGTCTCTTAGACTTATTTCTCCAAGTACTATAGCCAAAGTATGTAACATCTTAAGCAATAGAGTCTAAACATCCAGTTCTGGAAGACAGCAAGCAGCAATTGCGATAGTCTTTTATTGTTTGGGGAGCCTTAGGGTAGTGCTAGTCAAGCTGTGGTTTAAGATCCCTGTGGAAATCAAACCACCCTTTTGCAGAGGTCATGAATCAGATATCCTGCATATCAGGTATTTACATTACAATGCTTAATAGTAGTAAAACTACAGTTGTGAAGTAGCAATGAAAATAACTTTATAGTTGGGGTGGCCACAACCTGGGTAACTATATTAAAGGGTCACAAAAAAAAAAAAAAGGGTCACGGCATTAGGAAGTTTGAGAAGCACTGTACTGCAAAGTAAATGTTTTATTTTACAATGTCTAGTTAAAATAAATTAGAGTGCCAGTCTGACTGTATATTTATAACTATGGTCATGCAAGGATTATTATATAGCACTCACCTCAAATCTAAAAAAAAAAAAATATTGCTTAAACTGTCAGTGATTTTAGAATATGTGTGTGTGTGTGTTTTGTGTTTTTGTATGTGTGTGCTTTATTTCCAAAATGTATCATTGAGAAAGAGCTGAAAATAAGAGAATAAGGAAGAGTATTGGAAGACAGAAAATTTGATTGATTATCTAAAGGAAGAAAATGTAGGCATGCAGTGTTTGCTTAATTTCTCTTTAGCTATTATATGTTTAAAATTACATCTACAAAATGCATTGCTAATGTAGTCATATATCTATTCATTCAATATTTCACTCTAAGAAACCAAATCTTTTCAATCTGTCCATCCTTTGAAGCATGATAAAGTAAGTTTGACACAAACTCTGATGATAAGTACCTGCCACACTAACTCCATCCCTAACCCTGAAAACAGAAAGCAAGACCATCAGACAAAGGTATGTTTCCTCCCCTGTGTCTATAAAAACAACTGAAGTAATAATCTCAGCTAGTTGTGCTGAGACCAAAGCAGGTTAGGTACTCTCAGATACAAGAGAAGGGAAGAAGAAGCAATACACAGAGACAGTCACATAATATAGCTGATAATTTATACTCTAAAACAAATGATTGGTCACACGCTAACAAGTTCATATATTTTCAATGCAACACACCATGTTTTACCAGGATAATATTACTTGTAATGCTTTTAGCTGAATTGGACACTACTGGTTGAACAGACTAATATGTATGTCAATAATTGAAAATACAGTAGTATATATGTTATAATACTAAACATCCTCCCTCTCACTGCTTACTACTCATTGTCTCATTTCTTTTTATTATTCAAGACTCTCTTGTTCCTTTTTTCTAATAGTTTGTGAAGTCCTTCATGACTCTTCTGCTTTGTTTTATATCTCAAGTGAAAAATAGATGAAAGGAGAGCTCTCTATATTCATCTTGTTCCTGATGATAACTTGTGCTATGATGAGGATTGTATATCACAGCATCTATAAAGTAAAATTCTTGTGCTCTCATCACTCTCCGTCTCTGTCATAAACAATATAAATATGATTTACATGAAACTTCTTATGTGTGTACTTCTTACACATATAATCTAATTCCCCTTCATGTTTACTACAAGAAGCAGTACCTTATACACAAACTATTCACATAAATAAAGTATGATTATAATTATTGCAAATGAAGGATGAAGATGTGTAGGAAGAGGTCAGCATTTTCTGAGGTCTTCTTATCTAGAATCTCAAAAAGCAGTCCATTGGCACCAATTCATTTAATACTCACAAGAGTTCTCTAATACACAGTATTATTAGAACCATAAGGAACTGAGGCTCCAAAAGCTTATATAAAGATTATAACATATGAATTCTAACTAAAATAAGAATCTGAGATTTATTTACCTCAAGCCTTCAATCCTAATCCCTTGGTAGAAAAGATTCAGGCAATAGATTTTGTTATCACCATTTGGCCTGCTTTTTTCTTCACATGCTTTTCATGTTTCTTGAAAAATGTCCATGAGATTTCAATTTCATTACCAAGACAGTAACTAACAGACATGGCAGCAAGCAATATAAAGCAGAGAAGACATTCATATATTTTTCTGACACCATAGACCGGCCAGTTCAAAATTCCATTGTTTATATCATTGATACTAAGATATTGTTTTCCTCCAGTAACTGTCAAAAGTGGGTTGCTGTGATAGAGGCAAGACAAAGAAGTCATCTATACTGAGGACACTATGATTCTGATGATGTTCTTTTTTTCATTGTACCTCGGTTTTGATATTCTAGAGTGGTACATAAATCACAAAGGCATATGAATGAGCAGCTGGTTCATTTGTTTGAAAATACTTTGTGTCAATATCCATAGACTTTGCTGAAATCTATTTTATCTTAGTAAAATCTTGTGGATACTTAGTGTTTCTAAGCAATACTTGATTTCCATGGACAATAGAAGCAATCAAATAGATCAGTCTCACCTGGAATTCAGATGATAGCAGGCATATTAAAAACAACAACAACAAAAGATCAGTTTGATACTCTGAAGAACATCATTGTTAAGACTTAATTGTTTTTATTTGAAAAAAATTCAATTCTCTGATAGAAAATGGACATTTCCACACTACAAATAATGTATCAAATAGATTTTCTATATGTTTATTAATAATAAATAGATTCTTTTCACAACCTTTGTGCAGCCACCACATGTATCTACCCTGGTATGTTTTACTCATTTTAATTCATAAATATTTAGTTGTAAGACCTTCTGAGAGTGACTATCAGTGTTTTCCAAACCTAGGAAGAACCTCTGAAATACATGGTGCCTGCAGTGGCTGCTCTTCCTGATGTATCTGATACCATGTTGTTGAGAACAAAAGAGGGGGAAGAAAGAATTCTAGAACTTCTGGAGAGACTGAAGGCTATACTCAGCAGGGTAAGTCCAGTCACTCCTCATATTACTTTGCTTATTTCATGCACAAAAAGTGTAACTCTATGATTTGAAATGAATTTTCTTATACATTTTCAAAGGTATAATTTAAACATCAAAAGCATTCACAGCCTAGCAAGTAAAGAACCTCTGTTTGTAAAACCTATCTTCTTCAAGATTCTTTACTGAAAACACACACACCAGTAATCTCAGTTGGAATTACTTGTTCCTCATAGTAACTCAAAAAGTAGTTTTCATAGGCAGAATGTATACTCATACCTAACTCAAGACTGCTTTGAACTCCTAAACTTTAACACAATTTTGGAAATGCTCATAATGTCTTAGGAGCTGGGGAATGCATCATATGGAAAATAGTTTTAAGATAAAAGAATGTAAGTTTCCTCCCAAAACACATAATTATGAATGATGTGCTAGGGAATAGGCTGAGAATACACTGGCCTTTTTATTATTATTTAGTCAAATCCATGGCAACAATTCAGGACATCTTTCAGATTCTTGATCATTCACTCATCTCTTTACATAATTTTTTATATCTAAGGTACAGTAGAAAATATTTATTTCCTGTCTTGAGTTCAGTTTTAGAGTGCTTAATATCTTCATGAAACATTGGCCGACATACATAACAAACCCATGATTTCCAAGAAAGCTCTATATGCATAAATTTTCTCTTTAATATAATTTAACATTTTTAAGTTTTCCAGAATGAGCCTAAGGAAACAGACTAGTTATGAATGCCTTCTTCGACAGCATGGGGATCTAGTTTGAACCCAGAATCTACATAAAAATAAGGATGTGGTGACTGCACCTTATTGTCCAATCATTAGGAAGGTAGGAACACAAAGATTCCTGATAAGTGTTGGGTAAAATAAGAGAAGATGTCTCAAACTCATAAAATACAGAAAGTTAGAAGTTTATCTATTGAATTTCAAACAGTATAGGCCTCTGTTTTTGAAAGGCATGCGCACACGTACACACACACACACACACACATATGCACATATACATATGCAAATGTATATACATACTCTGACACACATACCCAAGAATGGAATGAGGCCCAAATATACTAACAACATAAATAATTACTGTATTTGCATGGTTAAGTTCATCCCTGAGCTGTCGAAAATGACTAATCATTTTTGTCTGGATGGTTAGACTTGTAGTCATCTGATGAAGATGCTCTCTATTTTGCTCTTTTTACCCTTTATTGCTGCATGAGCATGGATCCACATAAGGCTGACAATTATTTCAAGGTATTCGAGTCCTGAGATATTCATCCTAACAACTGCTAAGCACAAATCTATGTCCTTGGTCACTGGGAAGGTCCTTGATGATCCAGACCTTGGAACCTTGATTTAATATTATACTTTTTGGTACATTTCTGGGCTTGATAGAATTCTGAAAAAAATAAACTTCAACTCCTTTATAAAAGTGCTGCACCTGCGATTGAAGATGAATGAACTTATTAGACAAACAACAACAACGAAATCCTAGTAATTGGCAGATCTATTCTGCCAAGTGATGGAAGTTTGGTGATGTTATTGTTGACCTTTCTGTTCAGATGGAGAAGTGTCTTTGGACTTGGGAGTCCAGGAACCACACAGCTCTTCGAGGAAATTATAGGTTCTAAAGGAGGGTTTCTCCAGCGGAGCTTAGGAACTCAGGTGCCTCAGCCACTTTTTCCCGTCGTCTCTTCATTGCTTCTTGGCTTCTTCTAATGAGAAAGCCACACTTGGCAGCGAGTCTCATAAAAGAGCTTTATTGGGAGGGACAAAACAAGGGTTTTGAGGGAAGAATCCAGAGGTTGCTGCCACTGTTCCTGGAAGAAGGCAGCATGTAACTGAACAGTAGGCAGGGCATATATAGAATTTTTTAGTGGGTGGAACTTTCCAGGGCAGAGAGTTTTAGGGTGAGGTTTTTCTTGTTCTGGATTGGGGGGATTATTCTTGTAAGGAGGGATCTGGCTGGTAATGACGATTACAGCTGTTAAGTCATTCCCTAATGGCTCTTAGGCCACTAGGGAAGTTGGGAAGGGGAGGCGGCTACCCACTTCCCTGCCTTTAGGTTTTATAAAGTTTGGGAAGCACACAAAGTTTACAAAGGAAGTCCCCTGGTGGGGAAGGTTTTCCCTGATGATTGAGTTGGCACAAATATCCAACAGGAGACTTACTTTTTGGCTACCCCTGAGCAGTATACAGTGTGACCTAATATCACTGCCTCTGTTCCTTCTTCACCACCATTCATAATGTGTTTTACAAGTACTTATAGACAACAGACAATGAAGGATGACCAAGATAATATCCTCAGTAATATGAAACAACATGTGGTGTACAATGAAGAGAAATAGAGCAAGTCAGACTACGGGAAGGATAGAAAAGAAGGAATGAATAAATGACAAGTGATGAAAGATAAGGAAATCTACTCTTCTGTGTGTGTGTGTGTGTGTGTGTGTGTGTGTATGTATGAGAGACTTGTGTGAGTTTACATATTTGTGTGTATATGTTCTTATACATGAACATACACAGGTGTGTATATGCATATGGAAGTCACTGATGACAGTTGTCTTTCTCTATGGTAGGTCTACTTCAGTTTTTGAGAACAGTTATGAAACTAAAGCCTTCAAACTAGCAAGTCCAAATAATCTAACTTTCTTCATGCTTTGCCAACTCTGTGTTGTTACAGATGATAACTTCCTTGCCCAGCATGTTATGTAGGTGCTAGAGATCCAAAATTTGTACTTCATGCCTGTTAGTTCACAAAATGGATGCATTAGCTCCCTCCTAGGTTGTGTGGAAACCTGATGTCATCATGGCCACAACCAGGTGTGTAGACACCAGATATGAAGGATAGACGCATCACTGAACATTCTTTCTGCCTAGGCTTCTCCTCTCCACTTCCCCGCGTCTGAGCACTGCCCCCTCTCTCTCCATTTCCATACAATAAATCTCCTCATACCAGATCTGTTGTGTGACATACAGATAGATAGAGAGATAGATATCACAATGCCTGCAACACAGCCTTCTTACTGAGTGAGACATCTACTCCATTCCAAATACCTAGAACTTAAAGTTAAATATTATATAATAAATATTCCCTAGTCTCTCTTCTGTTTATTTCCTGAAAATTATTTGTATTAGAAATATGTCTTCTGTATTAAATGTCTCAACTCAGGCAGAAAACTCTGAGTTTTCTACAGGATTTCAGAGTTCACAAAAATGTTTTATCTTATAACAAACAAACAAAAAGCCTTTCCAACATCTATAGAAAAATTGCAGTGGACCACTGGGCAAGCCCTAAACCATCAGTAACAGCTGCTTCATTATGATTCCCCCTAAGTGTTAGGATTAAAGACTTTTCCCACCACACCTGGCTAATCCCTTTTCACAAATGTATGTATGTACATATTTATTTTCGGAAGCTTTTGCTGTCCTCTGTTTCTGACCATTTCTCAAAGGCCATTACTGTTTGTTATCCATCCTCACATTCCTCTATGACACTTCCTTTCTTTCTTCCTTTGATCCCATTTAGTCCTTTCTATTCCTTTATTTCTCTTTTCCTCTCTATGCCAGCTGTTATTTCCTAACCTCTTAACAGCAACAGATGGATGAATTAGCAATACTGTTGTTAAGGAGGATCATTAAAACCACAAATTTTGATCAGCCCCAAGTTCTTTTTGTCCCAATCGCTATTACAACACATAATAATACTCAGCGGATGTGATAATCCCACGCTTACAAATAGTTCAGTATTCGTGCTCAAAAATATAACAAAATTAAATTATTAGAAAAAAAAGTTTTTGGGAATCATAGTTTTGTTGAGATCTGCAAAGGTGGAGCAGTGGGGGAAGTACTTGCCACACAAGCAGGAGAACCCAAGTTCACATTCTTACACCAGAAAATAGGGTCAGCATGGTGGAATATACTTGTAACTGTTGGTGAAGTGAGATCATGTTGACTGGATTGGACAGCTAACTTAGTTGAAACAGAAACTTCTGGCTTCATTAAAATATTCATTTTAAACAAGATGGAGAGGACAGTTAATGTTCACCTCTGACATTCACAGGCCTATGCACATGTGTCTTACACACACACACACACACACACACACACACACACACACACACACACAAATAATTAATAAGTAAATAATGATCAGGTCAAAATAAAAACCCTTCTTTTTTTTAATTTTATTTTTTTCTTATCAGTTACATTTTATTAACTCTGTACCCCAACCGTGTCCTGATCCCTCATTCCCTCCCAGTCCCTCCCTCCCTCCCTCATCTCCACCATGCCCCTTGCCAAGTCCACTGATAGGGGGGATCTCCTCCCCATTCATCCAATCCTGTTTTATCAGGTATCTTCAGGACTGGCTGCAAAGCTCTCCTTTGTGGCCTAACAGGACTGCTCCTCCCTTGGGGGGTTGGGAGGCCAAAGAGCCAGTCATTGAGTTCCTGTTAGAAATAGTCCTAGTTCCCCTCACTATGGGAAACCAATTGGTTACTGAGCTACCACAGGCTACATCTGACCAGAGGTTCTAGCTTACATTCATACATGGTCCTTGATTGCATGTCAGTCTCAGAAAAGACCCTGTGCCCAGATATATTTGGTCCTTGTGGAGCTCCTATCCTTTCCCCATCAGACTAACTCCCCTTCTTTCTTATGATTCCCTGTACTCTGCCAAAGGTTTGGTCATGAGTCTTTGCTTTGAAAACACTGCTAGTTAGAGTCTTTCAAATGCACTCAGTAGACTCCTGTCATATGTTCAATGTGCATCCCATCTGTCTTTCTCAACGAGGATTGATAATCTTACCCCATGTCCGCTCTCTTGATTATCTTTTTTAGGTGTATAGATTTCATTATGTTTATCATATCTTATAGGTCTATATAAGTGAGTATATACTGTGTATGTCTTTCTCCTTCTGGGATATTTCACTCAGGATGATCTTTTCTAGATCCCACCATTTGCCTGCAAATTTCATGATTTCCTCCTTTTTGATTGCTGAGTAGTATTCCATTGTGTAAAAATACCACAATTTCTGTACCCATTCCTCCATTGATGGCCATCTGGGTTGTTTCCAGGTTCTGGCTATTACAAATAAAGCTGCTATAAACATGGTTGAGCAAATATCCCTTTTGTGTACTTGAGCAAACTTTGGGTATATACCTAACAGTGGTATAGCTGGGTCTTGAGGAAGCACTATTCCTAATTGTCTTAGAAAGCACCAGATAGATTTCCAGAGTGGTTGTACTAGTTTACATTCCCACCAGCAGTGGAGGAGGGTTCCCCTTTCTCCACAACCTCTCCAGCATGTGTTGTCCCTTGAGTTTTTTATCTTGGCCATTCTGATGGGTGTAAGGTGATATCTCAGGGTCGTTTTGATTTGCATTTCCCTGATGGCAAATGAGGATGAGCATTTCTTTAAGTGTTTCTCTGCCATTCGATATTCCTCTACAGAGAATTCTCTCTTTAGCTCTGCTCCCCATTTTTTAATTGGATTACTTGGTTTTCTGCTTTTCAGCTTCTTTAGTTCTTTGTATATACTTGATATTAGTCCTCTGTCAGATAAAGGGTTAGTGAAGATTCTTTCCCAATCTGTAGGCAGGCGTTTTGTTTTGATGACAGTGTCCTTTGCTTTACAGAAGCTTTTCAGTTTCATGAGGTCCCATTTATTGATTGTTGCTCTTAGAGCCTGTGCTGTTGGTGTTCTGTTCAGGAAGTTGTCTCCTGTGCCAATGAGTTCTAGGCTGTTCCCCACATTTTCTTCTAACAGATTTAGAGTATCTGGAAAAACCCTTCTTTTACCAATTTACCAATATGCCCTTTTATGCAATTGACAGGCTCATCCTCTTTTCTCATCACAAGGAAAAATATCCCTGAGTTCCAATCAGTTTCTCGGTGATGATGAGTTTGCCTCATCTCTAGGTTAGCACCAAACTATTCACAGGCACGTTGATCCATCAGCCCAAAGCATGAGTTTCTGTGATTTTAAGTTAGGAAAATAAGTTGTCAAAGAAAACAGGTTTCTTTTGTTTACCTTCTGACTAACCTGAGGTAGAAAGGAAAACATTCATGCCTGAGACCATACTACAGTTTATAGAAATCAATAGGACATAATCTACATCACATCTAGGTGTGACTGTGATTCAGACTAACTGGTCCCTTCCTGAAGGTTAGTGGACATGGATCTCAGTTGCCCTTCTTGTCTACTATAGACACATTGTGAGTGGGATCCTCTAGTGCCTTGAGTGTGCCAGTGTTATTCCGCTTAAAGGTACTTAGTGAAAACTTCTTGTCTCTTTTTGGGTCTCAAGCTTAGATTCTAACTGATGCATATCTTTTAAAGACATTGAAATGTGCAAATTAAAAAAAATTAAAGATGACAGTCTGGTAGCTAAAGGCTAGGTCATACGGTTTGTATTCAAAATATATCAGGCTGTGCTGTGAACATTTCTGAATAATGCTGAAAATGAACAGTGTGGGCATGGACTTAGCATTGCATTTGTGAAGTTTTGCTTGTGGGTGGACTGTAAGGCAATTTTTTATAATTGTGAGAAATGAGACATGGGGGAGTTCAAAATTTCTCACTTTCTCTTGGTTCCTTCTGAGATACCAAAAGATTTAAAATGGCTATTAGTTTAATGTTTAAGGCCTGAACTAGCTGGCTAGAAAGGTCCAGCAATGCCCTGAGGGGAAGAACTCACCTTACTGCATTCTTTCCCCACCCACTAGAAATACAGTTACTAGGAAACTAGCCCATCTTCCCCTAGGGAGGGACACCAGATCATTAATGGTTTGGGGATCTTACTATAGCCAATCAATTCAAAATGCAGCGTTTTGACCAGTCAGGATGCTTGCCAGTAAGGAATCGCCGTGCGTTGGGCATGCTGGGAGGGACCAGAATCTTTTTTTTTCTTTATAAATTACACTTTATTCACTTTGTATCTCCCCTGTGGTTTTCTCCCTCCTCCCATCCCAATCCCTCCCTTCCTCCACCCTCTGCATACATGCCCCTCCCCAAGTCCACTGATAGGGGAGGACTTCTTTTCCTTCCTTCTGATCCTAGTCAATTAGGTCTCATCAGGTGTGACTGCAGTGTCTTCCTCTGTGGCCTGGTAAGGCTGCTTCCCCCTCAGGGGGAGGTAATTAAAGAGCAGGCCAATCAGTTCATGTCAGAGACAGTCCCTGTTCCTATTACAATGGAACCCACTTGGATACTGAACTGCCATGGGCTACATCTGTGCAGGGGTCTTAGGTTATCTCCATGCATAGTCCTTGGTTGGAGTATCAGTCTCAGGAAATACCCCTGTGCTGGTTCTGTTGTTCTCCTTGTGGAGTTCCTGTCTTCTCCAGATCTTACTGTTTCCTGCTTCTTTCCTAAGATTCCCTGCACTCTGCCCAAAGGTTGCCCATAATTCTCAGCATCTGCATTGACAGTCTGCAGGGCAGAGCCTTTCAGAGGTCCTCTGTGTCAGGCTCCTGGCTTGTTCCCTCTTTTCTCCTTCTTCTGATGTCCATCCTCTTTGCCTTTCTGGATAGGAATTGAGCATTTTAGCAAGAGTCCTCCCTCTTGATTAGTTTCTTTAGGTGTACAAATTTTAGTAGATGATAGAGAGATGATAGGGAGATAGATGATCAATATATAAATAAGTAGATGCAGAGATGATAGATGATAGAAAATGTATGTGCATTTGTGTGTGTGTGTGTGTGTGTGTGTGTGTGTGTGTGTGTTTGGTGTGTTACAGCATATAAGCAATAGTTTTGTTTCCAAGAACTTTACCTCACAAATACCCAAAGCCAGGTATCTCCTTCTCCTTCAGTTGTTGGTTAGAAAAATACAAAACCTCCAAAGAGTGTAATTTCTATTGCCTTTGGATATCTCCCAGCTGAAGATATCACATAGTATATTTTGACTTGGAGAAATATAGCTGAAATAGTCTTATATAGCTGAAATAGTCTTATTCCTCTTTCCTGACAACTAGCTCTTTTTTTTTTTAAATTCTCTATTAACTACACTCCACCCAGTATCACCCTTGTGGCTCCCACCTTCCTCCCGACCCAATCCCTCCTCTCCTCCACCCTCTGCATGCATGCCCCTCCCCAAGTCCACTGATAGGGGAGGTCTTCTTTTCTTTCCTTCTGATCCTAGTCAATTAGGTCTCATCAGGAGTGGCTGCATTGTCTTCTTCTGTGGCCTGGTAATGCTGCTTCTCCCTCAGGGGGAGGTAATAAAAGAGCAGGCCAATCAGTACATGTCAGAGACAGTCCCTGTTCCTATGACAATAGAAACCACTTTGATACTGAACTGCCATGGGCTACATCTGTGTAGGGGTCTTAGGCTATCTCCATGCATAATCCTTGGTTGGAATATCAGAATCTTTAAATCACCCAACTAACCTGAAATAATAAATAATTAATAAATAATAAATAAATAATTTCCACAGAAGATGAATCCCAATGACATTTTCACTGTCTTGCATCTAGCATCTAGCCAACATCTATAACATTTCATTGTATAATTCCAATGTCTACATGGCTTACTGGTTTGGAAATGCATCTGAAGAACAATAAAGACAGGAGTTAAATAATTTATAAGAGAATAGCATGTGTGGGAAAAAGCTATATTTGAAGACAACTTTATTTTGAAAATTTACTGTGTGGGGTCAGTTTCTCCCCTAAGATTGGCTCTAAGGGAGAGGTACATGAAGCCCATAACCTATGGATACTGTTGGTATGCTTCTTTACTGCACACTATAGCCAAAAGGTTAGACCTGACTATTTAAAAAACTATGTGCTATGGTTTCATGACTTTAAAAATAATTCAGTTTTAGAGTGATCTAGAACCCATACTATGCTGAATTACTTCCATAGCGCCCAAAGGCACTATGAGGACTGTTTAAGGGGGTCTGTACATGATAGCGACTGGTGATCTATCAGTTATCAGCAAGCATATAAACTGTGTCAAGTTGTTAAACAGTGAAACACTTATAGTTGCATGTCTCTGGTACGATTTAAGGTCAACCAGGCAAAAAGAAACCAGTGTTTCATATTCTAAGAATATGTAAAAATATGTGCCCAAAGAAAACATAGGCTCAAAAAATACTACCATAATCAGAGTTTTGATAAATAGACATGATCTGCCTGTCAACATGCCTTCTAAACATTTATTTTTCATCCTATAAATCACTTAAGTTGTCATTGACTTTGTGGAAACACTTAACAGTGTTGATGGCTGCTGGAAACAATAAATTTATGCTTAAAATGCCAAGAATAATTGACTATGACTCCAAAATGATGGTCCAATGTTGGAATAAAATCGCATGTATTTATGACCTTCTGAGAACTTGGGAAACATTTCAGAAGATGTGACAGAAAGACCATAGGACTATGAATTTAGGGAAAGGTATTAAAAAATAAGTATTCTCCTGCTGGACAAGAATATGAATCATCTTAGGACAGAGATAACGTTGATGATTTTCAGAATAATTTGAATGGTCGAGAGACTACTCCCGATGAGAAAACAATACTTGAAGAGACAGGGTGTGGTAGCACTAATGAGGATGTATGTTCTCCTTGATGAGTAGAGAATGACGCCCTTACCCAGACACTGATTGCTTCTCTCTGCCTTGTAGCTCTGCTGGTCCTTGGAGGCTCTCTGTATATACAGGACGTAAAATTATAGTTAAGGCAGAGCTCGGGTGAAGCAACTTTCCAAGTTTGCTAAAGCCACTGAGGAACAACTTTTAGAGAGATGCAGCCATTTTGGAGTCAAGCATATTACTGTAAGTAGCTCTTCGTTCATGTTTCTGCAAGTAAAATTTATCAATGCATCATTTCACCAACAGGTTCAGAGAGTACACAGATTCTCTGATGTCATATTTCTTGTAAAGTGACACTTATTAATGCTTCACATACAGACACTAAGCAGGAGAGAGCAGAGAATTTCCCTAGAATGTAATTGTACAATAAACGTTGAGGACAATAAGTACACATTGAAAATTCTACCTGTGACAGAAAACACGGCAATATCCAGAGACTTTTTTTTAAATATAGTTCTATTTTACTTGAGAGTAGAAGGAGGGAATTTTTACAGACTTCTAAAGGGAAAACGCAGTTGAGCATTTTCCTGACCAAGATATTACCCTACTCAAAACGACTAGCTACCTGAAATGAGAAATCATACTTTTTTGAGAACAAAAGATTCAGTGATACAATTGTCTCAACTCCAGAAGGTCAGAAGCTAAGATCTTTTGGTTTCTGGGTCTTTTTATTATTACTTTATTTTACTTTTTAGAGCATATTCTTTTTACATGCTGATTGTAGCCCCCTCCCTCTCTTCATCCCTAGCTCCTTCCCCTAGTCCACTGAAAGGAGGGTTCTCCCCCTTGTCATCTGCTCATAGCTTATCAAGTCTCATCAGGACTGCCTGGATCCTCTTCTGTGGCCTGGCAAGGCAGCATCACCAAGGGGAGGTGATCAAAGAAAAGGAACCCAGTTCATGACAAAGGCAGCCCCTGCTCTCCTTACTAGAGAACCCACATGGAGACTGAACTGCTTATAGGCTATATCTAGGCAGGGTGTCTAGGTCCTCTCCATACATGGTCCTTGGTCAGTGCATCAAACTCTGCAGGAACCCCTGGGATCAGATTTTTTAGCATTGTTGGTCTTCTTGTGGAACTCCTGTCCCCTCCATGTCCATCTATCCTCACCCCACTCCCCCGCAACTTTTCTTCCGTAAGACTCCTTTCCCTCTGCCTACGTTTGACTATGAGTTTCAGTATCTGCTCTGATCCCTTGTTGGGTGGAGCCTTTCAAAGGACCCTCATAATCGGGTCCCATTCTGTCCCCTCTCTTCTACAACTTCTGGTATCTTTTTTGTTTGCCATTCTGAAATGAGATTTAAGCATCCTCCCTAAGGTCCTCCTTTTTGTTTAGCTTCTTTAAGTCTGTAATTTTTAATATGGTTATCCTCTATTATATGACTAACATCTGCTTATAAGCATAACATATCATGCAAGTCTTTCTGCTTCTGGGTTACCTCACACAGGATAATCTTTTCTAGTTCCATACATTTGTCTGCAAATTTCATGATTTCCCATTTTTATTACCTGAGTAGTATACCATTGTGAGAATGTGCTACAATTTCTGTATCTATTCTTCCCCTGAGGGACGTCTGCGCTGTTTCCAGATTCTGGCTATTACAAATAAAGCTGGTATGAACATAGTCGAGCAAGCGTTTTTGCTGAATGGTGGAGCATCTTTAGGGTATATGCCCAGGAGTGGTACAGCTGGATCTTGAGGTAGCACTATTCCCAATTATCTGAGACAGCACCAGATTGATTTCTAAAGTGGTTGTATAAGTTTACACTCCCACCAGCATTGGAGAAGGATTCTTCTTTTTCCACATACTCTCCAGCATGGGTTGTCAGTTGAGTTTTTGATCTTAGCCATTCTGATGGGTGTAAGATGGAATCTCAGAGTAGTTTTCATTTTCTTTTTTCTGATGACAAATGATGTTGAACATTTCTTTAAGTTCTCAGCCTTTAGATACTCCTCTGTTGAGAATTCTCTGTTTAGCTCTATACCCCATTTTATTGGATTATTTGGTTTGTTGGTGTCTAATTTCTTGAGTTGTTTATATATTCTAGATATTAGCCCTCTTTCAGTGTAGGGTTGGTGAAGATCCTTTCCCAGTCTGTAGGCTGTCATTTTATTCTGTTGACATTCTGTTCCTTTACTTTACAGAAGCTTTTTGGTTTCATAATGTCACATTTATTAATTGTTGATTTTAGATCCCGGGCTGTTGGTATTCTATTCAGGAAAATATCTGCTGTGCCAATGGATTCAAGGCTCTTCCTCAATTTTTCTTCCAACACATTTAGAGTGTCTGGTTTTATATTGAGGTCTTTGATTCAAAGACCACTTGATCCAAAGATCTTAGATTTATTTTGTTCATGGTGATACAGATGGATCTATTTGCATGTTTCTACATGTGGACATCTAATTAGATTAGGACCATTTGTTGAAAATGCTATCATTTTTACATTGTATGGTTTTGGCATTTATGTCAAAATTAATGTGTCCTTAGGTGTGTGGGTTTATTTCTGGGTCTTTCATTCAATTCCATTGATTCACCAGTCTGCTTCTATGCCAGCACCATGCAGTTTTTATTACTTTATTACTGTTTTTCTGTAGTTTCTCTACAATATAATATCAGGTTTCTAGTTTTCTTATATCTGTTTGGTCACTTGAATATACCTGAATAAACGACGTTATAAAGCCCAATGCAGAAGATTTGTGTGTTTAAACAGTTCAATACTAGCTAAGTGTCATAGCAATAATAGAAGCGGGCTTATGTTAAAAAATAATCACATTTAATTTGTAGATCATACTGGTGTGGAATATGAATTGATGACAGCCAAAAATTTGTTTTATGAAATGGAGAACGAAGTTATTTGCCATTTTACTTTATTTTATCCATGACAAGCATGCTATGTGAAATAATTTTTTTTTTTTTACCTTTGACATCATACTTAGAACATTTCTCCCTTGTTACTCTCTCCAAACTCTTCCATAGATCTCTCATTATTCTCTTTGAAAGATATGGCCTTTTTTATATGCGCTCTTATATATGTATGTGCATAAATGTTCCTAAGTATAACCTGCTAAGTTTACATATTGTTATTTGTTTATAAGCTTTTAGTGCTGGCCATTTGGTTTTGGATAAACAACTGATGTGCTGCTCCTTGTGAATACTATTTTCTTCTTCTCACATTCCTTGTTTTCCTGTGGTTCTCTTTATAGAAATGAGATAAATTATTGTTTGTATCATTATTTAAGAAAACTATTTTAATTAAAACTGATTAAAACCGACCTATTATTTTCATTCTGTAGCTAAAATATTGTTTAGTTACATTGTATACCACACAATTTTTTTGGAATATTTCAGGGTTTAGGTTATTAGTATTTATTTTCCAGGAAGAAAAGCATTAGCATTTGCCTAGTTATATGTTACATATAATTTTGTTGCATTTATAAAAGGTTGTATGATAGTTATATTCTTATAGAATATACGTGGTGTTTTAGAAATTGTTTAGTAGTGTCACAAATGGTCAAAAGAGTAAATCCATTAAAGATATACAGGAAAAATACAATCAAACTGATAGCGGTGCTCAAAGAAGAAACAAATAAACCCTTTAAAAATACAGGAAAATACAATCAAGCAGGTGAAGAAAATGAATAAAATGGAGCAGGACCAGAAAATTGAAATAGATAGAATAAAAAATGATATTTTCCAGGGAAAAGAAGATAACACCAATTTGGTACCCAATACCAAATGGTCAGCCCTGAAAACATAGATATGAATAACATTATATAGCCTGAGAAAGTTGTATTTAGGAATGTGTATGCATATATACAATATGAATATAATTACAATTAATGAAAAAAAAAGACGATGGCTTTGAAAAATTAAGGAGGAGTTTATGGGACCGTGTTAAATGCTAACAGGAAAGGAAAAATAATATAATTATGTAATAATTTAAAATATAAAATAGATTTTTAAATTATACTGTTTAAAGGAGGTCTATACATTATTTTTTTGCTTATTGAGACCATTAATTTTTGTAGCACTATTTAAATAAACACCAAATTTGGACATTTGTGCTTCTGATCTTTCTCGTGTATTAGTATTCAATTGAACAGGGATGCAACTAAAATTTTACAAACACTATGGGATAACTGTCTAAAGATTACTCACTGTATTAAGGAAATGAATATTTTAACAGACTGCATTAGAGCAATTATAATTTTATCTTTGAGTTTAATAAACACTTGAATGACTCTATTTTAACTATAACACATGATCTATAGTTTTTAAAAAGAAAGAGAGTTTCACATGCCACTTATATGTTTCAGTCCTCTGACACTATAATTATTGATATACTGGATTCTGTCTCTGACCATCCCTGAGCCAACAAATTGATGAAATCCTCAATGATGATTTTCAAATATATTAAAGTTAAGTGTTTTATAGAGCAGGAAAAATAGATAATGCACTCTCCTAGGGTTTCTGTAATGAAACAATCAAAGGCAAAGTGTTGTTCCTTGTAATTAATTAGACTGATATTGGCTAGCATGACTGAAGTTCATGGAAGGTTCTGTCACAGATATACATAGTGAAAGGCCACAGGTGTCTACTCTGTGACTAGGTGAAGTGACAAGTCTGAGGTGTTGATGTATTGGCTCTCTCTAGGCATGATTGGATTGTAAGGATATCAATTGCACATCTCAGCCTTTTGATGAAAATTGAAAAGACCTAGTGTACTCACAGATCAAGTTTAAAGTGAAAATATTAAAGGGTTTTGTAAAATGGCAAATTCACAAGATAATCATTGTGAGTTGGAAACTCTAGGCTCTTACATCATTTTTATGACCAGACTTTTTTCATTTTCATTGCCAGTTATCAAGTAAACATGAGCCTATTCTTATGAGGCACAAAGGTGAAGTAAACAGCTGTGTGCGCCTTCTAACATCACTATCCAAAATTCTGGCATTAGACATTTAGTTTTTAAAAATTGCAATTTCCTGGAGAGTATTATAAATTAAAACGGACAGAAATTCACAAATTATTAAAGTATGTGGAGGACTAAACATTGTGGATCACTATTAATGTAAGCTCTAAATGTTTGTGAAATTAAAGAACATTTCAAGAGCAAGTCAGAGATGTGGGAAGTCACCCAACTCTAAAAATATGTATTGGGAAAACATAAACATTGCTTAAAATTACATAGGACAAAAATTATTCCCCACAAAAGCATAACGTGCGGCACAGGGCCCTCAGAACAAATGGAACTTGCTTGACTTCATGTGGATGAATCATCTAGGTGTGATTTCTCTCTTCATCACAGGGATGCTTCAGCTGCTGCTAATGCCAAACCTTCTTCTGTGGGAGGGTGTGGCTCCCATGCCCATGTGCCTTGACATGGAAGAACACAATGTTGTGTCCATTGAAGATCTTTTTGACAGAGCAATTGTCATGGGTCAATACACCTCTAACCTCACCACACAAATATCTGAGGAATTTGTAAGTACTTCACTTCTTTCTGTTTTTTTGTTCTGTTTTGTTTTGTTGTTTTTCCTTAAAGCGCCCTTCAAAAGTTCTGCAGATTAAATCAGAAAATATCATGTACAAAATTTCAGACATTCATATATATATATATATATCAGCCATAAAAAATAGCCAAAAAAATAGAGAGTTGGTTGAAATCTCAAAGATTTGTAAAGATTAGAATAATGATTTCAAATAATTGCTTAAATGAATGTTTTTTATAATTAGTTATATTTTTGTAAAAATATAACTGTCTTTCAATCTTAACTTATAACAGTAAGTCTTAAAAGTGAATCTAAAGAAAAATTTCTGATTTCCCTGTCTTGTATGGAGGCTCTTGTTTTCATGATTATTCTTCACTTAGCAGATATGGAACATAAGATCTGTGTGTTGCAGAGAAATGTGTGGAGGGAAAAGCAATGAACTAATCTGAAGGTGTGTATAGAAGAAACAAGAAAAACTGCTTACTTAGCTCCAAGTGCTGAGAATGGCTGAGAATTTCCATTGGCAAATTTTTAATGATACAGAGGGGCTGCTTTAGAAAGGAAATATATTCTCTTCCTAGGGGAATTACAGGATCTGATCAGAGTGAGTCAATGTGGGGAAAAGAAAGACAACTTCAGCACAAAGTTGGGAATGTTGAGAATATATTTATCGATTTGTAAGTAGTATACATTCCCATTGTCCATTTCACCTGCTAGTGTTTCTTTCATTCCACATTCTTCATTCACAATCCTTCAGCTTCACAGTACCCCTGATATACAGAGCTAATTACACAGATATGATTCCTTCAAATGAGGTCACAAGAGTTAAACTCTCTGGGATACACTGTCCATTTTGTTAGATGATTTGTTTCTGCATAGCTGCAGTGGAGAATAAGACTTTTCCACTGTGAAAATGTGGGTAATGACTACATTGCCCCAAAATATAGTTTGAGAGATGAGTGACTTTCCTGAAACTTTGGCTCTTACAAATTCAATGATTGTTAGTAGTATATAATACCTATCTTAATAAATGCCTTAAATAAAATCTTCAACTGATCATATATGAGTATTAGATAACACGTTTAGTTCTTCACTTATTTTTTGTTAAATATTTTCTTGAAAACATACCTAGATATTTATATTTTAGTTATCATTTCTCTTTTCTACTTTCCTTCCCCTACCCTTTCTATGTTTGCTCCCCTTAACTCCCCCAAATTAATGGCTTCCAAAGTTAGTAATATGACTGATAGACACACACACACATATATAATGTACAGTGTATATCACATGTACGTTATATGTGTATATACTGCTGAGTAAATTTACTGTTGCTTCTTTGAGGTATAAGTAGGTAGAGGACTCAGGAGTTGCTGCCTATACACGTCTCCTTTTTTCAGCATTGTTCAGTTGTCAGCAGTTGTTTGTCTTGGGGTGGGAGCCCCTGAGATTCACCCTTCAGTTTCAGCATGTCTAGTGGTGCTACTTTGTGCAGGTCTAAATATGGCAGAAATTTCATGGTTGTATCATGTGTATAGCATTCCTATCATTTATAGGAGAAACAATCTCACAGCAAACTTCCCTTGTATCTGATTCTTCTTCTTCTTCTTCTTCTTCTTCTTCTTCTTCTTCTTCTTCTT